>NW_004443984.1:9526127-9670348 GCF_000243295.1 Trichechus manatus latirostris
AGTCCAGGGACAAGGGCCAGAAGGCACAAGGGGACAAGGAAGCTGGTAATAGGGAACCCAGGATTGAGTAAAGATAGTGTTAATGTGTTGTGAGGTTGTTACCATTGTCATAGGGCAACATGTGTACTAACTGTTAAATGAGAAACTATTTTGTTCTGCAAGCCTTCATCTAAAGTGAGAATAGCAGCACAATTGGAAAAGCGTAGTCGATGTCACTAAACTGTGCATGTAGAAATATTTGAAATGGTGTATCTTTGGCTATGGACATTTTCACCAAAAAAAAAGGTCGAGAAGGGAGAGAGTTGACATGTTGTGGAGTTGTTAACCAATGTCATAAAACAGTATGTGTACTACTGTTTCATGAGAAACTATTTGTTCTGTAAGCCTTCACCTGAAGTACAATTAAAAAAAAATTTATGCATACACTGTTATGACTCTAATTGCTTTCCCCATACTGTGACAACACATTCCTCCTTTCCGCCCCTGATTCCTCATGCTCATTCAACCAGCTCCTAGCCCTCTCTGCCTTCCCATTTCACCTCTGGACAGAAGCTGCCCATTTAGTCTCTTGTATCTACTTCAGCTAAGAGGCATACTCCTTGTGAGTATCATTTTATGTCCCACAGTTCAGTCCAATCCCTGTCTGAAGAGTTGGCCTCGGAAATTGTTTTAGTTCTGGGCTGATAGAGAATCCAGGGGCCTTGCTTTCTGGGGTACCTCCAGGCTCAGTCAGACCATTAAGTCTTGTCTTCTTACTAGAATTAGAGTTCTGCACCCCACATTTCTCCTGCTCCATCTGAGACTCTCTGTTGTGTCCCCTGTCAGGGTGGTCATTGGTGGTAGCCACACCCCATAGGTTTCCAAGCAGTGGCTGGTGGATAGGAACTACAAACATTTTGGTTAGCAGCTGAGCTCTTAACCACTGTGCCACCAGGGCTCCATAGTAGGTGTTTAACATCTATTTGTGGAGTGACTGAGGAGTGCCCTCCAGACTCACCCCCGTGGCAGCCTGCATTGCCCCTTCCACCTCAGGCTCAGCCTGAGGCCGACACTTTAATGGTGAAGTCCAGGAGTTTGCCAACACTGTCCTCTATGTCTCTGGCTCTTCATCCCAGTGGGCACATGCTCCCAGCCATCCCCAGAGCCCTACCAGGGGTGCATGGAACTACAGGATATATATGGCACAACTTCCTGGAGATAGACCTGGCTCAAAGATTTGTAGTGAGAGTTGGGGTGAGGGGAGTTAGGTAGTTTAACTGGTAGTCAATTTAAAGTGTTACTTTTACAGTAAAAATGGCACTAAGATGCTGTGAAATAGATTTTAAAATTTATATGACTTCAATGATAAAACATAAGACTTCAAAAGACATCTCCTGTATGCAGCAAGCTACTTAAAAATGGCATCTTCTTTCCCAGTGGTGGCACCACCCTCATCTTCTTTTGCCCTCAGGCTTGGTTGGGAGATGATGAGGGCCCCTCCCTCATCTTAGCTGTAGGTGCCTTTTCCTTCTACCCCCACCAGGGAGCACAGAAAAACTGTTCTGGTACTGGGCTCCTCTTGTTCTCTGTCCTGACTTGCTCTTTGCACCGTGTAGCTCAGCCTGGGTTTTAATTGGCTGTATAATTGGTTCCCTTCCTGTGTCCTCATCCCCATAGTAGTTTGCTCTGCTGAAAATCCTGCAGCCTCATCTCATGCTACCCATGTGTGATGGTTAAGGTTGTGTGTTGACTTGGCTGGGCCATGATTCTCGGTGGTTTGGCAGTCGTTTGATGTTGTGATCACTTCCATGATGAGACTGGATATAATGTGATCACCTCCATGATGCGATCTGCTGTGAGTAGCCAATCAGTTGCAAGGGAGTTTCCTTGGGTGTGTGGTCTGCATTGAATTTAGGTAGACATTCTAGCAAGTCTCATGGGCTTTTGCTCACTCTGAGTCCTGCAGCTGGCTCTTGTTTGTCTGACCCCTGGTTCTTGGGTCTTGAGCTAGCAGCTTACCTGTGGTCTTGCCTGCCGATATTGGGATTCCTTAATCTTCATAGCCTGTGAGCAAGAGCCCTGCTCTCTGCCTGCTGATCTTAGATTCACCAGCACCTGCAGCTACGTGAGTCAGGAGAAGCCTCTATCCTGACTCACAGACCTGGGACGTTCCAGCCTCTACAACCGCGTGAACCGTTTCCTTGATATAAATCTCTCTCTATATGTATTTATATGCTTTACTGATTTTGCTTCTCTAGAGAACCCAGCCTAAGACACCATGCTTCAGTTCCTCTCTCACCCTTGCTACCTCAGGGCCTTTGTCCCTGCTGTTCTCACCTATTGGAATGCTCCTCTGTGCCTACGTCCTCCTCATCGGTGAGGTCTCAGCTGAAACATCACATCCTCAGAGAAGACTTGCTTGCTCCTGGACCCTTTTTGTACTCTTAGATCAATAAACTTCTTCATTGCACTTTTCCCATAATTAATTATACACACAAGTACGTAAACAATTTGTTATGTATTAGTGTGCTATTAGTTAGATAATGATCTCTCCCACCAAGTTTCAAAAGGGCAGGAACCATAGTTTTATTCCCTCTGTGTCTAACACATAGTAGGTGCTCAGAAAATACCTCTTTTGTGAACTAAACAATAAATCCTGGAAACTCTGATCCCAAGCTGTCCAAATCCCAGAACTTCTGGCCAATACCAACATCCAGTGTGTCAAGGGAATTGCTAAGTGCTCTAAAAAAAAGTGAGCAAGGAAGCAGCTATTACCCACATGGTGACAACTATGGGGCCGAGGCTCACCTTTCAGCCTTCTATCTCCCCAACCCTGCACACCCCTGGCTTCACCCAACCGACTCTGCTGCCTATCTGGGACGCTGGCCCTTGTCTGGGCAGGGGCTCCTTACCTTTGGGGCTGTTGGGTGGAGGGGACAGCACAGTCGGTGCAGAACTGGGGCACTGTTGGGGTGCAGGCAGCAGGCAGCAGGACCCGCACAGCCCCACTGGGCAGTGTCGGGAGCTCAGAGGAAGTGCTCACGAAGACAGCCACATTCTCCATGGGTCCAATGGTCCCCAGGTTGACCACGAACAGGATCCGCTCCAAATCTTCATCCAAAGCAACCTTTCCCGGTGTGCAGGAATGAAGGGGAATGGGAGCCCCCTCTTGCAGAACGTTTCCTAGGAGCCAGGCCTGGCATCAGGGGCTATGCATATATTATCTCTAGTCCTCTTTTACTGATGGGAAAACTGAGGCTCAGCATGGGGGTGCAACTTGCCCAAGTTACTCAGCGAATAACTAAGTCACTGAACCAGGATTTGAACCCACATAGACCTGATCCAGGCCTGTGTACTTTCTGCTGTACCTTGCTGGGGGTGGGAGACATGAACTCACACAAAACACCTAACAGAGGGTCACATCTCCATCCTGTTGACTCTACTTCCCCCCAAGCACCAAATTCAAGCATCGCCCCACACTTGAGGTCCATGCTTTCGCCCACACTCTTTCCTTTTATCTGAAAGACCAGCTCCCTCATTCCTCTTCAGCCAGTCTTACCCATCCATCCAACTCCTCCATGAAAACCTCCCAGGTCCCCAGTCTGGGACCCTCTCTCTCTCCTCTAACACTATCCAGACCTCTCCTGGTACAGTCACTTTCTGCTTCCTATCATGGTTACTCCTTGGCACGTCCTAGCTATTCTTTTAGGCTGAGAGGAGTTGTAACAAGTTGAGGGCAACTTTGACAGTACGCAGAGAAAGTGTTCATTAAAAGATTCTTGAATGTCTTAATAATCAGATGAACAAACTTGCCTTGATCATAGGTCCAAAGGTAAGAATCACATATCATGTGATACTTGTTCTGGGTTTAAGCCCTGGCTCTTCTACTGACATGCTGTGCGACCTTGAGCCAGCTGCTCACCCTCTCTGAGTCTCACTATCCTCAGTAGCAGGTATCACCAGTCACCCTTTGAGTACTAAATCTGTGCCAGGGACTGTGATGTGTGCTCTGCATGAATTTTTTCCACTGATCATCAGGCGGGCATAATTATCAGTTCCATTTTACAGAAGAGGTCTAATTTCTACCCAAGTTCACATACCTTGTAAGCAACAGGACAGGGAGTCAAACTCTGGTGTGACACATTCCACAGCCTCTGAGTTTAAATGATATGCTATTCTGTTCTGCAAAGATATCTGAAAAACTCTTTTGGAGCTGCCTCTGAGCTCATCACACTTGTGAGGTGAGAACAGGAACAATTACCTCTATTATGTGGACAGTGAAACTGAGGTTCCAAGAAGTTAATTATTGGCCCAAGGACACACAGGATTCCATCTCAGGACTCCTGGATCCTACTCCAGTGCTCTCTCTACGCAATCCCATAGCTGTTCTTGCCTGACACTCCAGCCCAGGCACCCTCCAGCCAGGACAGGCTGCACCGTGGCCCCTTCCGGCCTCCTTACCTGTGAGTGTTGAGGCTCGGACACAGGTGGCATCCACATGGCTGCTCTCCAGCTTGGCTTTGTCTTTGATCTGTACCGTGACGACACGTTCAGCAATGACTGCCTCAAAGCCTATCACCGTGGTGTGCTCGTCCAGGGGGTACACGAAGAGGCCTGCCGGAGCAGGGCCAACATCATGGGGTGTCCTGCCCCACCCTGCATGCCCCACCCCTGGGAAGGAACCTGAGCCTTTGACCTGCCTGGTGGATGGCTCACACTGCCAGAGAGGGTTCTGCAGAAAGCCGGGGTGGGGCCTCCGATGCCTCTGGGGCTAGTTGGGTGTTTGCAGCAGCAGGTAGTAAGTGGGCAGCGGGGCGAATGGAGAATCAGCAGCTTCCCCCCGGTTCCAGCTAACTTATTCTGCAGGTGTGTGAGCCCAGTGTGGCCAGAGTTTCTGATTTTTCAAGAGTGATTGGAAACCTGGATTTTATAACCTCTTGTGCGGGCCTAATAAAACACATCCATGTGGTGGATTTGGTCCATGACCATCAGTTTGCCACCTGGAGTGATGAAGAGCTGGGGTTTTGGAGAAAGGGACTAGGGTTCTGACCCAGATCCTGCCTTGTTTACTAGCTGGATGACCTTGGATAAGGCATTTAGCTTCTCTAAGCCTCTGAGTTCATCTGTAAGATGGGGATAATAAAGCCAAACACATAGGACTGTTTTGAGAAGTGAAAGATAGCCACCATTTAGTAACCTCTGTGCTCCATATTATGTGCCAAACATTTTTATATTTCAGTGTTTCTCGAACTCCAGTGTGCACATAAGTCACCTGCAGATGCTGATTTAGTAAGTCTTGGGCAGGGCCTGAGACGCTGCGTTTCTAATCAGTTGCTAAGCGATGCCAATAACTTGGGGGCCACGCTTGGAGTAGCAAGCTCTTATCTCATTTAATCTACCCAATAACACTGGGACAGCACCATGATGGGCCCAGGGTGAGCCCTCCACAAATGCTGGCTTCCTCTTCCTCTGAACCTCAGTTTCCTCATCTACAAAATAAGAAGACCAGTTATTTCTGCATTTGGAAAGTCAAAGGACTGCCCCAAAGTTGTTCAGTAATTTAATTCCCTGAGCTTCCAGGTGGGTCCTATTTTAAGCCACCCTCCCTGTTGTTATTAGCTCCCATCGAGTCAGCCCCCAACTCATGGTGACCCCATGTACAACGGAACGAAACATTGCCTGGTTCAAACTGCTGTGATCCATAGGACTTACAGAGGCTGATTTTTGGAAATAGATTACCAGGCTTTTCTTCCTAGTTCGTCTTAGTCTGAAAGCTCCACCAAAACCTGTTAAGCATCATAGCAAGCCACAAACCTCCACTGACAGACGAGTGGTGGCTCTATATGAGGTGCATTGGCCAGAAATGGACCCCCAGTCTCCCACATGGAAGGCGAGAAATCTGCCACTGAATTACCAATGCGTCTCTCCCTAGGGTTCCTCAAATGAGCAACAAGGCCATTTGCCCTGCCTAGAAGATTTCTGAGGGGAAGAAAGTTTCCCTGCAGGTTCTTTTCGGGTAGTGTTGGCCCCCAGGGCATTGAAATGGTTTCAGAACATCAGGCCGGCTGGGGGGTTGTCCCAAAGACATGAAACGTAGGGCTTAGGAGCTCTGTCACTGTAGTGAGAAGGGCATCCTACCCACAGTAATCCTTCCACGCAGAGCCCAGCACCCTCCTGAAGAGGCCTTCCTGTGACTCCCTTCTTGAATATGAAGAGAGGAGTTTGATTTACACTCGACTCTGCAGGCAAACACCCATCCACCTTCCTAAATGCCCCACACTGATGATTCATGTTTGCAGACTGTTTGCCAGTCCACACTGTCCTTCCTCATGCATTACCTCATCTGCTCACCACAGCCCCAGGCAGGACAGGTGGGGAGGAGCACCCTGATTTTGAGAGGGGCAGTGGTTTCCCCAATGTTAGGGGCAGAGACACACCTAGAATGGGGGCATCTGGCTTTGCCCAAATCTTGGTTACTCTACTACTGCAAGGCTCCCTGGAGAAGGTATAGACTGGCCATTTGACGCAGGGGCGTGCCTTGTGAAAGGCATAAAGTGCTGGGACAGCTGGCTAGAATGAAGGACTGGAGCTGAGCCCAAGCCTGAGTCCAAATCCTGATCATACGTGTCACTAACTTTGAAGCCTGCAGGGCAGAAATGGTATTCCCATTTTACAGATAAGGAAACTGAGACTCAGAGAGATTGTAATGTCAATCAGCCAGCAAATGGCAGGACAGGGATTCAACCTGGAGGATGGGGTGGCCCTGGGGATGCCCCAACAAGGGTTCTTACCCTGGAAAGGCTGAGCTTCCAGGTTGCCATAGGTGAGGGAGGCGGTCAGGCCCAGGGCGTAGCCACTGACGAAGGAGGTGACATGGGAGGCGGTGAGGGGCAGGGCTGCCCCTGTGGCCCGGTTCAGCAGGCCGGGCATTCTACCGGCTACTCAGCCCTCAGAGCCTGCAAGAGACAAGAAGGGCAGGAAGTGAGGAGAGGCTCCTGTTATGGACTGTATTATTTCCCCCAAAAATGTGTGTTGTAAATTCTAACCCCCTATACCTGTGGATGTAATCTCGTTTGTGAATTGGGCTTTCTTTGTTATGTTAATGAGGCCATATCAGCTTGGAGTGTGCCTTAAGCCAATCACTTTTGAGATATAAAAGAGCAGATTAGGCACAGAAGCAAGCACAAGTGGGGAAAAATTGATGCCATGTGGCGATCTCTAAGGAATCGAGGAAGAGAAGCTGAAAGAGACAAGGATTTTTTACCTAGAGCAGATAGAGACAGCCTTCCCCTAGAAGTACCTCCCTGAATTTGGAGTTCTAGCCTCCTGAACCATGAGAAAATAAATTTCTGTTCGCTAAAGCCATCCACTGTGGTATTTTTGTTATAGCAGCACTAGGAAACTAAGACGCCTCCCATTGTTCGCCAGCCCAGCTTTCTGATCTCAGACCCCACAGGTAATCAGAGCATCATTTTCTCCATTTTCCTCCAAAGATTTTCCGGTTAGTGATTCCTTGATAATCATCAATCATCCCTGAGAAGCTGGGAGATGGTAATTATATTTCCATTTCACAAGTAGAGAAACTGAGACCTGGAGAGAGGTGACCTGCCCAAACTCTCGATGGGTTGGAGCACAGGTCCAACCTGGAATTCTCTTCAGCAGCCCCTGCTCTCCTAACTCTGGATGGGAGTAGAGAGACCCAGGCTCTGTCCCCAACCCTTTTTGAGTCCTGTAATCCCCTGAGCCTCAGATGTTTCCTCTGCAAATTAGGGGACTAGACTAGTTCTCCAAGTCCCTTCTTCTCTGACTTCAGAGGAGCATCCCAGAAGACCCACAGTGAAGGGAGCCCGCAGTCTTCCATGTGTTCAGACCCCAAACCTGGGAGTTGCTCCTGATGCTTCTCTCTTGCCACCCCTCATCCCCAATCCATCACCAAGTCCTATGATTTTATCCTGGAAAAGCCCTTGTATCCATCCACTGCTTTCCTTCTCTACCACCAGCATCCTTGTCCAAACCACCACCATCTCTACTTGGACTGCAGCTCCTAACTGATCTTTTGAATATACTCTTCTTTCCAGGAATCCAATCTCCACCCAATAGCCAGAGTGAAGGTAAAACTAGTTACTGCTGAGTCACAGTAGAACTGTGCTCCATAGGGTTTTCAATAGCTGATTTTTCAAAAGTAGATCACCAGGCCTTTCTTCTGAGGCACCTCTGGATGGACTCACACCTCCAACCTTTCCATTAGTAGTCAAGCATGTTAACCATTGGTACCACCTGGGACTCTAGAGTGAACGTAGCAACATACATATCAGACAGGTCCCCCGTAGCCTCTGTCACCCCCTTTACCCTCTAGTGTCTTCCCATTGGTCCTCAGATAAAGACCAAAACCCTTAACATGGCTTAAGGCCCTGCCTGGTCTGGGCCCTGCTGTTCTCCACAGCCCATCAGTCACCACGTTCCCCCAAACATACTTTGCTGATCTTGCCAGCTTCCTTTCCATTCCTCAGATGTGTCCTCCTCTCTCTGGCCATTGTCCTTGCCACTCCACCTGGAAGGCTCACCCCATGACCCATTTTTTTAAACTAGTAAGCCTCCTACTCATCCTTCAGTTTCAACTCTGAGTTACATCCTCAGGGAAGCCTGACCACCTGTGCCCTGCATCCTCCATCACCCTCTCATAAAGTCGATTTCTCCCCCTCAGAGTGTTTCCATCAGTTTGTAGTGATACATTTTGTTTTCCTGTGATTATTTTGTGATTGTCATCCCTTTTAGAGTGTATGCTCCTGGAGGGCAGGGACCACATCTATTTTTGCTAGCCATTGTATCCTCAGTGCTGGCAGACTGAATGAATGAGAATGAATGGCTGTCATCATTTCAACAGTGGACCAACAGTCTATTCCAAGGACTTCATAGTACTTATCAGGGCAATATACCAATTATCTAGCTCCTTAGAAGTGAGGCTAGCAAGACTTCAGCTTGCTTACTTTGGACAGGTCGTCAGGAAAGACCAATTGCTAGAAATAGACATCATGTTTGGTAAAGTAGAGGGTCAGCGAAAACAAGGCAAACCCTCAATGAGATGGATTGAAATAATAGCCACAACACTGAACTCAAATGTACTAACAATTATGAAGATGGCTCAGAACTGGGCAACATTTAGTTCTACCGTACAGACGGTCGCCATGAGTCAGCGTCAACTTGATGCCAACTAAGAAAACAGCATTAGACTCCTGAGATCCTCCCAAGGAATCATGTGCCTTTGGAGCTGAGGTAGGAATGAAAGGCAAGGTCAAACAAAGAGTGTGGAATGCAAGTTTGAGGTCATGTTCTCTCTGCAGTTTTCCTCTCTGGTATATGAGCCATGAAAACCTTCCACGGGCTGCTGGCCTGTTGCCATTTATTTTCAAGGCTGTTTGATGAGTGCTGCTTGCTCTGCCCTTTCTGGAAGAAGGAAACTCTTGTCCTTTAGGTCCTTTTCATCTCCCCAGCTAAGATCCTGGGGAGTTCCCTACCTCTCTGCCAGGCCAGGAGTCTCTTTTGAATTATGTTCTGTTTTGTGGCTCAGGTCGAGACAGCTCTCAGCCCTGGCTTATCTGCTGTCAGGGTGATGGACAGCAGGAGATAGATAAGGCACCAGGAGGGAGCAATATTCTCTCAGGAGTTCTCTGTCCTGGTGGCCAGAGTAAAGCCTGCCTATTCTATTGGAGCAGAACAAAATGGCGGACTTCATTTCCTGACTGAGCCCTGTAGCCAGTCACCCACCTTCTCTCCCTCTTCCTTCTCATTCTGGTTCACACTTATCCAGAATGCTGATTGAGGAATACAGCTTCAGTCTACCATGGGACTTATCCATCTTATCCAACAGTCTTCCCACACTGTCCCTGGGGTCCATCCCAGGTTTCCTGGAGAGGCCCTTCCTCCAGGGAGTGGAACTTGGATAAGAGATGTCAGATAACAAAGGGCAGACTCACTGAGAACTGATCCTTTAAGAATTCCCACCCTCTTGGAAAGAGTACACGTTAAATCCTGTGGTGTCTAATTAATCTAATTTTTCATCAATTCATCAAGCATTTATAAGTACCCACTAGTCCCTGGGGGGTGCAAACAGTTAAGTGCATGGCTACTAATTGACAGGTTAATGGTTTGAACCCACTCAGAGGTGCCTTGGAAGAAAGGCTTCCAAAAAATGACAACCATAAAAGCCCTATGGAGCACAGTTCTACCGTGACACAGATAGTTGACTCACTCAACTGTTTTTTTTTTTTTTACTGTTCCAGGCCCTGAATAAGACCCCGGAGATACAAAGATAAGACATAGGTCCCATTCTCAAGGAGTGTATAATCCAGTGGCAAGAGAAATTTAGGGGTGGGGGAATAGTAACAGGAGCTGGAATTTACTGAACACTGAAAATGTGGCAGACACGTGTACTATCTCATTTAATCTCACAGCCTTATAAAGTATCATTCTTTTGCAGATGAGGACATTGAGGCCTCAAGAGAAATGTGCTTGCCTGATTTTAGTGTGATAGGGTCAGAATTTATTCTGTGTTTACATTCCCCACCTCCTTCCCTGATCTGTCAGACAACCTGTCTTTGTCTGCCCAGGTCCTTGGTTTTGGAGGATGCTGATCTGGAAAATGGGCTGGAGAGGTGAGAGCAGACAGGAAGGGGATTAAACAAAGGTGTCATAGGCTGGGGCTTGGAGAAGAGAGTGAAGAGTGAAGAATAGAAGGGAGAAATCTCCAACAAAACAAATAAACAAAACAAACAAAAAAATGAAAACAAACAAACAAAAACCTCTTGCCATCAAGTCAATTCAAACTCATGGCAATCCTCTGTGCATCAGAGTAGAATTATGCTCCATAGGGATTACTTGACAGTAAACAGAAACAGATTGCCAGGCCTTTCCTCCGTGATGCTTCTAGGTGGATCTGAACCACCAACCTTTCAGTTAATAGCTGAGAGCAGACTGTTTGCACCACCCAGAAACCTCTAGGGAGGGAAAGAGAGTATTAAAGAGCAAGGAGTCTTCTAGAGGCCTTAGAACAGCCATGAGGCTTGGGAGAATTGGCGCAGGGAGGAAGGATCTTAAGAAGGGTTACCCTAAGTTATAAATTTACTCCCATTTAATGTTTGTTAAGAGCCACAAAGAAAGATTAGAATTATTTGGGGTGCTGGATTATGTTTCTTTGAATGAAATGTTGTGCTAAACCTGTACCTGCCATCTGTAACTACTTGTCTCCCTCACCAGGCTGTGAGCTCTGTAAGAGCAAGCAAGGACATCTTCTTCTTTAAGGTGCCCAGCTCCCAGCACAGCACGCAGTTCAGAGGAGAACTCAATTGATGAGGGCATCTACCAGGGTCTTGCCTTCCATACTGGAGATCCAGGTTCAATGTCATGGATTGAATTATGCTCCCCCTCTCCAAAAAAAATGTGTGTATCAATTTGGCTGGGCCATGATTCCCAGTATTGTGTGATTTGCCTATATGTTGTAAATCCTGCCTCTATGATGTTAATGAGGGAGGATGGGCGGCAGTTGTGTTAGTAAGGCAGGACTCAATCTACAAGATTGGATTGTGTCCTGAGGCAATCTCTTGAGATATAAAAGACAGAAGTGAGCAGTGAGACAGGGGGACCTCATATCATCAAGGAAGCAGTGCCGGGAGCAGAGCGCGTCGTTTGGACCTGGGGTCCCTGCACAGAGAAGCTCCTAATCCAGGGGAACATTGATGAGAAGACCAACAGAGAGAGAAAGCCTTTCCCTGGAGCTGATGCCCTGAATTAGGACTTTTAGCCTACTTTTACTGTGAGGAAATAAATTTCTCTTTGTTAAAGCCATCCACTTGTAGTGTTTCTGTTATAGCAGCACTAGATGACTAAGACACCTAGCAACCACCTGTCTGTCTGTGGAGGCTTGAGTGTCTATAATACTGAACAGATTTCAGCAGAGTTTCCAGACTAAGATGGACTAGGAAGAAAGGCCTGGAGATCTACTTCGGAAAGTCAGCCAACGATAACCCTATGGATCACAATAGGCCTGTCCATAACTGATCGTGGGTATGGTGCAGGACCAGGCAGTGTTTTGTTCCGTTGTGCATGGGGTCACCATGAGTCAGGAGCCCACTTGAGACGGTAGCTAACAACAGCAGCAACAACCAGGTTCTAGTGCTTTAATCTTTGCTAATCTTCACACTAACCCCATTTCACAGATGGGGACACAGAGGTTCAGAAGGGAGAAGCCTGGAACCCAGTGTTACACAGCTGGTGAGTGGCCAAGATGAATGGGAACCAGCCCTATTTCCAAAGCCTGTTCTTTCCCTTCCCTGGGCTGCCTCCAAGTCTGTGCTGAGCTCTCAGGAGAGAAAGGGAAGAAGGGCAGGATGGAAGGAGGAAGTGAGTGAGGGAGGGAGGAAGGACCAGGAACATGGTGGACCCCTGCCCACCACCACAGGCTCCAGATGCTGTCTCTCGTCCAGCCTTCCCTGGGGAGGCCTGTGGCCTGGGCCTATTTGTCCTGGAACAGCCTGGGGTGCAGTGCTCCGGGCTGGGAGCAGGGCCAGCAACAGGCATGGTGTGACTTGATTTAGGAAATGCAGGTAAAGGCTCAGGGTCAAGGGAATCCTGGGACCCTGTTCCATCTTCTTCCCACAACAGAGGGAGAGGATGCCTGCATCAGGGGTCCTGGGGCCAAGGAGAAGGGCATCACACCTGTCTCACCAGGGGATGTTTGCTTTTTAGAAGGAGATAGGAAAGGGGGAAATGGGCTTGGGGGATAGTGGCTAGATCTGGGTCTCAAGAGTGCTATCTGATGTTAGAGTTCTTGGATTGCCACTTCCTGGGTGACCCGGGGCCACTTACCCTCCTGGGCTCTGCCACTTACATATGTGTGACCTTGAGCAAGTCACTTAACCTCTCTGTGCCTTATCTTTCTCATCTGTGAGATGGGATCATGACGGTGCCCACCTCCTAGGAAAACTGGGAGGATAAATGTGATAATGCCTGTCAAGAGGTGGAAAAGCAGAGAGGTCCTTCAGGGCCTTGTGGGCTTCCATTATTTGCCTTCTTCCATTGACACTCCCACCCACCCACCCACCCTGCAAGCATCATGTCCTGGGCCAGGCAGATCCCTTGCATGCTTCCACGCTGGACAGAGGTGGGTAGGATTTGTGAGCTTCTGCTGAAGCTGGTCTCATAGCCCATCTGACCCTGTTCTTAGAGCTGAAATCTGCCCTATCCCTTCTAACCCAATTCATTGTTGTCTGAGACAACATGGCAGGCCAACTCTCTCCCCTTGGAAAGCCATTCTGGAAACCTCTCACCCTCACCCTGGCGAGATCCTGCCCAGACTGTGCCTCCATGGAGTCGGGCCCCAAGGCTTGATGCAGACTAGTGAACCAGCCACACAATCCTTCTGTGGCTTGTCACCCTGCCCACTTACCTCGGTTTGGAGGCCCTCCTCCTTTTCCCCATCTCCAACCCCTCTAGAAAAGTCCATGCCTTCATGCTGCCACTGGGAGTTACCCTCCAAGGGCCACCCTTCCCACAGCTGGGCTCTGCATCAACACCACATTGAAGTGGAGATGGAGTGGATGGGTTCTCTGGACTTGGTCCAATTGTTCTGAGCTTCTAGAATTCTGAGGTTCTCACATTCTGGTCTCCTCCTTCTAAACCTCCCCACCTTGGGTTCAAATCCAGGTGACACAGGTAATGAATCCATGATCTGATACCCACTCCTCCCACCTCCATTTACCCCATGCCCCAGACAGTCAAGACCACTTGCTAGTCCTCCAGACAAGGCTGCCTTTCTCTGCATCTGTATTTCTTCTCAAATGCCACCACATCCATGAAGTCTTCTCAAAGTTCTGCATGGGATACGCTTGTCCCCCCACTAGCACAGTTGGCATGTCTCATGTTATTGATCTCATAATCCATGTATCATGTGTCCATTCCACAAATGTGTATTGAACATCTACTATGCATCAGACACTGTGGTAGACCCTCAACCAGAGTAGCGAACAAGGTAGACAAGGCCCCTGCCTTCAGGCCTTGTGTCTTGTGTCCTGTTCTCCACCCCATCACCAGTCGGGTGGCTTCCAGCTCCTAGAACTGGAAGCAAGAACTCTCTCTCCCCCCAGTGCCTGGCACATATCAGTGCTCAACAAGGACTGACTGACTGAATGAATGGCTTGTGCTCCATTTGTTGAATGAATGAATGAATAGAATGGAATGTGTCAGGGGTGGGAATAAGCATTGGCTCTAGGTTCATTTTTATAGGATATGAGGACAATGCCTGAAGAATCTAATAGCGGGGGAGTTCCCTATTTCAACCCAAAACCCATAGGATTCCATTCCAAAGGTAACTGCAGTTTCCTTTTGGGGTGAGGAATTAGAAGGCTATATCAGGGCAGAAAATGCCCAGAGCTGTCTGTGCATAGAGTGTCCCTGTATCACTTGAGAGACTTGGATTGTAGCCAGTCCAGACGTCCAGGACAATCAGCCCTACAGAGGCTTCTGGGAGGCTGAGGTCCAGGCTGCCCATGGCCTCTGAGGCTTCCAGCTAAGAGACTATGTCTGGACCCGCTGATGGAGGGAGAAAGAGACGTATCCAAATTTGAAAACTCCAGATAAATGAGGGCTGTCTGTAGGGCTTCTGAAAAGCTTCTTCGTTATATAAAATCAAGAAGGGGGTAGTCGAAATACACTCAGTGGTGGTTGCCAGGTGGATGAATGCCTGTTCCCTGGAAGCCTGATCAGTTTCCAGAGTTGGAAGCCTCTGCCCACTGAGGGTCAGTGTCTTAGTCATCTAGTGCTGCTGTAACAGAAATACCACAAGTGGATGGTTTTAACGAAGAGAAGTTTGTTTCCTCACAGTCAAAGTAGGCTAAAAGTCCAAATTCAGGGCGTCAGCTCCAGGAGAAGTCTTTCTCTCTCTGTTGGCCTTCTCATCAGTGCTCCCCTGGACTAGGAGCTTCTCTGTGCAGGGACCCCGGTCCAAAGGACGCGCTCTGCTCCCAGCATTGCTTTCTTGATGGTATGAGGTCTCCCTGTCTCACTGCTCACTTCTGTCTTTTATATCTCAAGAGATTGCCTCAGGACACAATCTAATCTTGTAGATCAGGTCCTGCCTTACTAACACAACTGCCACCCATCCTCCCTCACTAACATCATAGAGGCAGGTTTACTACATACAGGAAAATCACACAGTACCAGGAATCATGGCCTAGCCAAATTGATACACACATTTTTTGGGGGACATAATTCAAACCATGACAGTCAGTCAGAAATGAGCACACAAATCACTGGGAAAATTGGACTCAATTTACACAAATTCAGTTTGTGCCCACCTTTCTGGGAGCACATTTGCAGGGTGAGTTTGCCCTGCTGAGCTGCCAGAATCCCTATGGCCCACTGAAAGGCACTAAATGGATTCTCTGTGTGGCTCTGGGCCTAGTCCATATCTCCTGCTTGTCCTCCCCTGCCTGAAAGAAGCTCACAGGATGACGGAGTGGAGGGAGGGCTATTTTAGAGTCCAACCTACAGCCATTTGCCTTCCAGAGCTGCTCTTGAGCACTGGGGACTTCTGGAGAATTGAAGAGTGATCCTATAACCGTCCCCTCCCACAACATCTCCAAGTGTTGCAAGGACAAATTAGCAGGCTAATTCCTGCTCCTGGAATCTGCTTTTCCTTTTCCTTATCCAACACTTTCTCACTGGGAACTAGCATTTCTTGGGAATTTGCTTGAAACTCAGTTTCACCATCTGTGTAACGAGCATATAAAATGAATGGTAGTTTACCACAGCCTCCATCAGACTGAGTCCAGTACAACTAGATGGTGTCCGGCTACCACCACCGACTGCTCTGACAGGGATCACAACAGAGGGTCCCAGACAGAGCTGGAGAAAAATGTAGAAAGAATTTTTAACTCTCACACACACACAAAGACCAGACTTACTGGTCTGACAGAAACTGGAGAAACCCCGAGAGTATGGCCCCTGGACACCCTTATAGCTCAGTAATGAAGTCACTCCTGAGGTTCACGCTTCAGCCAAAGATTAGACAGCCCCATAAGACAAAACGAGACTAAAAGGGCACACTAGCCCAGGGGCAAGGACAAGAAGGCAGGAGGGGACAGGAAAGCTGGCAATGGGGAACCCAAGGTCGAGGAGAGAGTGTTGACACGTTATGGGGTTGGCAACCAATGTCACAAAACAATAAGTGTATTAATTGCTTAGTGAGAAACTAGTTTGCTCTGTAAACTTTCATCTAAAGGACAATTAAAAAAATATATATAAAAAAAATGAATGGTAGTTTGTTTCCCAAGGTTATCCTGAGGATTACAAGTGAGATGTTGTTAGTTGCCGTCAAGTGAATTTTGATTCATGGTGGCCGCATGTGATAGAGTAGAACTGCCACAGAGGGTTTTCTTGGCTGTAATATTTACAGAAGCAGATCACCAGGTCTTTCTCCCGCTGAGCGACTGGATAGGTTCAAACCGCCAATCTTTTGGTTAGCAGCAGAGCACTTAACCATTTGCACCACCAGGGCTCCTTTACAAGGGAGATACTGCATATAAAATGCATATCCCAGCTTCTGGCCCTCAATAAATGTTGACTATTATTTTCATTTCCTTTTCTCTTTGGAATGTTTTCCTGATCTTACTCTCCTAGCAACACAGACTGCATCTGGGCACTGGCCTTTTTGGCATTTCCCCATGGTGGCCACAGCCACCCACAGTCCTCAGACCTGTTTCCCTGGCACCCTGGGGGCCCCACTTTCCCAGGAAGGCTGCTTAGGTGTTGGCTGAGGAATACATTCTTTGCCTTAGCTTCTTTCTAAGGTCCCAGGTCAGTCTGTGCCAAGCTGTGAGGCTGCTCCCTGACACATGCTGTCCCCTCAGCTGGCATAGAAAGGCCACGAGGGGTGACACAGGGCAATGGAAAAAGAGACTAGGGCCCTGGTGGAACCCAGACTGGGACCTGCTATCACACGCACTCCCAGCACCCGTGCCTCTCGGGCTGGGGTACAACACAGCCCGTGCAACATAACGATTGGGGGACTGCTGGTTCGGTGTCGGTCTTTGCCCAACACCTCTGAGGTCAGTGTAAGTCCCACGGGGGTCAGAATGGAAGCTGTCATGTTATTCCAGCACAGAGACTAGTGCCTGAAATAGTTCTAAAATACAGTAATAATAGCTAACAACGTATTGAATAATTACCATGTACCAGGCGCTGCTCTCAATGCTTCTCATGAATTAGCTCAGGTAACCCTCAGGGCAGCTATATGAGGTAGGCACAACTATTATCCCCATTTTGTAGATGAGGAAACTGAGGCACAGAGAGGTTACCTCCCTTGCCTAAAAGTTATACACTCCTAAGTGGTAGAGCTGGGATTTGGACTCCGGCTTCAAAGATCAAGCTCTTAGCCACAAGGCTTTGTCACCCCCGTCAATACTTATTTGCTTATGAATAAGTGAACGACCTGGAGACAGTCACCCTCAACCCTGCCTGGGTCTTGGTGTCTTTATCTAACAGCATGAAGAGGTGGGCCTGATAATTAAGAAGTCCATCCCCTCCCTCCAAAGTTGACAGTCCAGGGCCAACTCCAGAAGGAACAGAGTCCTAGTCCTCCTCGCTGTTCCAAGACAACAAAGATAGGAAGTGAAGACATCATCGGTTCCCCTGCTCCTTGCCCATTTTAAGGGGTCACATGTCTGGCTACTTAGGCTACTCTCAGAGACAGCACGGAGTGTTTCCTGAGTGTCAGGTCCTCGTATGGAATCCCTGGGTAGTTTAAATGGTTAATGTGCTTGGCTGCTAACTGAAAGGTTAGAGACTTGAGGCCACCAGAGACACCTCAGAAGAAAGACCCGGAGATCTACTTCTGAAAAATCAGCCATTGAAAACCCTATGGAGCACAAGGTCACTTTGACACTCATAGGGTCGCCATGAGTCAGAGTCAACTTGATGGCAACTGGATAAAAGACCTCATGAGGCAGATCATCGCCACTTTACAGCAAAGGAAATCAAGGCCGAGAGAGGTTAAGTAACTCTCAAGGTCACACAGCGCGTTGGTGGTAGAACCAGGATTTGAACCCCAGCAGTCTGGCTCCAAAACTTGGGCTGTTAACCATGCCCTTCTGCTTCCTGCTACCCCCTGGCCACGCCCAGCTGGTTGCCAAGGCCCAGTCAACTTGCTTTTACTCAGAGGCTGTTGCCCCTCAATTGATGGGGCAAAACGCTGGGGTTCCATATCCCACCAGCCCACCAGGAGTGGGGGTTGGGACGGGAGCAGGGAGAGGAGGAAGCATCCTTCACCTATTGCTCTCTCTCCTATAGAGGAGGTGCATTAGCATCGGATCCCACTGGGGAAATCATCTGAACTATCAGGCAAATGGAACACGGTGGACACACTGAGAGGTCGTAAATGGATCTCATGGGGCAACTTACTGCAGGAAAGGCTCAGAGAAGGTTTGCAGTGTCCCTTTTCTCGGCAGGTCTCCAGCTGCTAAAATGCCAGCTGAAGGCTTACAGGGAATGGGGAGATGGTTGATGAAGCTGGGTTTAGGATGCTTCGTTTTAAGAAGGTGGGATTTAGAGGTCCCTGACACTTATAACAAACTGACATTGATTCAAGCACTGTGCTAAGCAATTTATGCAGATTATCACACTGATCTCTCATGGCCCTATAAGTGTTTTTTTTTTTTTTTTTTTTTAAAAGAGATGAGCTGGGTGAATATAAGCGAGGTTAAGAAATTTGCCCAAGGTCAAGGTCAGACAGCTAGTAAGTGATGGGCCTGAGACTTGAACCCAGGCAGTCTCATTTTGATGCCTCTGCATTTATCACTTTGTTAAATCCATTGTAACAGTATCCCACGTCCATAGAAACAAAAGTCCTCTCACTGAGACTCAAGGTACAGAATGAGGTTGTCAGCAACAGAGACTGGACCTACCAGGGACAAGTTAGCAGGGAGAGGAGGTTAGTTGCAGAGTCCCCTGGTCAACCAGTCTGGGGGTCATGAACTCAGGTTCTAGAGTCCCACAGAGCTGGGTTTGAATCCATACTCAGACTTGTACCACTGAGCAACGTAAGCAAGTTACTTCACCTCTCTGACCCTCAGTTTTCTGATCGGTAAAAAGGGCACAGAGTACAGCCTACCTCATAGCATCTTTATGATGAAATAATGAATGTAAAGTGCTAAGCACAGTGCCTAGCATAGAGTAAATGCTCCCCAGATCTGGACGGATGTCTACGGTTCAGCTGAAGGGATGACTTTTATAGGTGAGTGGGTAGCTTTGGCCTGTGTGGGGGAAGGTGAGACAAAGGAGTGGAGCTGGTCAAGGCCAGATTCCCCCCAGCAGGCTCATGAACCTTGGACCAGGCTCTGTCCCTCTGCCCAGCAGCCTTCCAGCCACCCCAGTGCACCCACTGGTTAAGAGCTCTGGAGTTTGATGCCTTGAAGCAAATTCTTCCTTCCCAGCTTTCTAGCCGTGAGCTTGGGCAGCATCCTTAAGTTCTGTGCCTCTGCTTCCTCATCTGAAAAATGGGGATGATGACTACCTTGTGTGGTTGTTGTGCGATCTAAACAAGATGATGCAGATGAAGTGTTTAGCACACTGACTGGCCTTTAATAAGGGCTCAACAAACGTTAGCTATCAGTGTCATTCATTCAATGAATATTTAATGAGCATTTACTATGTCCAGGGAGTGTTTTAGGTGCCAGAGATAGAGCAAGAAACAAAGACAACAAAAAAAAAAAAAAAAAAAAAAAAAAAAAAAAAAAAAAAAAAAAAAAAAGAGGGGGAGACAGGAAATAAACAAGATTAAATAAGCATAATAGATAGTATGATCTCCAAGAATAAAAACTAAAAAACAAGTGAAGGAGATTAGAAGCTATTGGGGGCAGTTGACAGTTTAGACAAGGTGGCCAAGAACTTGAGTTCCCAGGCCTGACCAGGGAATAGGGGCCTCCCTTTGATTTGGTCTCTGCCTCAACCTCTGGGTATATCCCGTGACTCATGCCATCTTCAGCCCCCTCAGCACGTCCTCCTTGCCTCCTTCCTAATCCTTCCTTTGTCCTATGTGTAGAGTCCCTCTCCCCCCATGACCCTGCAGCCTCCTTCAGCTCAGGCACCATGTCTTAGCCAACTCTGTGGTTCTCAGAGAAGATGGAAATGTGAACGTGTTGACAGACCCTGGGGCAGTGTTGTTGCTCACCAACGTTTGTTTCACATCCCTTCCTCTAGCACCTTGCTTTGCACACAGTGGAAAGCATTATAACTTCCATGAATTAATTAGAACTCTATGAATAGGGGCAAAATAAAGATTATTATCCCCATTTTAAGGATCAGGGAAGTGAGGCTCCAAGGGAAAGTGGCACAAGGAAATTGGAGCACGTAGGGCAGAGCTTTCTCCATTAAAATAAACCTGTCGCTTTGCTAAGCTGGGGCTTGGGCCTGGCAGAAGCTGACCCTGCTGGCTATGAGGTATTCAGATATGCTTATTAGAGCTGATAGGTCCCTGGGTGGTGCAAACAGTTGGCACTCAAATACTAACCTAAAGATTCCCACCCAGCAGTGCCAGGGAAGAAAAGCCTGGCAATCTTCTTCTGTAAAGATTACAGCCAGAAAACACACACACACACACACACACACACACACACACCATGGAATAGTTCTACTCTACTGTGACTCAAGAGGTCACTGTGATTTGGAATTGACTTGATGGCAACAATTTTGGTATTTTTGGTATCAGAGCTGAGCACTAGCAGCCAGGCTTGGGGGCTAAGATGTTTGAAGGGACCAAAGCCAAAATGACCTTTCCTCTTTCCTCATTTCTTGTTGGCATTCTGATAATGGCTATGGCACCACCTCTTTCTTGGCTGTTGGATAGATCTTTTCGGCTCTCCTTGGGGCACACGGCAGGACCGCACTTTCCTGTCCCCTTGAAGTTAGACTTGACTGTTTGACTTGCTTCAGCCAATGAAAGTGTAGGAGTGAAGTGTGTCATTTCCAGGTGGAAGCATTAAAAGCCAGCAAGGGGTTCACAGGTTCTGTTCCCTGCCGCAGTGATAGCAGAGGCACATGTCCACAAGAAGCCTCCATCAACCTGGGTCCAGGAGTGACTCTGTTATCTGATAGCGTGCATGACCTGCTTTGGGCGTGCAGCAGGAAGGAGAATGAGAACACTGCTGTTTTTCACTGCAGCATAACTGAACCCAACTCAACAAATAGAGCCCTGAATGTTTGAGTCTCTAAGCAGAGACAATGGTCCCAGGAACAGAAGCCGTAATATTGGAAAGAGAGTAAGAGCTGGGGAAGGAGAGATTGGCCAATGTTTACAATAGAATTTAAGCTCTATGAAGACAGATTTTTGTTTTGTACCCCCAGTGCCAAGCAGAGCAGCTGCAATCAGCAGGTGCTGATTAAATGCTGAATAAGTGAATGGATGGACTGAGGTGGGGCAGGCAATGCAGAAGTGAGAGACCTGAAAGGCAAAAGTGCATGGTTCTGGAAGGGACTCCATAATCATTCCTTCATTCATACACCCCAGATATTAAACATTGACTAGAGCAAACCAAAAACAATGCCAGTTGCCGTCCAATCGATTCCAGCTCATGGAGACCACTTACGTTTTAGATTAGAACTGTGTTCCATAGGATTTTCAATGGCTGTGACCTTTCAAAAGTAGATCACCAGGTCTTTCTTTCAGGGCACCTCTGGGTGGGTTTGAACCGCCAACCTTTCAGTTCGTAGCTGAGCACTTAACAGTTTGCACCACCAAGGGACTCAAACATCAACTGTTGTTATTATCGTTGTTAGGTGCCGTCAAGTCAATTTCAACTCATAGTAACACCATGTGACAGACTAGAACTGCCCACTGGGTTTTCTAGGCTGTAATCTTTACGGGAGCAGATCACCAGGTCTTTCACTCATGGAACTGCTGGGTGGGTTCAAACTGCCAACCTTTCAGTTAGCAGCCATTAACTGTTGTGCCACCAGGGCTCCTTAAACACTGACTACAGGAGGTCAATTGGACTAGAAAAAGCCCACTTCAAGTGAATCTACTTAAAACAGCGACCAAAACTGCATAACAAATGGTGAATAAAAAAGAAAGATTTTGATTGGGATTTTACTTTGAAAAACGAAACAAAAAAATATGAAAGCAGAATCTTATATTTGACCAAATTAAAAGTATCCACTACAACCTTTCCTCTAGCTCCTTGGTTTGCACCTTGTATGTTAAAGCTTTCAAAGAACAAAGAGCAAACCAAGTATTGATTGGGTGGGGAGGGGTGTACTTTTTTTGAACAAAATTATATGCTGGCATGATATGGCATTTTTTCATTTTGTATTTTATCATGACATCACCCTTGCTAATTTTATCTCCTATCATTAACAGATCTAACTCTGCCAGGTTCTCATTGGTCTCTGGCTTTGTGTGGGATTAGAAGAGTCCTCCAGTGTCCCCTTTGGTTGGCTTCTTTAAAACACTCAACTTTCACAAAAGTTTGGTTTCACTGTGCAGTCATTTTGCACTGTGTGATCAGATGCTTACCCCACCCAATAACCATGGAGAATCTGATGGACGTAGGCGTTAAGTGATGGGCAGGGATTGATGCTGGTGTTGGGCAGGGAGGAATGTTTGTGCAGAAATTACTTTCATAAGTGGTTACTTCATTAATGTTCTATTGCGGTGGCTTTTTACTCACCTCTACGGGATCCTGAATAATAATTCAAAACAACAAAGACACCAGTTGCTGTTGAGTCAATTCTGTCTCATGGTGACCCCATGTATTTCACAGTAGAACTGTGCTCCATAGGGTTTTCATGGCTGTGAACTTTTGGAAACAGATTGCCAGGCCTTTCTTCCAAGGCACCTCTGGGTGGGTTTCAACCAACAACCTTTTGGCTAGTAGCTGAGCACTTACCATTTGTACAACCCAGGGACTCCTGGGTAATGATTACTCAAATAGAAAGGACCTCTTGGGTTGTGTCAGAACAAGGAATAGGGGACATAATGATGAGCAAGGTAGATCCATCCCCTGCCTTCCAGCCACTAGCACTCACGGCCCCATTCTAGGCTGTGCTTGAGCATCCACTCCAGCTGCTTGCCCTGGCCCTTTGTCCTGTCACTGTCTTGAGAGTGGCAGCCCAGGCTGGTGGAAGGCACCTCTTAGCAGAGTTTCCTGGGTCCAACATGTCTGATTCCCAGTGTGATCCTACAGGGTAACAGGAACAGGGAGAGGAGCTTTGTACTGAGACCACCTAGGACCGCGCATCAGAAACATACATAGCACATGATCTGGCAAAGGGTTTTCAAATTGAGGACTCAGATCACTCAGGATTCCAGTGAGGATCCAAGGGGTGAAATTTCAACTCCTCAGGTTAGGTAATACATCTTCCTGAGGTCCTGATCTAATCCTGGTGCTTTCCTGCTCCAGGACAAAAGCCTTTCTGAAGGCTAACTCTTCATGTCAAATTCAACCCCTGTGATGATCACCACCCAACCCACATTTGCAGCCTGACCCCACATTAATCCTTCACCCTTATCCTCTGTTCCAAAACATTTACTCTTGCCCAGATCCCCTGTGAGTCCACACTCCATGCCCTTGCTGATGCTGTTCCTTTAATCCAGAGTACTGTTTTCCCATCTATACTTTCTAAATCTGCTTGTCTTTCTAGGTCCTTTCAAGTACCACCACCTCCTAGTCCCTGTATCTGGATGTGATTGCCCCCACCTCTGAGTGCCCTGGGCCACAGCTCCGCTCAGCTGTAGTCTGCAGTAATAATCACCTCCCATGGTGTGGTCCTAGTCTATCTTCTATAGGGCGGCAGAAAGGTCCTTCTCGTCTCAGCTTTCCCATGGCTGCTTCCACGTAGCATGTGCTCAGGAAATATTGGACAAACCTACCAACTTCTCTAACTTCATCTCTGACACTTGCTACATGATCTTAAACCTAGTTCTCTGAGCTCTTTGAGACTCAGTTTCCTCATCTTTAAAATGGGGATTAAACAAAATATCACAGGTAAATAGTCCCTGGGTGGTGCAAATGGTTAACATGCTTGGCTGCTAACTGAAAGGCTGGAGGTTATGATCCACCTAGAGCTTGGATAATTAATAAGAAGAAAGGCCTGGCAATCTACTTCTGAAAACTCAGTCATTGAACCCTTGAGACTATTGTCCTAAGACAACCTTCTAACTTGAAACTGGAGATACTCCTGGAGGCCACCTTTCAGCCAAATAGTAGATGGGCCTATAAAATAAACAATAATACCCATGAAGAATGTGCTCCTTAGAACAATTAACCAAAAGGGCAATGTTTGCCCGAAACCAAAGATGACAAGGCAGGGAGGAAAACTGGACTAATGGAAACGAGAACCCTAGGGAGGAAGTAGGGAGACTGCTGACACATTGTGGGGACTGCGACCGCTGTCATGGAATAATTTACGTAAGACTCATTGATTGGAAAACTAACTTGCTATGTAAACTTTCACCTAAGCACAATAAAATGTTCCCCCCAACCAAAAGAAAAAAAAATCAGCCATTGAAAGCCTTATGGACCAGGGTGGGAGGGAGGGGGGAAGGGGGTTTATTGCTTATGGAATATTGACTTTCAGTTTATGATGATGGAAAAATCTCATTGGTTAAGGGTAGGGTTGTTGACTGATATAATTGCTGTCAATAAGCTGTGCACCTGCAAAAAGCTGAATTGGAAGAAGTCTTATAATAGGTATATTTGCAACAATGACAAAAAAAGAGTGGTTGCTGAGGTTGCTTACGTACAACCAGATGCCTTATGGGATTTGGTTTCTTGGTTTGGAGGTTTAGGGTCATGGTTTCACGGGACAGCCCAGTTAATTGGCCTAATATCATCTTTAGTGTTTCTGTTCTACCTTCTAGTTAGTTATTCAGTGCCTGGATTTTAACAGCTTGCAAGCAGCTATCCAAGTCACAGTTGGTCTTTATTCACCTGGAGCAACAGAGGAAGAAGGAGAGTCAGAAATAGGAGGAAGAAAAGGAATGTGTGGCTAATTGCCTCTTTTGCCATGAGACCAAAACTGGATTGTGCCGGGCTACCATTACTGAACATTTTGATCAAAGGTTTTATAGAAGAATCCTGACCAAAGGGGAAAAATGCAGAACAGAATCTAAAATTCTCATGGAATCCAGACTTTCTGAAGCCAAGGAGGCTAGATGAACCCTCAAAGCTATTGCCCTAAGATAATCTTTAAACCATAAACCAAAAACATCCCCTGAAGTCTTCTTAAAACCAAACACTAGTTTAGCTTAACTACTAAGAAATGTCTGTCTTGAGCATTATGGTCTTTTAAGATCTGTCTCTATGGGATCAAATTGACAAAAGCAGCTCGAAAGATTAGATAGGAACCTTAGGCGGCAGTGAGTTTATGTTAATGGGGGAAGAACAACTCAGAAAACAAGGGTGAGGATGGTTGTACCACTTGAAGAATGTAATCAGTGTCACTGAATTGTATGTGTAGAAACTGTTGCGTTGGTGTATGTTTTGCTGTGTATATTCTCAACAACGAAAAAATAAAATAAATTATAAAAATTTTTAGAAAGAAAACCTTATGGAGCACAGTTCTACACTGACAGACATGGAGTTGCTGTGAGTCAGAATTGATTCAACGGCAACTTGTTTCAGGGGACAACACAAAGCAAGGAAGTACACTAGGTGCCCTCTCAGCCCCCCTCAAGCTGTTCCTTCTCCGTCTCTTTTGCTGCTGATATGCAAGGCTGGGATTATGGTGAGATAGGTAAGACGCCTCAGCACATACATAACTCCAAGAGTGAGCATCTCCTGAAATTTTGAGACCTAGGTGCCTCACTTGCCTCACCCCAGTCTCAGCCCTGCTCATCCTCCTCCACTGGACTTTGGAGGGGAGTGTTCCTCAAGGTTCAATCTCAGGCCTTCTCTGCTCTCTGCTCTCTCCCAAAGTGTTTTATCCTTGCCCTGGCTCCAACGTGAGCAAATGACTCACACATGTATATCTCGGGCCCAACCCTCCGTCTATGCCTCAGACCCGTATAAGCTCCTTGGCCTTCTCCTCCTGGCTAGCCTAAACAGATCTCAAATCCAAAGCCTCTTCTCATGGGTGCCATTTTGCAAGAGCTTGCATAATTAGTCAGTGTTGGTATTCCCACTTGAGACTGTCAGCTCCATGAAGACAGAGACCCAGTACCCAGCACAGAGCTCTCATAAAGGGGGCAGCCAGGAAATATTTGTTGAGTGACTGAATGAATGTTATTGCTTTTCCTATTTCCACCTTAGCTTTTCTGTTTGTTCAAACTGACTTACTTAACATCAATCAACCAACTTGCTGTACCTCCTAACCCAGCTTGTACTTACCCTGACTATGTATGAAGCACTTTCTCTGCTCCTTTCTGTCCATCCACATACCCATACCCATCCACTGCTTCTTGCAAGACCTCACTCTAACATACCTTCCTTGGGGAAGCCTTCTTAGCCCCACTGAACACCCTGACCCCACTCCCTTGTCCCCTAAGGAATCCAGGGAACCCAGAGAACTTCATGGGTCAGCCATACTGCTGAATAAGAGATCCAGGAAGCACTGGGTAGGGGAAGGATCCCAGCCGAGTTTTCATGAGGGAGCATCATATGATCTCATTAGCTTAAAAGTGGCTAGTGGATGAAAGGATTTATGTACCCCTGATGATCTGGAGCTATACTTTGTCCACTGGCCCCAAGGGCTGTCCCCAGTGCCCCTGGGAATGTCTGTGGACTTATTTATGGTGACCCTCTGCTTGGCATTGTCCAAGTCCCCTTCCCAGGCAGGCTGGAGTGGAGATGCCCGTGAGACCATGAGAAACCCCAGTTTGCACAGCTGGGCCATTGGTTGCTTGGCCATGCCATTAGAGGGAATCAGTCAGGAGTGCTGAGGGAGACCGAGCAGCAGAGAGAACACCTTGAACCAGAGCAGGAGCCCAGGCCAGGGCCCTGGAGCAGCAGATGACCCAGAACCCCTGGATGCCTCTTCCATCGTCCCCTCTCCCCGGGGACTGACCCTTTCCACAAAGCCGGCCTCCTGCAACACCATAATCAGCATCATCTGTGTGGTAATGAAAGGCCAGCCAGTGAAGGCCCTTGCTCCCTCAGAGCAGAGCAGCAGTGAGGGAGACTTGGTGGAGGGACCAAGATGCCACCTCTTTCTTGGGCCCAGGGGGCAGCCAGTTTAGAAGAAGTACTGAGTAGGGTCTCATCCCCTCTGAACAGCACACCTGCTTCCCCAGCCAGGACAACTTTGCTAGTGACCCATTCTGCAAGGCAGCACTCCCATGACCAATGGCTGAAGTAACTTCTGAAGGCTTCCTCTGGCTAGATTTGGAGCCGGTCCTCATGCTATTTTCTACAAAGCCCTAGACCCACGAGTTTCCCAACTCCTAAAACTGGGACTGGGACTTGGAGGGCTCTCAGAGCCTGAGCCACACCCGGGCCAGTAGCCTTGGCCTGTCTTCAGTCAGAAAAGCAGTGGGATCTGCAGACCCCTACCCCCTCCACTCAGGGAACGGGGCCACCCACCTTGGCCCCTGGACCACCATCTGGGAGGGGCTAGGATTGGAAATGGCCAGAGCACTGACCCTGGAGATGGGTGCTAAGCAAGGCTGGGTGAAAAGGGCACTGCAGCCACCAAGTCAGCCACTAACTCCATCTGGATCAGGCTCAAGCCACACACACACATGTACACACAAGCATACACACACATGCTTACGCACATGCACACACACATTTAAATTCCTGCACACAAGTGGACACTGGGCATCAGCATATGCACAATCTGTAAGCACATTTACACACACACACCATGGCCCCAACCCATGTAGCTCACTGCATACACGTCACTGCCCCCTCCAGGGACATGACCCTACACTCATGCCCCTGTGCACTTCTCAGGCCACAAATACCCACGTACACCACACACACACACACACACACACACACACACACACACACACACACACACACGCTCAGCTTCCACGGACCCCCACCCAGCTAACAAGCGAGCCTCTGTGCCCTGGAGCCCTCACCCCTGAACAGGAGGATGGAGGCGCCCTCGATGTCCTTTGAGCCTCTGCCCAGGCCCAGTGACCCGGCTGGGTGAAGACAGGTGACCCCAGGGAGCAGCTGGTGTCCCAGCAGAGGGAGAGAGAAAGAGTGCTTTGCCTCCTCTTAAGTCTTCTTAAAAAAAGAACGAATAAATGAAAGAAAGGGCAGTAGAAACAGAGGCAGGAAGGTGCCTGGTGGTCTTTGGAAGTGCGGATGGGAGGGGGACGGTTCCAGTCCCTGCCCCACCAAGCCTCCATCTGCTGCCCCGGCCACCGAGGAGGAGGAAAGCACGTCGGGAGGAACTGTTGGGGCTGCTGCAGGAGATGCTATGACGGGACTTCCAGCCGGGGCTTGACGTGTGAGCAGACGCCACACTGCGCCTCTGGGGTGCCGGCTCCGGTCCCTCGCCTGCCCGCCTGCCCGCCCGTCCGCCCGCCTGCCTCCCGGCTGCCTGCCGACCCCTTCTCCTCCCTGAGCCCCGCTTACCTTGCAGGAGCCCAGGGGGGCGGGGCTCAGAGAAGGGCGCGTGCTCGGCCGGCCGGAGGCTTTGGGGACAGTCACACGCTGGGTACCGGAGGGCAGGGAGCACGAGTTCAGCAGCCGGGGGTGGGCAGCCTGCAGAGCTCCTGACCGCCCTGGGGCCCTGGAGGACAGACAAAGGATGCTGGGGAACCAGGAGACAGAGCAAACAGGTGGCAGGAAGAGGGAGGGCACTGAGAGAGGGAGAAGGTGAAGGGCAGAGACAGAGGAGAGAGAGACAGAGAGAGAGACGCGGAGAAGGAGACGCAGAGAGAATCACACAGAAAAAAGACAGAGGAATAGATGCAGAGAGAGAGATGGAGAAGAGGGAGAGGGAGTAGGGGGAGGAGAGAGAGGAAAGAGACTATGACCTGAGCAGCAACATGTGGTAGGGTTATCTCTCCTTTCTGGAGCTGATTCCCCCTCCCCACTTGTGTGAACACACAATATACACACCCTGTCACGCACACATTCTGTTTCTCTCTCTCTCACTTTCATACACGTACTCTGTCACACACATATACCACATACTCACACACACACACTCATACACTTGCACATAGAGGCACACAAACTCCCCATGCACACACACTCACACACACCCTCATACACAAACCCACACTCAGGACAGCCCAGGGGTTCAGCCCCTCATCCCCACACAAGCTGGGCCAGCCCTTACCTGGCCCCAGAAGCAACATGTGTCTGGGCAGACACTTTCTCTATCCACAGCAGCTGCCTCTCTGCACCCAGAGCTGCTGGAGGCAGGGCCCAGGGCTGGGATCCAGCACCCAAGACCAGCACTCGCTGCCCTGGCAGCGGGCTTGATCAATGCCCACATTGCGATGGCTGTTTAGGTGGCCTGCAGGAAGCAGAGCCATTTGTTTTGTCAGAGCGTAACCATGACAATCACCCCATGCACACACCGCTGATGCTGGCCCCCACCCCTTGTCCCCGGCCCAGGCCCTCCCCCCTTCTCTGGAGGACAGGAAAAAGCAGGAGGCCACTTAGGGGCCTCTGATGGAAAGGGCTGGCCAGGGTTAACAGGCCTGTGGCCAGGCTCTCCCTGGGGAATGCAGGGGCTGGCTAGGTGCACTGGGCTGCCTCTAGGTGGTTCAGCATTGTGCAGGACCTGCCTGGGGACCAGAGCTGAGCTGGCCCCCTTCACATCTCCCTGCAAGTCTGTTTTTGAGCAAGCGACTCAAGCTGTCAGTCCATCTTCCCCCAAGAGGCCACAATACAGCCAAGCAGATGGCTTTGGTTACTGTGGTCATCAGTAGGTTATCAGCCAAGACCTTTGAGTATACCCATTCAGCCTTAGAGTCACAAGCCATCACCTGCTGGTCCTGTCATGCCAAAGCCACAAGCGACATTTCTAGGCTTTTAGGTGCAGGACCCAGATGCATCAGACAAAGTTGGGTAGCCCAGAGGGTCAAAGGCTTATCATGATCAAGGAAAAGTAGATCTGAAAGCCAAGAGATTGGCCAGGTGGGATTGAGAAGCCTAAATTTGGAGCCTAGTCTTAAGGGATCCAAAGTTGAGAAGCTAGATCACCCAGAAGTACAGGATGGAGCCGACTATCACACACTTACACATCTCATTTAATCCTTATAACAACCCCAAGAAGGACTTTATCTTAATTTTATAGAGAAACTGAGGCTCACAGCAGTGGAATGACACTCAAGGCTACATGGCTAAGAGGCAACAGAGCAGGTCTTCAAACTCACACCCGTCTGAGTCCAATGCCTGGGAACTTTCCATCACACCTTGCTAACCTTTTATAGCTGTCACGTGTGCCAGACACTGCACATAAGACCTGGAAGAAGTGCATTCTCATTTGTCCTGCACCACGACACTGGGAGGTGGGTGCTACTATCCTCATTTCAAAAAGGAGCTCAGAGAGGTGAAGTAACCTGCCCAAGGCTGTACAGCAAGTGGAGGAGTCAAAATTCAAACTCAGATCAGTTTGACTCCACCTCTCCACCCTGTCTCCTTCACCACACACCAAGTTACATCTAGGACAGATGACCTGCCCCCTTTTCTGGACTCTCCGCCTAAGCAGAGTGAAGTCTGAGGGTGGGATGCAGTGGTAGTGGTAGATACAGTGGGGTAAGAAAAGTATGACGGGAGCAGAGACGCCATGAGGGGTCTAAGAAGTCCCTGCCAGGGTAACAGATGACGTGTGATCTTAGCCAGAAGTCCACGCAACTATGATTCCACCGTTAGGGAGTCACACCTTAGGATTTCTAAAGGATTTTAAGTCCTCACAGACCTCCATTAAATGTGCTGCCTGAAGCCCAGGGGTCTTTCCCATTGTGATGGTTAAGGTTGGCTGGGCCATGATTCTCAGTGGTTTGGCAGTTGTGTAATAAGGTAGGTTGGCAGTTACGTAATGATGTAATCTGGCAGTTGTAGTGATGTAATTATCCTCCATTTTGTGATATAATGTAATCATCTCTATGATGTGATCTGATGAGATCAACCAATCAGTTGTAAGGGGATTTTCCTCAGAAGTATGACCTGCCTCCAATATATACGGACATTCTGGCAAAACTTGCCGGCTTTTGCTCACTCTGGATCCTGCATCTTGCTCGTTATCATCTGACTTTTTTTTCCTGGTTCATGAGCCAGTAGCCTGCCATATTGCCTGTTGATCTTGGGATTCGCTGGCCTCTGCAGCCTGTGAGCCAGCAACCTGATGATCTTGGTTTGTCAGCGCCTGACCCATGGACTTGGGGCTTGCCAGCCTCTACAACTGCATGAGCCATTTTCTTGAGATGCATCTCTCTCTCTGTCCAAATATATATGCACTTTACTGGTTTTACTTCTCTAGAGAACCCAACCTAAGACACTCATTTTTGCAGGTGTCAGCCAGCTAAGAGGGAAGCCCCAGCAAGAGAACTTCGGAGAATGGTCTGGAGGGAGGGGTTGGGGGGATTGCTGTGCAAAGAAGCGGTGGCAGTCCATAGGACAAACTTCTCAGACTTGATTGTTTTACCTGGATTGCCTCAGAATGCTTGCTGGGGTGTAGTAGAATTATCCTCAAGAGAGAAGCGAAGTCACCATCATAGACTGAGTAGAAATTATGATTTTCAGAATGGAATGATGTCTTCGTCATAATGAAGACTAACCAAAATTCAAGGCAAAATTCAATTCAGTTCAAGATTTATGGTTACCCACAATGAGCAAGGATCTGGGACCAGTGCTTGGAAAAGAGGGTGATGAGCAAGACACAGATTTCCAGGAACTTGGCAAAGTGGGCAGAGACACAAGGGTCCCCAGTCAGCTTTTGTTCTACTAGACAGTTCCCTAAAGCCTTTCCACATCCATTATCTTATTTAACCCTCATAATCACCCAGTGAAGAAGGTATTGTCAGTTCTGCTTTAGTGATGGGGGTAGGGGTGGGGATGAGGCTGAGGGGTAAAGCAATTGGTTGCAGTCCCAGTAAAGAAGTGTCAGAGTAGGATGCAAACTCAATCCCCTCTGACTCCAAAGTCTCTTGTGATGATGCACACTGCCCTGAGCCACCTAAAGTGGCCGTGAGCCACTTAGCTTAGAATCCTGGCTCCCTGTAGGTAGGAGACTGGGGCTTAAGGGACACAGCTGCTTAGAATTCTACACACCCCTCAAGGTTCAGCTAATGCTCAGCTGCCATGAAGCCCAAGGTCTCTGCCCCCCGATAGGCCCCACACTCAGGTTTCATATTTACTGGTCATCCTTTCTACTCAACTCTCCCAAGTTCAAGGTTTGCACTTCAGCACCCAAACTTTCTGGGAATCAAGGTCAGCCTGGTTGAGTGGCTATAAGGCCACAAAGAGGAAGTGAGAAGTGGAGAAGACAGAAGGATCTGAGACATGAAAATGGTGGGCAGAGAAGGCTACCAGCCTGGAGGAATTTCCCATAGAGCTGCCTCTGCTTGAGGGCTTCAAGATTTCCTTACACATTCAAAAGGAAGTAAAGAAGGGTATGGGACAGACATGACTATAAGAAGACAGAACGCTGGATTCCTAGAAATTCAGAAAGGATGGGAAAGCAAGTGGTAGCGTAATATGGTAGTTCACTGTGGACTCTGATGTCAGACTGCCTGGGTTCAAATCCTGATTCTATCATTCACTCACTGTGTGCCCTTGGGGAAATTACTTAACCTATCTGTGTCTCAGTCTCCCCTCTGTAAAATGGGGTTGTCTGGAAGCATTATAATTAAATTTATAATTAAATAAGTTAATATTTGCAAAATACTTCAGATAGCGTGGCCCTTGGTAAACACCATATGAGTGTTTATTAGAATAAACATTAAATGTCCCCAGACCAATACTACTCTTTTATGGGTGTGAAACTGAGATCCAGAAAGGGAAGATAGCTTACCCCAAATCACTCAGTTAAACCAGCCCAGGTACAGCCATTTCTGCTTCCTTCTTTCCAGGGTTGCCCTCTGGGGAGATTAAATCTCCTTCCCATTTACTCTGCACTTGGAGAAATCAAGTGAGATGGTCTGGAGAGGCAGCGAGAAAGGAGGAGGTATGTGTAGAGGGAAAGAGGTGATCCCAGGAAGGACAGAAGCTGTAGATTCCTCCCTCCACCACCATACACACACCTCTTTCCCACACACCCCTCTGTTTGCAGGACTGGAAGCAGTTGTGCAACTGTTTCTGCCCACACAGAGGAAAACAAACCTCCCGGGAAGTATAATCAACACAGTCTGAGTGAGAAGGGAAAGCTAGTCCTCCAGTGAAGCAAGCTGGGTGCCTGGGCAAGGCTGACAGAGAGAGCAGGGAAGGTCTGGGTTGGGTACAGGGCCTGGGAAGCCCTGCTTCCCCCTGAAAATCCTAAGCAAGCCAGCCAGGGGTCACAGGTGCTGCACCTGAGAGGGCTCTTGTCCCAAGCTTAATTCCCAAGGGTTAGATCCAGCTGAGGATGACTGTGGGGTATAAAGGGGTGCAAGTCCAAGTCTTGGAGGTAGCTGGGCTGACATGTACCACATTCTTGGCAAAAAACTCATAAGCTCCCTCCCACCCTTAACAACCCTCCTCCAATCCCTCATCTTGTGCAGGAATTTGCATTAATGGCCTCAATTCTTCACCCCTCCCTGTATCCATTCGCTTTGCCATATGGGTAAAAAGGTAAAGTGTGGTTCCAGCCCCTTGACTTTGGGTCCAGTCACATGACTTAACCAACCAATGGAATGAATGCTCGTGCGTATGATATAACCAAAGATTTACAAAGTGTTTGCCTGATTGGGTTTGTTCTGTTGTGCCTCTGCTCTCATTGTCATAAGAAGAATATGCCAGGGTTGGCCCATTGGTCCCAGGAAGAGGATGAGACAAACACAGAGCAGAGTCAAAGTTCCCCATAGAGCCCAGCTGAGATCAGCTGACCCCAGGATTTATACCCAGGTCTGTGTGTTTTTCACCTCTTTCAGGTCCTGCCTCCAGCTGGCCCGCAGGCTTGCACCTCCTCCTGGCCACTGCTGACACCTTTGGGCTTTGGCTGAGGAACTCAGCATTTGCTGAGGAGAGGGCAGGTCAGCCTGGAGACCTCCCCCATCACCTTTGGCAGTGCAATCTTTAGGAGAGAGACAAGCCCTGTCCTCAGGGACCAGTCTTCACTCAGAGACACTCAGCACTCACCTAAGTAATGATGCCTGACACTGGTCCCCTTGGGATCAGACCTCTGAGCTGGAAAACTGAGTGTGAGTCCTGGTCCCATCACTTGCTATTTATGGGGACCACTTATCCTTTCTGAGTGTCAGTTCTCTTATCTGTAGGGTGGGGATGGTAATTCCTGTCCACCCCGATGAGTGGCAACCCTATCTATCCTGCTGTGCAGCCAGCTCTCTCCAGCTCTGTTGCCACCACCTTAACCAAACCCTCATCTTTTTCCTGGATGACTGCAATAGGCTCCCAGCTGGTCTCCTGCTTCCCCTCAGGCCCTCCAATCTGTTTTCACGTAGCATCCAGAGTGAACCTTTCAAAGCATCAAAGTTGATCTTATGACTCTCTGACTGAACTGGTAAATGGCTCCCCTTTGCTGGAAGGATAAAGACACAACTCCTCCACCTTGGCCAACAAGGACCCACAGGTCTGGAACTGCTGACCTCTCCCACTTCATTTCCCTAACCAGTCATCCAAGCTCCACTTTCCAGAAGCACTCGATTCCTTTTGGACCCTCAGGCTCTCTGGGCTTTCTCCTGACCCGGAATTTTGTACAAGCTGCTCCCTTTTCCCAGAACATTTGTCACTCCCATCTTCAGTTAACACTTCTATTTCTTCAGGTGTCAATTCAAGCGTCAATACCTCAAGGTCAAATCTCTCAATTACAGGCTTTCATTGTCCTGAGTACCTGTCCTTTATAGACTTTGTGTAGCACTTGTCATGATTGCAATTTTACATTTTACTGTGGAATCACTTGATCAGTGTCTGTCCCCTCAAGTACAGGTAGTCCCCAACTTATGATGTATTCGAGTTACTACAAGTCACACTTACGACCATCTTTTTTTTTTTTTTTTATGTTTTATCAATAGTAATATGTACTGCACACAATGTTGTAACATGTAATTTGCTGAGGTTATCGCTCTCAGATATTCAGTCACAGATGTTAAAAAATCAGATTTATAAAGATACTGATAATAAAGGCAATAATAATAAAAACTAAGGAAAAAAAGGTATTTGACTTACATCAGAACCAGCTTACAACAGAGTTGTCAGAACAGAACTCTTTTTTAAGTTGGGGACTACCTGTACAATGTAAGTTCCAAGAAGACCAATACTTTATCTCTTTTGGCTACTGTTTCTGTAACAACTTGTATGGTTCCTGGAACAGGATAGGCACTCAATAAATATTTTTTGAACAAACGAATAAGTGAAATGAAACTAAACCATTGATGGAAAAGGGCTTTATTAAAAAAAAAAGATAAATCCTAGATACCTGCATGGAATTGTCATTATACCCACTTTATAGATGAGCTGAAGGTCGGAAGAATTGTAGGACTTACTAAAGTCGCCAGGCTTAGTGGCAGAGCCAGGGCTGGAACCCAGACATATTTCCTAACATATGAAGACCTTGGTCCTGCCTACTGAGCTGAAGTGAGTTCTGCCTTCAAATCCAGTGCCCTGTCCCTGCACCCTACTGTCTCCCCAGGAGCTGAGATGCCTGGAGTTGGCAGATGGTGGCTGGCAGGGGTTGGTGCTGGCAGGAGATGCTGCTGTACCATCAGAAGCCTGTTTCTTATTCATGATCTGTTACCATACCTGGTGCTTTGGTACGAACAAACAGGCAGCGACAGCTCCTGGCTTCGAAGCTGTCCTGGGGGCAGAAACACAGCCCAGTCTGGCCAGGGGCGTGCAGCTTGCTAGGGACAGGGAGAGGCGGTGACTGGGACAGATGCAGGCATCTCAGAACAGGTGGCTGCTCAAGAACAATTGGAAGGAAGCAAGGGAGGGGGCTTCTCAGGGGACAAAGAAGGCCTGTATCTCTGAAGCTATCGATCTTGTATGACACTCTCCCAGCTCTTTAAAAATAGACACATTGTAAAATGGAAAATAAAGAAGAATAAATTCTCTCAAGTGTGGTAGGGAGCACTTTCATATGTTTCTTGCCCTCTTGTCTCTAATATTTTCTTCCCAGGAGAAAAGGATAATGCATTTCTGGTCGTAGAAATCTTCAGGCCAGCCTGGGACATTCTGTGAATGTGTTGGGGATCTACCAAGTACCTGAAACCGTGCTAAGTACTTTTACACTCATAGTTTTATGTAGTCCTCAAAACAGTTCTGTGATGTTTTATTTTTGTTGTTTGCTTGTTTGTTTGTTTCGTCTTAATTCAACAAATGTTTGAGTGTTGCTCTGTGCTAGACACTGAGACTGCAATGATGAACATCATGAATCCTACATTCCACATACATGAGACCAATGAAGGCTTGATAAATGCTACAAAGGGAGTAATTTGAGTGGTATGACAGAGTCACTGGAATTAAAGGTGATATGTTGGATAGGGAGGTCAGGGAAGGCTTCCCTGAGGAGGTGATATGAGTTGAAGGATGAAGAATGAGGAAGAACTCAGTGGAGCACACAGAGACAGTACAGGAGGTGAAAAAGATGGGCAGGGGCTCTGTAGATTCAAGGAAGAGAAAGGAGGTAAGACTGGCCAGAGCAGAGCCAGAGTGGCTCAAGCAGAGGAGAAGGGACAGGTGAGAGATCATAAGGAGTTATGCAGGCCACTGTCAGTTATAATTTTACTCTGGAAGCACTGGGCAGTCACTGAAGGGTTACATGAAGGGGAGAGATATGATTTTGTTCTCATTTTATGAGATAATCCTGACCACTTGTAGAGAATAGATTAGAATGGGGTAAACTGGGAGAAGATCAGTTTGGAAGCTAATGTGGTAATAGAGGAAAAAGATGGTGGTGATGATGTTGGTGGTGATGGTAATGGTGGTGATGGTGGTGGTAGTGATGGTGGTGATGATGGTGGAGATGGAGAGCAGTGGATGGATTGGATGTGGGAGGTAAAGGAAAGGGGAGAGTCAAGGATGTCTCTTAGGTTATGGGCTTATGCAATTAGGTGAGTGATGGTGCCATTCCTAGAGATAGGCAAGGATGGGGGAGGACCAGGTTGGTTGGTAGTATTGGCAGAAATCTAGAAATCTCTTTTGGGTGTAATAAGTTTAGGGAGAATCATGTATCCATGTAGAGTTAGTAATTGGATTTTTTAGTTTGGAGCTCAGATGACACTAAGCTGGAGATAAAATTTAGGAACCATAAACTACAGATGGTATTTAATGCTATGTGACAGAATGAGATCACCTAGGAAAGGCATGAGCTAGAGAAGAGAAGAGATCAGTAAAAATGAAAGATTTGTAAGAGAAGATATAGCCAGTGAGGTAGAAGGAAAACCAGGGGAGTGTGGCATCATGGAAGCCAAGAGAAGAGAGTAATTCAAGAATCAGGGAATAGTCAAGTCTTTCAAATGTTTCTGAAAAATCAAGTAAAATGAAACTGGAAATATGTCAGTTAGATACAACATTATCTAAGGAGGCCAGGTAAGAGCAGTTTCAGTGGAATATCAGCACTGAAGCCAGGCTGGAGAAAGTTCAAGAATGAATGGATGTGTCAGAAGTGACATTGCAGATCAGCGAGGAAAGAATCAACTTCAAACATGAGGCTAGGAAGTTCACATGGATCCCTACCTTACCTCATACACAAAAATCACTTCCAGGTGAATTAAAATCTTAAATATTAAAAGCAAAACCTGAAAAATTTTAGAAGACATAATAGGAGAACATGAGAAGATAAATAAACTTGACATTAAAATTAATAATATCTGTTCTTAAAAAAAAAATTAAAGACGGAAAAGACAAGCCACGAGCTAGCAGAATATATTTGCAACACAGATAGCTGACAAAGGACTAGTACCAAAAATATATAAATAACTCCTACAAGTCAATGTAAAAAATAAATAAATAAAATGAGCAAAAAACATGAGCAGGTACCTCATAGAAGAGGAAACATGAATGCCCAATAAACAAATGCACTTACTTCTCACTTATCGATTATCTCCTTATCTGACATTTTGCATTTATGACAACAGTAAAAAATCTACTATCCAACTATTTTGCACGTTAACGATGTATGTCTTGCAGTAACAAATGCCGAGGTGTGAGGTGAAAGTAACGCTGGCTGTGATGGTTAAGGTTATATGTCAGCTTGTCTGGGCCATGGTTCTTAGTGGTTTGGCAGTTAAGTAATGATGTAATTTCACAGTTATGTAATGATGTAGTCATCCTTCATTTTGTGATCTGATGTGGTCTTCCTCCATTTTTGCATAGCATCAATTTTCACATCACGACCTGGTCTTTGGAACCTAACCATGTCGATAAGTGAGGAGTGGCTGTACAAAGATATTTACTGGCATTAGTAATCAGGGAATTTCAAATTAAAACCAAACTGAGATAATTTTTCACTCCCAGCAGACTGGCAAAAGAAAGTAAAACAATACGTAGTGTTGATGATGAACGCAGAGGGACAGGAGCTCTCCAAAACTGTTGAGGGGAAGAGTAAAATTGCTACATCCACTATCAAGACAATTTTGTATTAGCTAGTAAAGTTAGATACGCTCTTACTTTGCAATCCAGCAATTCCATTCCTTGATACATTGCTGGGGAAACTCTTACATTATACCCTAGAAGACACATCAAGAGTGTTCGTAACATTATTGTTTATAACAGCAAAATGCTATCCACAGGATAATGGCTAAATAAATTCACCATATTCACTTAACTATAAATTCACTATATTCATTGAGTATTACATAGTGAATGAACTAGAGCTCTAGTTCATGGATGACTCTCTCAAACAATACTGAGACAAGAAAAAAAATCAAGTCAAAGAAAAATATACACATATAACATTTATGTTAAAATTAAAAAATTTGCTACACAAAATAGTATGATATTTAGGAATATATCCATAGCCTTCAAAATATACACACACACACACAAATCCAGTACCCATATCAAGGTGGGAGAGATGTAATCTGTACAGGGCTATATCCATAGCCTTCAAAATATACACACACACACACAAATCCAGTACCCATATCAAGGTGGGAGAGATGTAATCTGTACAGGGCTTTGTGGTATTGCTAATGCTCTATTTCTTGGCCTGGTTTGTTATACTGTATATATACTTTGTGTTCTTTTTTGCATGTAAAAATAACAAGTAATAATTTTAAATGTTCACTGTTATTAAATATTAAAAATGCAATTTTAAAATCAGGGTGGAAAACAGTGAATGAGAGATTAGATGGCGAAGACAGCAAGTATGGACAACCTGTTTGAGAAGTTGTACTTTAGGACAATTCTAAAGAAAGACCATCCAACAGAATGTGGAAGTTATCAAACAATACCATTAATATCATCTGCAAGCAAAAATTAGTTGAAGATAATTAAAAATGGCTGCAGCAGTACATCAGCAGGGAACGGCCAGAAATTCAAGGCAGATTCAGAAGAGGTTGTGGAACAAGGGATATCATTGCTGATGTCAGATGGATCTTGGCTGAAAGCAGAGAATACCAGAAAGATGTTTACCTGTGTTTTATTGACTATACAAAATCATTCGACTGCGTGGATCAGAACAAATTATGAATAACATTACAGAAAATGGGAATTCCAGAACACTTAATTGTGCTCATGAGAAACCTGTACATAGATCAAGAGGCAGACGTTCAAATAGAACAAGGGGGTACTGTGTGGTTTAAAATCAGGAAAGGTGTGCATCAGGGTTGTATCCTTTCACCATACTTATTCCATCTGTGCTGAGCAAATAATACAAGAAGCTGGTCTATATGAAGAATGGGGCATCAGGATTGGAGGAAGACTCATTAACAACCTGCAATGTGCAGATGACACAACCTTACTTGCTGAAATTGAAGAGGATTTGAAGCACTCACTTACGAAGATCAAAGACTATAGTCTTCAGTATAGATTACACTTCAACATAAAGAGAACAAAAATCCTCACAACCAGACCAATAAACAGCATCATGATAAAAGGAGAAAAAAAGAGGTTGTCAAGGATTTCATTTTACTTGAATCTGCAATCAATGCCCATGGAGGCAGCAGTAGAGAAATCAAATGACATATTGCATTGGGCAAATCTGCTGCAAAATACCTTTGTTAAAAAGAAAAGATGTCACTTTGCGGACAGATGTCACTTTGAGGACTAAGGTGTGCCTGACCCAAGCCATGGTATTATCAATCTCTCTATATGTACGCAAAAGCTGGACAATAAATAAGGAAGACCAAAGAAGAATTGATGCATTTGAATTATGATGTTGGCAAAGAATATTGAATATACCATGGACTGCCAGAAGAATGAACAAATCTGTCTTGGAAGAAGTACAGCCAGAATGCTCCTTAGAAGCAAGGATGGCAAGACTTCACCTCACGTGCTTTGCAAGTCTTATAAGGAGGGACCAATCCCTGGAGAAAGACATCATGCTTGGTAAAGTAGAAGGTCATTGAAAATGAGGAAGACCCTCAATGAGATGGACTGATACCATGGCTGCAACAATGGGTTCAAACATAGCAATGATTGTGAGGATGGCACAGGACTAGGCATTGTTTCGTTCTGTTGTACATAGGGTCGCGATGAGTCGGAAGCGACTTGATGGCACCTAAACATCAACAACTTTAGGACAGAGTAGAGATACATAGTAGGAGCTGAAAGAGGGTGTGGAGTCAAGGGAGGGTAAATTTTATGACTGGGAGTTCTGATCCAGGACTTGCAGGGGTGGATTAACCAGTAAGCATGGTATGCACCAGCTTATAGTAAGCAAGGTACACATGAGCTTAATTGTGTTTACTTACAAATCTGTAGTGCACAATTTCACCTGAGTTTTGCCACGTTACACCCCTGTGTACCTTGCTTATTGGGTAATCCATCCCTGTGGAGTGTGGAAAGTTTTGTGACGCAGATCAGAGCTGAGATCTGGGAGAAATGATTATTTAAGAGGATAAGAGGTGACGGACTCTGGAGCTCCAGTAAGGGGATTTGCATTTCATAATCGTTATTATCTCTACTTTACAGATGAAGAAAGTGATGCTCAGAGGAGTGAAATGAGTTATTCTCAAGGTCACACAGCTAGAAATTTGCAGAGCCGGGATTTGGACCCTAGTCTGTGTGGCTCCAAAGCCGCTAGGGGATCTGCTGCCCTCCACTGATTCATCAACCATGGGGTTTTAAAGCTAAAGAAGCCATGATAAACCATGAGATCATGGAATCCTACAATGTTTGAGGTTGAAAGTCACCCTTGAGCTGATCTAATCTAACCCCTTCGTTATAACAGAGAAGGCAAGCTCAGGGAGGGGCGAGGACTCACTAATGTTCTCCCAGAAAATCAATGGCCGACTAGGGCTGAAACCCAGTTGTCTAGAGTTGGATCATGTTTTCCAAATGTTAATATTAGGAATTGATGAGTGGGGGCTATGCTTGCTGACCTGTCAGTCAATTACATGTATCTAGGGGCCTCTGTGCTATGAGTGTTGGTGGAATCCCAATTGCAAGTCCCCTGAGAGCAAGGACCATGCCTGTCTTGTTCCTTGCTTTATCCCCAGCAACTACAACCTAGCAACATAGGCATTTGTAAGTCATTACTGACGACTGAAGGGAGAAAATGCAAAGAAAGCTAAAGACATGATTCCTTTCTTCAAGGAGCTCATATTAAGAGAGGCCACACAGAAACAAACATAGCCTTAAATACATAGAACAAAGAGCTGCATAACCAGTTTGGAATCTGGGACCATTTGGTCGGAGGGAGCCAGGGCTGACATTTACCTTAGCCTCACAGAGTCTGCTTGGTGGATGGTGCAAATTAATAGGTTAAGTAACTTTGTGAAGAAAATGTTTAAAGAGCTTGAGAACAATTATTTTTAAGACCTTTAGAAGTGTCTAATATATACTCTAAGGATCCCTGGTGGTGTAGTGGTTAAAGCACTCGGCTGCTAACCAAAAGGTCAGTGGTTTGAACCCACAAGCTGATCTGAGGGAGAAAGATGTGGCAGTTTGCTTCAGGAAAGAGTACAGCCTTGCAAACCCTATGGGGCAGTTCTACTTTGTCCTATAGGGTCGCTACGAATTGGAGTTGACTCAACGGTAGTGGGTTTCGTTTTGATTATTATATGCTCTACATCAAATACACATTCAGTGGGTTTACACACAATTTGCTTTTGCTTTCCTGTAGTATTTTGTACATGTCCTGCTGAATGTATTTGTCTCATTGCATTGTAGTTCTTTGCTTTGGGGATCTCCTTACCACCACCACCACCCCCACCCACCCACGGACTCAACTGTGAGCTTTTCAAGGGTGTTGTTTTTGTTAAGTGCCATTGAGTTGATTCTGACTCATAGTGATCCCATGTGACAGAGTAGAACTTCCCCATAGAGCTTTCTAGACTGTAATCTTTATGGGAGCAGCTCTCCAGGTCTTTTCTTCCGTGGAGCTGCTGGGTGGGTTCAAATCACCAGCCTTTGGTTAGCAGCCAAGCACTTAACCTTTGTGCCACCAAAAAAACCAAACCAAACCCATTGCCATTGAGTCAATTCCAACACATAGCAACCGTAAAGGATAGACTAGAACTGCCCCATAGGGTTTCCAAGGAGCAGCTGGTGAATTCGAACTGCTGACCTTTCAGCTGATCTCTTAACCACTGTGCCACCAGGTCTCCATTATGCCACCAGGGCTTCTTTCTCAAGGGCAAACCCCAAACCAAAACCCATTGCTGTCAAGTCAATTCCAACCCATAGTGACCCTATAAAACAGAGTAGAACTGCTCCATAAGGTTTCCAAGGCTGTAATCTTTACCGAAGCAGACTGCCACATCTTTCTCCCGTGGAGCAGCTGATGGGCTCGAACTGCCGACCTTTTGGTTAGCAGATGAGTGCTTAACCATTCTGCCACAGGGCTCCTGCTTTTCAAGGGTAGTGAGCCTTATCTGATTTATATTCCTAACTCCAGAGCCTGCCTGGGTGCTGGGCACATAGATCATAGATAACTGACGTCCATAATAAAAAATAGATGCTCAGCATAGGTTTATTGGATGGCTGAACTCTTAGCTATTTACTGAAGCAAATTCTCTAAGGCAATCTCTTAGGTAATGCTTCTTGGAATTACTGTGTATGCTCCAATGGCAATAAAACCATGTTTTGGGTTTTATAATGCACCACAAGCTAGCTGTGTGATGTGGAGTAAGTCTCTTAACCTCTCTGGACCTCAGTTTCTTCTTCACATAGCCCAGAAATGGTTTACAATGCTTAGTTTCTGGCTATCTGTAGTGTGTATGAATTTATGTGTTCACTAAGCTGGAGCCGAGACAGTTGGCATCACTGAGGCAGTCACACCCTTCACTTGGCGAAAGAAGACAGTCGAGAAAGCTTTGGGTGACAATGCCTGGGACTAGAGAAGGGGGAATCTCTAAAGTGCCTAGTCCTGAGCATACATTCACAGACTAGGTTTGGGATCTGTCAAGAGAGAAATTTGAATGATGAGCACGTATTATTTTTATAATAAATAATAAATAAAGTTATTCATGGTCAGTCCATCAGCAAGCATGGTTGCTTCTCATTCCAAAGTCTCCCTCAAATTTATTCACCTTTTACCATCCTCACTAGCTCCCCACTGGACCAAGTGGCCCCATCCCACATGGACCAAGCGCAGCCTCTTCTCTACTCCCTCAGCTTCCCCTCTTGCTTTGCCCCTTAGCCCACTTACCATGTAGTAGCCAGCATGATATTTCAAAGACATAAATTAAATCACCTCCCTGCCCTACTTACATCACTTAGTGTACAACATAAACTCCTCACCCTGCTCTTGGATGACCCGGCCCCTACCACCTTCTCCAACTTCACTCCCCACCTCTCTCTCTACTCCTGTGTTCCAGCCACTAGGCCTCTTTTCGGTTCCTCAGGCTGAACCCTCAGGGCCTCTCCCAACACTGCTCCCCACTGGGTGTTCTAACCCACTTCCTGTTCCCTCCCACAGGCACGCTCTTTCCGTCACTTCTTGCATGATGGCTCTTTCTGGTTGTTAGCTGCCATCAGGTTGGCTTCCAACTCATGGCAACCCTGTGCAAAACGGAACAAAACGCTGTTTAGTCCTGCACCACTCTCGTGATCAGTTGCGGATTGGATTGTTATGATCCATAGGGTTTTCACTGGCTAATTTTTGGAAGTAGATCACCAGGCCTTTCTTCCTAGTCTGTCTTAGTCTGGAAGCTCTACTGAAACCTGTTCAGCATCATAGCAACATGCAAGCCTCCACTGACAGATGGGTGATGTCTGCACATGAGGTGCGTTGGTCAGGAATCAAACCTGGGTCTCCCACATGGAAGGCCAGAATCCTACCACTGAACCACCATTGCCTAACATCACCTCCTTAGAGAGCTCCTCCCTGGCTACCTTATTCAAAAATATGCTCTCCCTATTAGTTCATATCACAGCATCCTGTTTATTTCCTTCAGAGCTCTTATCACAATTTGTAATTTCTCTGTTGGTTTGTGTGTCTATCACCTCTCCCCCACTAGACCATAAACTCCACTAAGGACAAATACCACGTCACAGTTATTCCCCAATATATCTCTGGAAATTAGCACAGTGCCTGGCATGCAGTAGAAGCTCAATGCATAGTTGCTGAATGAATAAATTCTCCCCATTCTGCATGGATGGCAGCATGCCTCTGATACAGAGAGGGCAGAAGGGCAAAAGGGGCAATCTGGCATTTGAGGTTTCAGCTTGGTGAACTTTGGGCTATAGCACCCTAACCTAGGCAGTGGTTTGTCTGAGCACCCACAAAAACCCTTGGCAGATAACCTCAAGGTGTATGGCACTGCCCAGGTAGCATGGACTTATTTGAAGGTGTGTGTAGGATAACTCCCCTAACTCCCTGTTAAGAATTGAATTGTGCCCTCCAAAAAGATATGCTGAAATCCTAATCCTTGTACCTGTGAACGTGACCCTGTTTGGAAATCGGGGTTTTCCTTTGTTATTTTAATGAGGTCCTAGGGTGGGTCCTAACCCTAATCCCTTCTGAGTGGTGTCTTATAAAAGAGGAAAACAGACATGGAGACAGGCACACAGGGGGCAGCGCCATGTGACAACGGAGGGAGATACATCTATAAGCAGCAAAGGAAAGCCTAGGATTGACGGAAGTCACCAGAAATTAGGAGACAGGCTCACAGAAGGATTGACATGGCCAATACCTTGATTTGGACTTTTAGCCTCCAGAACAGTGAAGAAATAAATTTCTGTTCTTTAAAGCCACTCCCTTTGTGGTATTCTGTTATGGCAGCCCTAGGAAACCAAGACCTCTCTCACCCTGAGACTTCCAGAAATACTTCAAGGAAGGGGACTTTATGGGGTTCTGAGATCGTACCCAGCTGGAGGGAGCCCAAGCCTGTGAGATTTGTGTTTTCACATTAATGACACTTGCTGATGGTTTCTCACCTTCACTGTGGCCCTTTGCTCTCAGTGGTAAATAAAAATTGTTTGGATTTAGTAAGTACATCTGCCTTTCTTCCAGTCTTACATCCCCTAACAGGGAGCCAGGCTCATTCAGCCTGCACTTCTACAGCTGGCTCTGATAGAGGCAGAGGCCTTAATGAAACAGTAGGATTTAGTTCTGGGGAAAATGCACAAACAAGATCATGTCTCACAACTTGTTCTTTGCATATGCAACATCGTCAAGAAACAGGTCCTGACACTACTCCTGGAAGGAAGTTTCTGACCTGCACTGAACCTTCTCTTTCAAGGGGAAAACAGAAAAGGACGATGTTTAGGAGCTGAGGGCTGTCTGTTCATTCACTTGACTCATGGATGTCACAGACAGACCCAAGGTGAGCACATGTGTCCTTGCTTCCTGCTATGGAATTGGAGGAAACCTCACACACTGTCAGAGGTGCCCAGGGTCCAGCTAGGACCATCATCCAGGCAAATGCATTGCTGCAACCCTCCTCCATATCAAGAAGCACTTCTCTTCGGGGTGGGGGGCAGGTAGGGGAGGGGTTGGGACTGTGGCTTGCAGGCCAAAGATGGAACACAGGTGGTCTTCAGTGCTGTGCGAACTAGTGGCTGCTATGGTGCCTTTTCAGATGTATTTGTGAGATAATGCATTACCTGATGGATCTGGGACAAGGGACTTGAACTCCCTAGGCCTCAGTATCCTCTCCTGTAACATGGGGATAATGATACCTGCCTCCCAGGGTTGTTGTAAGGATGGAATGAGACTGTGTAGGTCTCTGAGCTGCCCCTGCTCCCACCCCAGAGTTGACACAGCAATCCTCCTTCACCTCCACTGTGTCAAGACTCTTAAGAGATTTAGCCCACAGAAGATAAACCCTCTCTTCTCTGAGACTAGAAAAACCACCCTTGCCAACACCCAGAAAAGTAGCCCTGGGTCTCAGCTCTTCAACAGAACCAGGATCTTAGCAGGTCACTCTCAAAACTCTGTTGATCCAATGAACTAAGTATCAATATGGGAGAACATATAACACGTCTTTACAATGCCCTGTTTACGTTATCAGTCGTGTTATTAATGAAGATAGCTATGATTTATTGCACACTGTCTATGCACAGGAAATTTTTACCTATTAACGGATCTAGTCTTCACACCAGCCCTGCGAGATATGTGTTTATCATTACCTTCATATTATAAATGAGGCTGCTAGGAATCAGAGAGGTGAAGGGACTTGCTCAAGATCACACAGTAAAAAGATGGCCAAGATTTGAACCCATGACACCTGACGATCTCCACAGTACTATGCTGCCTGCATGAGAGCGTTCCATGACCTGCTTTAATGTGTGACTTCCCTTTCCCACTGAGAAGGCTCAGGCCTCGGTGGTCACAGACACTGTAGACATGGGGACAGGTCTATAGGTTAACCTAATTGATCTGTGGCTCCCCTGGGCTCTCAAAGGCAATTGATTGCAGTGATGCATTCCCAGCAAGTTTGAAGGTGTTTTTCCTCCTTCAAAGGCTTTTGCCTCACTGAGCTCGGATCCTGGGCCAAGTCCCCAGAGATGGGGAAACCTGGTTTGGCATTACTAGGAGAAGTCCAGGGACTCTGGAGAGTTAGGCTGTTGCCATGGCATCAGTCTTAGCTCCTCTGAGGCTGGGCTCAGCTGGCGTGGTCCAGATAAACATTAGATCATGCCTGGCTGGTGGCAATGTTGCCAAGGGAATACCAGCTCTTCCTTTGCCTCTGAGATGCTCTGGTGCTGTGAACACCAGAAAGGAGCCAGTGCGAGGCAGGGATAGGGGTTCAGAAGGACATCTTCCTCCTAGGGGCTGGTCCTCCACTCCTGGAGAGTCCCTGCCTGTTCATGTCTCTCACTGTGCCTAGCACAGTGCCTGGTACATAGTGTATGCTCATTCATCCATTGCATTCGTTCATTCATTCAGTCATTCAAACAAAATTTGTTGAGCACAGCTATGTGTTAAGCTACCGCTTGTCTGTCGGTTTGGCGTACTGTGGTGGCTTGCATGTTGCTATGATGCTGGACCCTATGCCACTGATATTGCAAATACCATTGGGTCATTCATGGTGGATAGGTTTCAGCAGAGCTTCCAGACTAGGACTAGGAAGAAAGGCCTGGTGGTCTACTTCCAAAAATAAGCCAGTGAAAACCCTATGGATTACAACACAATATTATCCAATATGGTGGTAGAAGATGAGCCCCCTAGGTTGGAAGGCACTAAAAATGCACCGTGGCCACAACCACGGACTTGAGCCTGTCAATGATCGTGAAGATGCTTCAGGACTGGGCAAAGTTTCCTCCTGTTGTACGTGGAGTTCCATGTTGGAGTACAGCTGGACAATTTTCTGTTGTGATCCATAGGTTTTCATTGGCTAAATTTTGGAAGTAGATTGTCAGGCCTTTCCTCCTAGTCTGTCTTAATCGGGAAGCTCCACTGAAGCCTGTCCACTGTGGAAGACCCTGCTGGTATCTGAAATACCAGTGGCATAGCTTCCAGCATCATAGCAACATACAAGCCACCACAGTACAACAAACTGCCAGACGGCTGGTGGCTTAAAGTACATAAATGCATTTAATCCTGGTAAATCATGTAAAGAAAATAGTGGCATTTGCATTTTAAAGATGAGGAAACAAAGGCTCAGAGAAGGGAAGTAACTTGCCCAAGGCCACACAGCAAGTAAGTGGCATAGTCGGGAGGTCTATCTCAAAAACCCACGCTTTATACCACAGCAGCTGCCTCTTACTGGGCTGGGCTGGACAGAAGGTGTCATTTTGTCTCCTGGAGTAGTTTGCACCTGGGAAGGGAAGGACTTGGAAACAATAGAACTAAATAAAGGCAAACTTCTTGCTCCCTCTGTATATGGGGAAGTTTCTCTCCTTCTTGCTAGAAGTCCCCCTGCCTCAGACATTGATACTATCACTGGGCGTTCGATAATATTGATTGAGCGTGTATACCTGTCAGGCTCTGTGTGAACTGCTTAGCTTGCATTATGTCAACAAACACTTTGCAGGCAGAAGTGCCATGATGATGTCCCTGCTGTGAAAAGGAAACTGAGGTTCAAGCCTTCATCTACAACGAGAGGATGCACTGAGCTGGCCCCCATGTCCGTAGTCCCTTACCTCTAATAAATACACTTTGAACTTATACAAAGGATGACTTGTCCTGAGTCTCAAGGTCATTACAGGCCCAATCACTATGGTGGGCTTCACAGATTTTCCCAGAGCCTGAACCCCACTGCTCCCCTAGCCCAAGGTCTTTATATGCTCCTGAATTCCTGACGTAAAGAAGGCAATCTCCAATTTAATGCACTTCATATATTCACCCATCCATCTACCCATTCACGTATCTATCCACCCATCCATCCATCCACCCATCCATCCGTCCGTCCATCCATCCATCCATCCATCCACCCACCCACCCATACATCCATCCACCCATCCACACACCCATTCAACAAACATTTATTAGTACCTACTGTGTGCCATGCCTTATGACGTGCTGGGGCCACACAGATCAATAAGGCAGAACCCTCAAGGAGCTTATAGGTCAGTGCTATTCCCTGCCCACAAAAGCTGTCAGTGCCAACACAGAGACCAGTTAGAAAACCTAATTTCTGGATTGGCCTGGTAACTCATCAGGATTGGCAGCCGAAGTCATACCCAGAAGGTCTTACTCTTTTCCATCTCCAGTAAGTGTTGGGGCAGATGTTGCATATCAGTGGGAAAAGGAATTAGCTCAGCTGTTTGGCTCCCATGAACACCAACAATTAGAAAACTTCTTGCAGAGTCTGGGCAAAGTCGTCATGGTTGGATTTTCCCTGGCCCAGGCAGTTTGCTGAGATTTTTCTAGATTTTTCTGTCATGTCAGCTCAGGAGGATCTCTCAACATCTCACCCTTCCTATTGACACCTCTGCCAGTGGGGTGGCTGTAAGGCAAGCTCTGCCTTCCCAAAGAAGCTTCTGAAACAGCTGGCATTTATTTAGTGCCTTCTGAGCCCCGGTGGCACAGTGGTTAATTGTTCAGCTGCTAACCAAAAGGTCGGCAGTTTGAATCCCCCAGCCGCTCCTTGGAAACCCTATGGGGCAGTTCTACTCTGTTCTGTAGGGTTGCAATGAGTCAGAATCGACTTGACGGCAACGAGGTTTTTTTTTTTTTGGTGGACCAAGTTCTTTATATGCCAGGTCACCACTCCTTACAATGATCCTGGAATGTAGGTGGTATTAGCCCCATTTTATAGATGAAAAAACTGAGATTCATCGAGGGAAAGCACCTTACCCAAGATAACACAACCAGGTAGTGGCAGTGCTGGGATGGCTGGGATGGGAGCCCAGGTCTGTGTGATATAAACCTGTGTTAGATCTGCTCTGTGCCATATTGTCTCACAGCTAGGCAGCCCTGCCTGCAGGTCAGCCCACTGTAACATTGTGAAGGCTTCAAAGTTTCTGGTCTCTTCACTTCTGGGGAGAAAGGAGGGGCTTACTATCTCTGAGAGGTGTAGAGAGGGAAAACGGAGACCACTAGATAAAGCCATCAGCTTATGTGAAGATAGTATACAAAAGTTTGGAATCTGGAATTCATTTGCCTAGATAAGATGGTGTTGTATTTTCAAGACTGGCCCACAAAATCCCATTTGACTCTTAAATACTTGGAGAGTTACTGGCAGTATTTCAAGGATGGCCAACAGTCACTTATAACTGTGTTGCTGCAAGAAATGCATTCTGAGGTTTCACTCGTGCTATCAATAATGTATTTCTCCTTTTCAATCTCCCCGCAAGCCACAGCCTCAGAGCTCCTCCCAAAGAGCAAGGATGGGGCTTAACTCCTTGTCAATAAGGGAGAGACCCACCTGGACACCAGTCGATACTTCCCATCTGTCTAAGACAGTGGCTGACACATAGCAGTTTCTCAGTAGATGTTGGCCATAAAAGAGAGAAAGCAGTGGGAGGGTGGAGAAAGAGATGTAGAAGGCAGGCAGGAAGGAAAGCAAGAAATCAGGAAGGCAGAAGAGATGAACAGACAAGAAAGCAATAGCTTTGCTCACTGCTCAGGTGTTTGGAGGGCCGAAGGGCCAGGTAAGCCAGCCAGACATGCCTGTGCCATGCTTAACCTTCACCTACGTAATTTTGCATTCAGCTGACAGGCCTATTGCAAAGACAAAGAGCTTTGCAGTGGTGGGGAAGGCCACCCTGGCGCCCCTTCATGGGGGGCATACCCTTCTCATACCAGCAGCAGCTCCATCAGGACCTAGTGCCAATGCAGGGCTGTGAAAGCTGTCACTTCTGCCTCACAAAGGGTTCCTTTACATCCTGGGTGTCCATTTGCCCTTTCCTGATGGAAGAAAGACTTTGTCTGGTAGACAGGCATCGCTGGGTGTTGCCATGGTGACGGCTATGATGTCACTCGGGAGTAAATCAACTCGGAAGTCTCACAGTTGAACAGCTCTACCTTGGAGGGTTGTTAGGGACAAGGAAAGAGTAGATGCAACGGGGGTGTCACAGGCGTGTCTGCACCATGCCAGACTCCCACCTCGCCTCTCGCTTTGTCATTGGTGACGAGACTTGTTCATTTATTTATTCATTCAAATAGTTGTTTTGAGCACCTATTATGTGTCAAGAGCTCTGCTGGGTTCTGAGGAGCTGTGGATGATGGATGAGACAGATGTGGTCCCTGGATGACTGCACAGAGCTTACAGTCTAGGCGGAGTTGTTATTGTTGCTAGGTACTGTCGAGTTGGTTCCAACTCATTGCGACCCTATGTACTACAGAATGAAACACTGCCTGGTCCTGACCATGCTCACAATCCTTGTTATGCTTGAGCCCATTGTTGCAGCCACTGTGTCAATCCATCTTGTTGAGGATCTTCATCTTTTTCGCTGGCCCTCTACTTTACCAAGCTTGAGGTCCTTTTCCAGGGACTGATCTCTCTTGATAACATGTCCAAAGTACATAAATGTAGGCTCACCATCCTTGCTTTAAGGAGCATTCTGGTTGTACTTCTTCCAAGACAGATTTGTTCGTTCTTTTGGCAGTCCATGGTATATTCAGTATTCTAGGAGGAAAGACATGAGCAAGTAAGCAATTACACAATAACATTTTGGTTCATGCTGTAAGGGTAAGTGCCAGAAGTTAGGAGAATGTATAAGAGGGGGATCCATCTAGGTGGCAGAGAAAAAAGGAAGGCCTCCTTGAGCAAATGACATTTCAGTAGAGACTTGAAGGACTAAGAGGAATTTTCCAGGAAGGGAGAGGGGAAATGGAGATGAACTTCAAGGCAAAGGGAACAGCCTCTCCACCTTGGTCCTCAGTTTACCCATCTGTATTCTGAGGCCAAACAAGACCAGGATGGTTTTCTGCAGGCAGAAACACCTGCTGCCCAACTCAAATCTGTCTTTGTCCCCTCTTATCCTTCTCGGCAAAGAAAAAAGGCCAAGAGCTGGGGAGTCTCTTGGAAAGTTCAAGGAATTGAAAGAGGACGAGTGTGGCAGGAGAAGAGTGAGGAAGGGGGTAAATGGTTTAAGAGGTAGGCAGGTGTCAGGTCACGCAGGACATTTCAAGCAACAGTAAGTATCCAGACATTTTTCTAAGATCAATGTGAAGTCACTGTGATGGTTAAGATTGTGTGTCAACTTGGCTGGGCCATGACTCTCCATGTTTTAATGTAATCACTCCCATGATTGAATATACTGTGAGTAGCCAATCAGATGAAAGGGAGTCTTCTTGGGGGTGTGGCCCACATCTGTATATAAGCAGATGTTCTGGCTTTTTGCTCTCTCTGGATCCTGCAGCTGCTTCCTGTCATCTCATCTCCCGTTCTTGGGACTTGAGCTGTCAGCTTATCTGCTGAACCTGGGATTCGTCAATCTGCACAGCCTGTGAGTGGGAGCCCTGCTCTCCGACCTTCCGATCTTGGGCTTGCCAGCTTCTGCAGCTGTGTGACTTGGGAGAGGCCTCTACCCTGATCCACGGACTTGGGACATTCTAGCCTCTACAGTCGTGTGAGCTGTTTCCTTGATATAATCTCTCTCTATATATATATTTATACACTTTACTGGTTTTGCTTCTCTAGAGAACCCAGCCTAAGACAGTCACCAATAGGTTTTCAGCAGAAGAGCAACTTGATCAGTTTTTGTTGTTTTTTTTTTTAAGGTGGTTCTTCCAGTGGTTTGGGGAGGGATGCCCATTATGGAGGCTATCAAAGTAGTCCAGGTGTGGTAGATTGCATTATTTGCCTCCAATTCTTCCTCCCCTCCTAGCCCTTGCCATGGTTTCCCCTCCATGGGAAGAATATACTTTTCTGCCCCAGTTGTCTTTGGGCTTAGCCATATGACTTGTTTTAGCTAGTGGAAAGTGAGTGGATGTGACATGAGCAGAGGTTGAAAAGGTACTCGCATGACTTGGCCGACACTCTTATGCTTCTGCCACCTGCCCTGAGAAGAACATGCCCTGGAGAGCTGCTGGCCCAAGGAGAATAAAGAGACCTAGAGAGAATACTGGAAACTGACCTGCAGCCTGAACTGTCCCAGATGACTCACAGGTCTGTCAGTGAGAAAAATAAATGTTTGTTGTGGCAAGGCACTGAGATTTTTTTTTGGTGTGAGGATGTTTGTTATACAGCATTATCATAGCAGTAGCAGACTAATAAACTAAGCAACAGATGAGGTTAGCTTGAATTAAGTTGATGACAATGGAGCTGGAGAGAAGTGGGTGGATTCAAGACATATTTTGTAGTTCTGAACGTATAGGTGGCATTTATGCCCTCGGATGGATCTTCCAGGAATAGGATGCAGAATTAGTAGGGGACTGGGACCAATCCTTGACAGATTCTATCAACTAAATGTTGGATACCCATTCCCATTGAGTTGATTCCAACTCATGGTGATCCCATGTGCTTCAGAGTAGAACTATGTACCACAGGGTTTTCTTGGCTGTAATTTTAGGGAAGCAGATTTCCAGGCCTTTCTTCTACAGTGCTGCTAGGTGGATTCAAACTGCGAACTTTTTGGTTAGTAGCCGAGAGTTGGGTAGCACCTCCTGAGTGCCAGGTGCTGAGCGCAAAAGCAAAAGCTGCAAGACTTCTTAAGGCTTCAACTGGGAAGTCACACAGCATCATATTTACTGCTTTCTATCAGTCAAAGCAAATCATATGGCCAGCCCAGACTCAAGGGAGCGGGGAGAAATCAATTCCACCCCTTCTTGATCTTGGGAGGAGTGGCAGTCACAATAGCAAAAAGGGCTGAGGGATGGGAGGGACTCTGCTCCTGTCTTTGGAAGTAGGCATCACAGAAGCTTTGGGGATGAGTGACTAGGAAACTTTCAGAATTTTCCCTGGTCCTCTGGGTACTACCAAGAGATTTGACAGTTACCTGGAGGCAGAACCACTTGTAGGTCAAGATGTACTTGGGAGAGTTTTCTCTTACGCTTTGTTATGAATTGAATTGTGTCCCCCCATAATTTGTGTCAACTTGGCTAGGCCTTGATTCCCAGTATTGTGTGGCTGTCCACCATTTTGTGATCTGATGTGATTATCCTATGTGTTGTAATTCCTAACCTCTATGATGTTAATAATGTCCTTGTGGTGCAGTGGTTAAGCATTCGGCTGCTAACCAAAAAGGTTGGCAGTTCGAATCCACCAGCCACTCCTTAGAAACCTTATGGGGCAGTTCTACTCTGTCCTATAGGGTCGCTATGAGTCAGAATCAACTCAACAACAGTGGGTTTGGTTTTGGAGCCCTGGTGGCACAGTCATTAAGAACCACGGCTGCTAACCTTTAAAAGGCCAGCAGCTCGAATCCACCAGCTGCTCCTTGAAAATGCTATGGGACAGTTCTACTCTGTTCTATAGGGTCATTATGAGTTGGAATCGACTCAACGGCAACTTTTTTTTATTAATGATGTTAATGAGGCAGGATTAGAGGCAGTTATGGTAATGAGGCAGGACACAATCTACAGGATTAGGTTGTATCTTGAGTCAATCTCTTTTGAGATATAAAAGAGAATCAAGCAGAAGGGAAGAGGGACCTCATGCCACCAAGAAAGGAGCACCAGGAGTGGAGCTCGTCCTTTGGACCCAGATTTCCTGAGTTAAGAAGCTCCTAGACCAGGGAAAGATTGATGACAAGGACCTTCCCTAGAGGCAACAGAAAGAGAAAGCCTTCCCCTGGAGCTGGCACCCTGGATTTGGACTTGTAGCCTCCTAGACTGTGAGAGAATAAATTTCTGTTTGTTAAAGCCATCCGCCTGTGGTATTTCTGTTATAGCAGCACTAGATAACTACGACACCCTTCCTTTAGTCTAGCTAGTTATTCCAGGACATCCACGCTGGAACCGGACATCCTTATACAGCTGAGATAAGGACATAATTGCCTTGAGTGTGAAAAGAGTGACTCCACAGCATCTTCTAAAGGCGATGTGACCAGTTGTATTGGATGTCTGCATTCTGCCTGCCCAGCACTCATCTGTCCTTTTATGACAACACAGCCCTAATACACCTTTTCTTTTCAGAGACTTTATTTTTTAGAGCAGTTTTAGATTTACAGAAAATTGTGCAGAAAGTACGGAGAGTTCCTGTATATCCCCTCTCCCTCCTGCACACTGTTTCTCCTATTATTAACATCTTGCATGGGTGTGGTACATGTATTACAAGTGATGAACCTATATTGATACATTACTATTAACTAAAGTCCATAGTTTACATTAGGGTTCACTTTTTGTTGTATAATCCTATGGGTTTTGACAAATGCATAATGTCATATGTCCACCATTACAGTATCATACAGAATAGTTTCAGTGCCCTAAAAATGTCCTGGGCTCCACCTGTTCATCCTGGCTATCATTTTTTAGATGGTTTCTTTTTTAGAATTTTTTATTGTGGTGAATATATACATATATATCCTGGCTGAAAGCAGAGAATACCGGAAAGATATTCACCTGTGTTTTATTGACTATGTAAAGGCATTTGACTGTGTGAATCATAACAAATTATGGATAACATTTCAAAGAATGGGAATTCCAGAACACTTAATTGTGCATGAGGAACCTGTATGTAGATCAAGAGGTAGTCGTTCAAACAGTACAAGGGGATACTGCATGGTTTAAAGTCAGGAAAGGTGTGCGTCAGGGTTGTATCCTTTCACCATACCTATTCAATCTGTATGCTGAGCAAATAATCCAAGATGCTGGACTATATGAAGAAGAAGAGGGCATCAGGATTGCAGGAAGACTCATTAACAACCTGCGTTAGGCAGATAACACAACTTTGCTTGAAGAGAACTTGAAGCACTTACTAATGAAGATCAAAGACCACAGCCTTCAGTATGGATTACACCTCAACATAAGGAAAACAAAAATCCTCACAACTGGACCAATAAGCAACATCAGGATAAACAGAGAAAAGACTGAAGTTGTCAAGAATTTCATTTTACTTGGATCCACAATCAATGCCCATGGAAGCAGCAGTTAAGAAATCAAAAGACACATTTTGGGCATATCTGCTGCAAAAGACCTCTTTAAAGTGTTGGAAAGCAAAGATGTTACCTTGAAGACTAAGGTGCATCTGACCCAAACCATGATGTTTTCAATTGCCTCATATGCATGAGAAAGTTGGATAATGAATAAGGAAGATCAAAGAAGAATTGGCACCTTTGAATTGTGGTCCTGGCGGAGAATGTTGAATATACCACGGACTGCCAAAAGAACAAACAAATCTGTCTCGGGAGAAATACAACCAGAATGCTCCTTGGAAGCAAGGATGGTGAGACTACGTCTCAGGTAGACATGTTATCAAGAGGGATCAGTCCCTGGAGAAGGACATCCTGCTTGGTAAAGTAGAGGGCCAACGAAAAAGAGGAAGACCCTTAACAAGATAGATTGACACAGTGGCTGCAACAAAGGGCTCAAGCATAACAACGATTGTGAGGATGGCACATGACTGGGCAGTGTTTCGTTCTGTTGTAGATAGGGCCGATATGAGTCACAACTGACTCAACGGCACCTAACAACAACAACATATAGACATATGTATATATAACAGTAGCCATTTCAACGTTTTTACATGTACAAATCAGTGATATTACCTTCATCATGTTGTGCAACCATCACCATTCCTGACGCTCCTTTTTTAAGCTCCCCCTCCTTTACCATGGGCAGCCTTGGTGGGACTGTCAATCAAGGTGTTCTGCTCATCTCCCAGCCAAGAGGTAGGCACAGGACCCAAGACTGCTCCTCCCAATTTAAATCTAAAGGGGAGTCAGACGAAGACAGAGACTGGGTGAAGCCAACCCACTCACAGGGTCATGGCAGGGATTGTCCATTAGTTCCTGCTACCCGGATCCTTGATGCAGCCTTCGTTTCTGTTCTTTTTCTGAGATCTGTCTCCCCCCTTTAATTCTGTAAACTTCCTTACATCTTCCCAATAAATATCTTCTTTGCTTAAGTGAGCCAGTGAGGACTTTTGTTACATGCAATCAAAGCACCCTAACGTGGGTCTTGGCTGCAGAAGTCTGAACTGGTGATGTTTGCCATGGTGCATGAAGAAGCTTTGACTGAGGGAAAACGTCTCTTCGAAGTTGTTCTTTGGAGAAAAAAAGCCCATTGTCATCAAGTCAATTCCATCTCATAGTGACCCTGTAGGACAAAGTACAACTGCCCCATTGGGTTTCTAAACCCTGCTGGTGTAATGGTTAAGTGCTTCACTGCTAACCTAAAGGTTGGCAGTTTAAACCCACTAGCTGCTCTGTGGGAGAAAAGACCTAGTGATCTGCTCCCATAAAGATTACAGACTTGGAAACCCTATGGGGCAGTTCTACTCTGTCTTATAGGGTTTCTATGAGTTGGAATCGACTCGACGGCACACAACAACAATCTTCATGGAAGCTGACTCTCACATCTTTCTCCCAAGGAACTGCTGGTGGGTTCCAACCTCTGACCTTTTGGTTAACAGCCTAGCACTTAACCACTGTGCCACCAGAGCTTCTTGTTCTTTGGAGACAGAGAGTTAAAATGTGCTCCTTTGAACAATTTGGAGGCATCCAATGGCTTTTTCCCTTGCAGTGTCTAGATTGCATGAGGATAAGACAATTTCCCAACTTATTCTGAATTTCTTTGTCTCTGTCCATTTTAGGTTACTATAATGGAAGATTCCCAGGCTATGACAGCATCACACGCTGCAAGGAAACAGAGAAAATTGAGCAAAGTGGTGGCCATCAGCCAGCCCTTCTGATGGTAGCCCTGGCAGAGCAGTAGGCCAGGAAGCTTCTGCTGGAGACTCAGGAATGAGAAACCGAGGTGACTGTGTTTTCTGGGGCAGTGAGGAAAGCAGGTCTTCAGGTACCAGAGGACCCGGGTTTCCCTACTTGCTGGCTGTGTGCCCTTGGGTGAGTCACCTTGATGCTCAATTTCCTTGTTTGTCAAATGATAACCACACCACATAGGAGTTGTTGTGAGGATTAGTTAAGTAAATATAGGTCAGAGTTTTCTGAAATTTGGTATACATATCACTGGTGGAACATTAGATAATTTTAATTGATACAGGAATACACTAATCTTATGTTAACAACTGTGTGTTATTTCGATATCAATATGAATAATGGACACCACATCATGGCTGCAATTTTGTGCATAGTATTGCTCAGGATGAGAATAAATTTAAAAAGTTAGTCAATTTAAAGAAATATATTAATAATTGAACAGGTGATAAAGTGATAAAAGGACATGGTAAACATCAAGAAGTCATCATCAAGCGAATGCAGCTTTGAACACAGTGCTTACAGAAATGATATTGGGAAGACGAACATGGCTGGGGAGGGTGGGAAGGGAAGCAAGGCCTGGCTGAATCTGGGCCCGCTGGGGTCAGAGACTAGAGATCCCTATGGTGTATTCTGCCTTGGGGAATGGAGAGTGGGTTTCTGAAGCTCTCACTGAGCAGGGCCTTCTGGACTGGACTTCTGTCCACCTCCTAACACCATAAGGGTTGTGCCTGCTGTGCTTCAGAAAGAGGGCCTCTTGTCCCCCATCCCCAGGGACAAGCTGAGCTGTGGCTGCAGGGGGTGGAGGAGGGTGGCCTTTGTCTGTGCTTCCTCTGCTTCTGAGCTGATTCGTTGCTATAGACCTTCTCTCAAATGGGGGTCAGGCAGGGCTGGGTTTAGATCCTTGTCTCTGAGGCTGTGGGTAAATCCTCTCACTGATACGAACCTCAGTTTCTTCATCTGTAAAATGGGGATGATAAGAGTTTTTGGAAAATGTATTCTCACCTAAATTCCCAAAAGGATTTGGAGTGGTAGCTGATAGGGATTGTAATGGCCTAGTGAGCTCATGCAGCTGCTGAGAGGATGAGATGAACCATCCTGGGAGAACACCCAGCTCAGTGCTCTAGAAATACGTGTTTCTTATATTGTTGATACAAGGCCCTGCTAAAATGCACTGCTATGCCTCAGTTTGTCTATCTGCGGGAGGGGGTGGTCATGGGAAGGCTGGATGAGATTTTCTCCAAGATCCCTCCCTGTTCAAACACACCCTGGGCACCTCTGGGGTCCTCACCTACATGGTGTTCCCCCTTCTCTGAGCCAGTCTTCATTCTGCTCTGAACAAAACTGGAAAGTAGGACCGGGTTTACGTATCTTTCCACTTCCCCCTTTCTTCCCATCTGAATCAAGATAGTGGTTTAGAATCAGAGAAACTTATATCGGAATCCCAGTTCTGTCACCTACCAGCCTGGTGACCTCACATAAACTCTTCAATCTCTATGAGCCTCAGTTTACTCATCTACAAAATGGGAATAATAATAACAACTTCTTTGGGTTGTTTCAGGAAGTAAATGAGGTGAAGAATGTGAAAGGGTCCAAGAGTGTGCCTGGCACATAATAGGTGGTCCTGAGACTCTTGTCTCCTCCTTTCTCAGCAGGACCTCATTGTCCCATGTTCTAAAATTATGTTCCCCAGCCTCACTTTGCCCTCAGTGACAACCTCAGTTCTCTCTCTGCTCTGATCTGGCAGGAGATGGATGAAGACAGGAAACCAGGGGGTATGCGTCCCGGGCTCTTGGCTGGGAGTGGAACTGGGGTAAAGGGCAGCTGGCCAAGTGACAGCAGCCTGGGAGGAGGGCTTTGGCATTGGCAAGTGAATGCAATTAGTACTGATCAGGCCCAGGGTTCCCTCTCCATATGGACCTGTTAATTTGGCCATTTCATTCCTCTCCATAAACACCGAAGAGCACTTTGAGTGGGGCTCTGGCCCAATGTGGGATGGGTAGAAAAAGTAGGGGTGGGTCATACAGATGGATAACAACAGCAACAACAGCCATGATCATCATTGATTGAGCGCTTAGCATGGTTATTTTAAGTTTTACGTGTGTCATTCTATTTAATCTTGATCTTTGCTCTTTAAGAGATTACATTAATATTAATAATAAATACAACCAACATTATTTAGTGCTTACTCTGCTCCAGGCATAATACAACCACTGTACACACATTCCCTCATTTATTTCCCCAACAACGCTATGACCCCTTGCCGTCGAGTCAATTCTGACTCACAGCAACCCTATAGGATAGAGTAGAACTGCCCCATAGGATTTCCAAGGCTGTAATCTTTATGGAAGCAGACTGCCACATCTTTCTCCCACAGAGCTGCTCGTGGGTTCAAACGGCCGACCCTTCAGCTAGCAGCTGAGTGCTTTAACCACTGTGCCACCAGGGCTCCTTACAACCCTATGAGATAGATTCTATCATTAACCCCATTTTATAGTTGAGTTACTTGCTCTAGATCAGTGCTTCCACATTTGTTGTTGTTAGCTGCCATCAGTTGGCCCCTGACTCATGGCAACCCCGTGCACAATGGAACAAAACGCTACCTGGTCCGGCTCCATTCCCATAATTGGTTGCAGATCGGAGTATTGTGATCCATAGGGTTTTCACTGGCTGATTTTCGGAAGTAGATTGCCAGACCTTTCTTCCTAGTCTTAGTCTGGAAGCTCTGCTGAAACCTATTCAGAGTCATAGCAACATGCAAGCCTCCACTGACAGACAAGTGGTAGCTGCACATGAGGCACATTGGCTGGGAATCGAACCCAGGCCTCCAGCAAGGAAGGTGAGAATTCTACCACTGATCCACCGCTGCCCTCTTCTTACACTTTAGTGTACATTTAAAACACATGACGATCTTGTTAAACTCTAGGTTACTCCGATTCATCAGGTCTGGGGCGGAGCCAGAGATCCTGCATTTCTAACAGGCTCCCAGGGATGCAGATACTGCTGGTTCATGGACCAAACTTGAGTAGCAAGGCTCTAGATCATACAGCTGGAGAGTGGTGGATCATTTACACATTAAATCAAGTGTGGGGCCGACTTCAACGGGAGTATAAGGAGAGTGCATGAGGGTGTGACAGAGGGGGCAGAGACTATTTCTAACCGGACTACCTAGAGGACGTGGTTTGAGTTGAACCTTAAAAGACGGGTAGGATTTTGACAGAGATGGAAGGAAAAGGGCATTTCAGGTCAAGAGAAGCCATGATCAAGAGCATGGAGAAAGAAAAAAGTGGGATATGTTTGGAGATACTATTGCTGAAGCATAGGGTATCTGTCAGATGCATGTTATGTCTGTCTGGGCGGATAAGCTGAAGGGAGAAAAATGCTGTTTTATACCTAGGAACTGCACTTTTAGCCCCAAGAAGATCCTTTGTACCAAAGGGAAATAGGTAAGAGAATGGCTGGCTGGTTTAAGAAGAACCCATTCCACACTGCCCCTCACATGGCTGAAAATACATGTAAATAAGGGTTGTAATGAGTTGATTCCACTACCTGTCTGTCAGTTTGTTGTACTGTGGTGGCTTATATGTTGCTATGATGTTGGAATCTATGCCATCAGTATTTCAAATACCAGCAGGGTCACTCATGGCGCACGGGTTTCAGCAGAGCTTCCAGACTAAGACAGACTAGGAAGAAAGGCTTGGTGAGAATCAGCCAGTGAAAACCTCTTGGATCACAACACAACATTGTCCTATGTAGTGCTGGAAGATTATCCCCCTAGGTTGGAAGACGCTCAGATACACAGTGGCTGCAGCAACAGACTCAAGGATACCAAGAATGGATCATGAAGATGACGCAGGACCAGGTGACATTTCATTCTGTTGTGCGTGGGGTCGCCATGAGTCAGAGCCAACTTGATGGCAACTAATAACAACAACAGACTCTTAGAAGAAAAATCTTGTTATCCTTATTTCACAGAGAATGAAACTGAGAGTTTAGGTCATTTGCTGAAGAACCTATAGATAGGAAATAGTATAACCGACATTGGAACCCACAGTTGTCTGCCTTTACCTATTCCTTCCACCATTATAGCATGTATAATGATGGGAAAGGCGACCCAGAGCCAGTCCACAGTCTGACGAAGGGAATGGGTCTGCCTACAGAATTCTTACCATGTGAAATAGCAGCCCCCTTATTGTTCAAGCTACTTTTAGTCAGGCTGTCTTGTTATTTGCAACTAAAAGCATTCTAATAGAACCAGCCATTTAAAATGAGCTAGGTCTTTAGGTATATCTTGCATGCGTAGCACTTCAAAAGGAGCTAATAAACAATACCCTCGTTTTCCCACCCACATTCGGAACCAATTGAGAAATAAGAACAAGAGAAAGACAGATGGAGCGCCCAAACATCACCTTTGTTCAAGATAGAGCTGCCATCAGAGAGACTGGCTGTATCTGCAGGGAAGTGGGTTGCCTTATGCTGCACCCAGAATAGGCAGACTCACCCACGCAGATATAGGCAGCCCTGGGCCATGGCAGGGACCGGAGGAGTCCTGCAGAACTCGGCTCTCCGTGGGCAGCTCACTCCCAAGAGAGATGGGGAGGATGTGGCTGTGCTACTGCTGCCCAGTTCCTTATCCCAGACTCACCAACGAAAGAGGACCTTGGGGAGGATGTGTGAGGGCGTGCAAAGAGGTCAGGTCATGATAGTGCTGCACATGAAGGATTCATCAGGAGTGGGGAAGAAATTTTCTTCCAGGAGGGTAAAATTAAAAAAAAAAAAAGAGTTGGAAACAGAGTAATTATATAGTAAGCGCTCATTTTTGTTTAAAAAAATGAAAAAACTTGTGTGTACATGTTTGTGTAAGCAAACTCAGGCATGGGATGGTATACACAAAGGTGGTCCCAAGAGGTAAGCGTGAAGGGTAGGGGAAGATAATAAGTGGTGTCCAAGTAGGGAAGCAGGTAACGGAGTAGAATTTTCTTGCCCACTAGGAGCTGCCAGTCCTACTGGGAAGTTTAGGCGGCCACCCAGAAAATGACATAGGATTAGGGGTTAGGGTTGCAACTAGCCATAACCGTAACCAGTTGCAATTGAGTCAAGCCCAACTCATGGAGATCCCATGGGTGTCAGGGTAGAACTGTGTTCCATAGGGTTTTGAAAGGCTGATTTTTCAGAAGTAGATTTCCAGGCCCTTCTTCGGAGGCTCCTCTGGGTGGGCTCCAACCTCCAACCTTTTGGTTAGCTGCAAACTTGTTAACAGTTTGCACCACCCAGGGATTCTGGGTTGGAACTAGATTGTGCAAACTGTTCACAGGAGACTGAAGAAGTCGGAGGAAGCTTCAAGGAGGAGATGGACACAGAGTGGGAGGCTGAGAGTGTAGACCAGTGGTCCCAATGCGTGGACCCTAGACCAGCATCACCAGCATCATCTGGGAGCTTTCTAGAAATGTAAATTCTTCAGCCCCATCCCAGATCTACTGAATCAGAAACTTGGGGGGGGGGGCGTTTAGTAAGCCCTCCAGATGACTGTGATGCTTGCTAGAATTTGAGACCCACTGATGTAGAAGATGCAGCTTGAGACTTAGACCCACCTGGGTTTAAATCCTGGATGTGTTTCCTAGTAACTGTTGCCTTAAGAAACTCAGCTTGCTTCTGTGAACCTCAAGTTCCTCCCTGGGAAAATAGGAATGATTGTCTTATCCTATCCAATGATTATTAGTAGGTATGTGCCAGGCTGTTCTCTACACTGGGGTCTAGAGTTGAAAAGTCATAGCCTCTGACCTCAAGATAGTTACAGTCTGGGATGCAATAAGATCTAATACTTAATGAGCATCTGTGATGTGCCAGACACTAAGCTGACTATTTTATGTGTATTATCTCATTTAGTTCTCACAACATCGCTGTGAGGTAGACAGACAGACCAACTGACAGACAGACGGACAGATAGATAGATAGCTGCTGTTGTGTCAACTCCAGCTCACGACAACCTTATGTACAACAGAACGAAACATTGTGCAGTCCTGTATCTTCCTCATGATTGCCAGCACGTTCATCATTGTGGCTATTGTGTCAATCCATCTCTCCGAGGGTCTCCCTTGCCCTAGATGGCCCTCTGCTTCACTAAACATCCTCCTTCAGCGATTGATCCCTCCTAATGACATGTCCAAAGCAAACGAGTTGGACAGTGTTCTATAATGATCCATAAGGTTTTCATTGGCTAATTTTTGGAAATGGATCTCCAGGTCTGTTTTTCCTAGTCTATCTTAGTATGGAAGCTCTGCTGAGACCTGTCCACCATGGGTGACCCTGCTGGTATTTGAAATACTCATAAAATAGCTTCCAGCATCATAGCAACATGCAAGCCACCACAGTACGATAAACTGACAGACAGGTGGTGGCCCTATGAGGTAGGCACTGTTATTATCTCCATTTCATCTGAGGCTGAGTGACTAGCCAAAATGCACATGGCCATTGAGTGTGGACAACCAAGAGCCAGACATAGGCTGTGCAACTCTAGAGCCCAAGGGAGAGAAACCTCCGTGTTGCTGAGCGAGGGGCAATCTGAACAAGTTTCAGCGGAAACCCCCTTTCTCAGAGAAGAGAGCCCGGAGCAGTGAGCCAGGCCCCAGGCAAAGGTTTTATCAGGAGACACTCCTTGGCTGCTTAGGCATGGACATAATTTTCTCCACATTTCTACATCCACTCCCCATTTCAAAGGGGATACATTTTCAAAGCTTTAATGTTTTTGGCTCGAGGTCATTGCCAGAATTCTAGAACAAGGAATAGGTACTTTATGCTCTCCAGGAAAGTCAAAACCTTCAGCAAAGAACTGAGTTGAGGAGACCATCTGAGAAAGCAACTGCAACATTTTAGGGCTAATGGCATGAAAGTATCTTCATGCCAAAGCCATACTGAATTAATAGTTGTATTGAACTTTGGCTAATCTCTGTTTGTCCCTTCCATGCTCCCACTGCCCCTTGCTAGATCCTTTATCTGCCCTTCTCTGGCCAGCTCAGTGTCCCCGAGGTCGACCATGCAAACCACATTCCTTAGCTGCATTGTCCTCAGGCTTCCAGTTGTTGACAACAATAGCAGACTGGAAGACAGGAAGAGAAAGAGGTCAGGCCTATTTGCCCCAGTATCTCCTGCCTACCCACGGGAGTCTCACCATGGCTGTTTTTCTCCAGCCACAGCCCCTATGGAGCTCCTTCTTCCATGCATCCATCTCTCAGCTGTAGCTAGCCCTCGCCTTGTCCCTTTGGGTTTGGGATGATAACAGCTACCTGCTATTGCTAGCCTCTGGGTGCTTCCCTTAACCCTGCTCACACCTAGTCTCTTTATTACGCTCTTTTCCTGGTAGGCCTTTTATGCATTCCATCTACTTCCTGAGTGGGACCCTTGCTGATACAGACACCAAGGCAAATAATCAATAACAGCAACAACAACGATAATAATAATAAACAAAAAAATCCAACCAGTTGCATTTGAATCAATTCCAACTCATGGCGACCCCATGTATGTCAGAGCAGAACTGAGTTTTCAATGGCTGATGTTTTGGAAGTAGATCAACAGGGCTTTATTCCAATAATTACAATAATAGCTAGTATTTATCGGGTGCTTACCCAGAAGCTTTGTGGAAGAAAGGCCTGGCAATCTGCTTCCGTAAAGATAACAGCCAAGAAAACCCTATGGAGCAGTTCTACTCCGTAACACACGGGGTTGCCACGGGTTGGAATCCACTCAATGGCAATGAGTTTGGTTTGGTTTTGGTTTACTGTATGCACAACATTGTTCTAAGTGTTTTAAGTATTTTAACACATTTAACCCTCCCTGTGGTTAAGAGCTAAGGCTGTTAACCAAAAGTTTGGCAGTTCGAATCCACCAGCTGCTCCTTGGAAACTCTGTGAGACAGTTCTACTTTGTCCTACAGTGTCACCGCTATGAGTCAGAAATGACTCGATGGCAACAGGTTTTTGGTTTTTGTGCAATAGGCGGAGCACTGGTGGCAGAGTGGTTAAAGCCTTCCGCTGCTTACCAAAAGGTCGGCAGTTCAAACCTACCAGCTGCTCCGAGGGAGAAAGATGTGGCAGTTTGCTTCTGTAAAGATCACAGCCTTGGAAATCCTATGGGGCAGTTCTAGTCTGTCCTATAGGGTCGCTATGAGTCAGAATTGACTCAACGACAGTGGGTTTGGTTTGGGTTTGGGTGCAGTGGGTGCTACCTGGCATTATTCTTGAATGAATGCTCATTACCATTCTGCCAGTGAACTATGGCATCGTTCCAGGTGAAGGAAACCAAGTGGTAAATCAAATGGAAGCTCCTATAATGATAGATGACTTTTATTACCATGCCATGGAGATGGATGTTGCAGAGGTCTGGTGCCTCTCTCAGTGACAGCCTCTTGTTGGGTTTATTTTTGCTTCCGTAAACTCGCTGAGGAGCCCTGGTGGCGTAGTGGTTAAGCACTCAGATATTAACCAAAAGGTCAGTGGTTCAAACCCACCAGCCGCTCTCAGGGAGAAACGTGTCAGTCTGCTTCTGTAAAGATTTACAGCCTCAGAAACCCTATGGGGCAGTTCCACTCTGTCCTATAGTGTTGCTATGAGTTGAAATCGACTTGATGGCAATGGGTTTGGGGTTTTTTGCTTTTTAAGCTCCTTGAGTGGTGGGACTGTTTCCTATGCTTCTGGATCCCTCCCAGCGCCCAGCACAGGGCTGAGAAACTGGCAGCAGACGCTTCATGAGCTCCGGAGACTGATTGATTGGCCGATACCATGTGGCTGAATGAGTAGATGCTTTCAGAGCAGCTGCTGCCAGGGGAAAATTCCAAGTGCAAAATATTATTATTAATTATCATGATTGCTCTTTCAGCTGCAGGCACCGTGTCTGCTTAGAAGGAAGAGATAAGGCATCCCTGCCAAAATAAAAAAGACTGATTAATGCTGATGTATCTTGTCCTCTGAGAGGAGGCTACAAAGTGTTATCTTTTTTTTTTTAATGAATTTTAGACTGAAAGTTTAAGAAAAAAAACCTGGGCTTGAAGCCTAGCTTGGCCCAAAGCTGTGTTTCCTTGGGTGAATTACTTAACCTCTCTGTGTCTTAGAGTTTTCATTGATTAAATGAGAAATTAGGACTAGGTAATGTCTAAGATCCCTTCTAGCAGTTCCTGTTCTCCAAAGGCACTGGACAATACTGGGTATCTCAATACCAAGGCTCCAACTGATTGACTGTGTCCATCCGTTCACCAGTGGGACACTCTCAAATGCCAATCCTCTCCTGCCTCCTGGGCTCCTCCTGACATGAGAGTTGAATTTGTTACCCCTTCTGCTGTAGTGACAGAGGGGAGAGCTGTGGGCATGGTGGGGAGAAGGGACAGAAGCAAGGGCCTGGCAACAGAGTCCTTTCTTCTCTTCATCCCTCCCCCCTTCTTCTTCGTGATCACAATAAAGCAAGAACAAGAGTGGCAACAGCGATCACCAACTCCCACTGTTGGAGCCTTCACATGATGCCCAGTCATTATTATCAGCACATGACAGAAATTAACCTGTTTAATCTTCATAATGACTCCATGAGGGATGTACTCTTAACGCCCTGTCTTTACAGATGTGGACATGGAGGCACAGAGATTACTTCTCTGAGGTCCCACAGCTAGGAAGTAGCATCAGACCGTCACAGCTGCAAGGGCCCTGAGAGCCCCTCTAGCCCACAGCTTGTCAACCCTGCCTGCACACTGGAATCACTAGGTTAGCTTAGAACATGATGATGCCTGGTCTCTGGTTCCAATTTTGTTGGTCTAGGGTGCAGCTGGGTATCTGGGTCTTTAAAATCTCATCAGATGATTTTAATGTGCAACAAATTTGAGAAACATTAAAAAAAAATTGCCCTCAAGTTGACCCCAACTCATGGTGACCCTGATGTGTGTCAGAGTAGAATTGCTCCCCATAGAGTTTTCAATGGCTGATTTTTTGAAAGTAGATCTCCAGGCCCTTCTTCTGAGATACCTCTGAGTAGTCTTGACCCTCCAAACTTTTGGTTAGCAGCTGAGTGGATTATCCACAAATTTAGTTTAATTGCCCATTTTAAAGATGAGACAATTGAGGCTCAAAGAAGGGAAGTGGATTTATTGAGCTTCTCTCTCATGTGTGGCCCACACCCATGGCTGTTCTGGTAGGAGTACCAGGACAGAGATCTCATCAGCTACAGGAGCTCACCCTCCTCCTCTGGCCTCCTCATAGCCCAGCGCCTCTGACTCTCCCCCAGGGTACCCCAGGGGATGGTCTCTTCCATGCTTCCCCATCCTTCTGCCTAGGTTGAACCAGTACGGCCTTGAGGTAACTGGGGGACCACAAGGAAGGGGCAGGGGCAGAGGAGCTTGAGGCCTCACTAGGGTCAGCCCTGGGGACTTAATTATCCTCTGCCTTCACCTGAAGTCTTTGCTCTCATCCTCCCCCAGCACATGATTTCCTGAGCTGAGTCCTCACAGGTTTGAGCTGGCTGAGATCAATAGCGTCTGACACACCGTGAGCACTGGTGCTGAGAACGTCATCACCAGGCAGGGAGCAGCCTGGGGGCTTGATCTGAAACAAAAATCATAAAAGCAACCGCATAAAAGTGCTTCTTATAGACCAGGTACCCTGATCATTATGTATACCTCACAAATATAAGACGGAAATACTATTAGTCTTATGTTTCAATTGTGGAAATGGAGGCTTAGAGGGGTTAAATAATTTGTCCAGGTAAGTCAACTAGTAAGTGATAGCACTGAGATTTGAATCCAGGTCTTGAGCCAATGTCAGCTTAAGTGCCACCTCCTCCAGGAAGCCTTCCCTGAACACCAGCACAGGATGGATCCTTTTGTTAGACTCTAGTGTTCTCTACGTATTACTTATATTACTTATGGCTACATGTAGCAGAAATCCAAGAAGAAACTGAAGTTGTCTACAGTTTCATTCTACTTGGACTAGCAACCAACATCCACGGAAGCAGCAGTCAAGAAATCAAACAACGTATTGCGTTGGGTAAATCTGCTGCGAAAGACCTCTCTCTCTAAAGTTTTAAAACAGTAAAGATGTTACTTTGATGACTAAGGTTCGTCTGATCCAAGCCATTGTATTTTCAATCTTGCAAGGGCTGAACAATGAAGAAGGAAGACAGAAAAAGAATTGATGCATTTGAATTGTATCGATGAAGAATATTGACTATACCATGGACTGTCAGAAGAATGAACAAAGCTGTCTTAGAAGAAATACAACCACAATGCTCTTTAGAAGTAAGGGTGACAAGACTTCAGATATGTCATCAAAAAAGATCAATCACTAGAAAAGGACATCGTGGTTGGTAAAGTGCAGGTTCAGCGAAAACGAGCGAAACTCTTGATGAAGTGGATTGACACAATAACCACAACAATGGACTCATACAAACCAATGGTCATGAAATTGCCACAGGACCAGGCGGCACTGCGTTCTGTTATATATAGTGTCGTTATGAGTTGGAGCTGACTCGACAGCACTTAACACCAACAAAGCAGAAACTCAGATCCAGTGTATTAGCCATTTGGGGCTGGTTTGTTTTTCACATCTAACCAGTCCACAGGAGGGAAGTGCAGGGCTATTGCAGCAGTTCAAGGGCATCCTTGAGGACCCAGGGTCCTTCCAGGTGACTGCTCAGCCCTCCTCAGAGGAATTTTCCATCCTCGTAGTCACAAGATGACCGCTCCATCTCTGGGTGTAGAGTCCTGGGTTCTGGGGGTAGAGGGGGAGGGTAAGGGGCCGAAGATAAGGAGCCAGCTGGGTCTGACCCTTTATCAGGAAAACAATGGCTTTGCTAGAAGCCCACGCTAGAATTCAACTTGCATCTCATTGGCCCAAATCACATAGCACCTGAAAGTCAGGGGAGTCTAGAGAGGGAAATATTTTTAATTAAGCATGTTGCCCAAGTGGGATTCTACTAGAAAGAAGGATGGGGAGGATGAATATCGGATAGGTCACTGGTGATACCTGTCACATAGGCTCTGTGCTAGGAATGAGGGATACAAAGATGAACACTATGTGGCCCCTCCCCACACAGGGCACACTGTCTGGTAGAGGAACCAGATATGAAAACAACCTTTTACAGTACAACAAATATAATGTTAGAAGAGTGGTGGGAGCACAGAGGACAGAGTAAGTCAATTTCCTGGGAGAGCTGGGGGAAGGTATCACAAAGAAGATGCCATTTAGGATAGGTATTAAAGGAGAATTAGAAGTTTGACATGTTAGAAGCCTTTCAAAAGCTGTCAGCCTCGACTCTTGGGATTACCCTACTCTTCATGCTTTAATGTCCACTTATAACTAGCTCCATGTTCCCTCCTTTGGGATGGATGTTGAAGGATGAGTAGGAGTCCGCCAGATAAACAGTGAGAGCCTGGCCTTCCAAAATCTGGTTCCAGTCTACCGTTCAGCCACAGCTCTTGGGATTACTGCACTCTGTATGCTTTAGAGCTCCCAGACAGCTCAAATCCCCCCACATTCCATACTCCATGACTTCTCTGTGCCCTATCACAGGCTGTTTTCTCTGCCTAGAATGCCCTTCCCCCTTCATTCCCTAGGATACATCTCTTCTGTGGTGGTGACTCATCCTTGGCCAGCTGTTTGGAGGGCAAGAAAGGACTTCATCAGAGGGAGAGGTATGCAGGAAGATAGACTGCAGTCACACAGTCTAGCTATAGAACTTGGCTTTGCTTGTTTTATAAACGAGAGGAAAGGGGAAATCAACACTGTGAACCCCAGTCATAAAACAGAACACTGGATGTACCATTTGCTCCTTAAAACAACCTGTGTGGTAGATATTTTGTGCCCAGCTTAGGATGCTGGAACTCCGAGAGATGAAGCAATGTGCACAACAGTACATAGTGATGAGGTGACATGCCCAGATTTGAATCCTGCCTGCCTGTGCCCCTGCCATCAAGCTATGAGTCTTCTTGGTGGATTTCCTTGTCCTGGGTTCTGCCTTATTTGGCTGCTAACTGAAAGTTGGGCGGTTCGAACCCACCAGCTTCTCCGCTGGAGAAAGATGTGGCAGTCTGCTTTTGTAAAGATGACAGTCTTGGAAACCCTATGGGGCAGCTCTACTCCATCCTGTATGGTTGCTGGGAATACGAATCCACCTGACGGCAATGGGTTTTTGGTTTTTTATTCAAAATGAAGGATTTCTACCTTGAGTTTCCCTCCTACTCTTTGCTCTCATTCTGAGCTGCAGCTAGAGCAGTGGTTCTCAGAAATTTTGCCCCCCAGAGGGCATATGGCAATGTATGGAGACATTTCTGGTTGTCACAACTGAGGCCGAGGTGTTACCAGCATCTATGAGGGAGAGGTGAGGTATGCACACAGAGCCCCCACAACAAACAATTGTCGGACCCAAAGTGTCAATAACACCAGGACTGAGAAGCTTGAGTTAGAGTTAATCTCCTTTAGTCTTCTCCAATGCCAAGAAAACAGGTTCTTTCTGGAAGGTTCCTTGGGCAATTCTTGTTGCACCCTCCCCCCCGCCTCTTGACAGTACAAAGCAGTCAGTATACCTTGTGCTGATTGCATTTCCAGGAGGAACTTCCCTTCTCTGCCATCTCCTAAACTCTTGTTCACCTTAATTCTGTTCTTTCTAATTCTCACGAAGATATTGGGCTGTCTGGGGTTTGAATTGTGAGCTTATGCCTTACCTGGGACAAGTCATTTAACTCCTCTAAGATTCAAGCTTCCAGACTAAGAAAGACTAGGAAGAAAGGCCTGGCGATACCCTTCTGAAAATTAGTCAATGAAAACCCTATGGTTCACAACACAATATCGTTCTATATAGTGCTAGAAGATGAACCTCCTAGACTGGAAAGCCCTCAAAGTGCACAGTGGCCACAACAATGGACTCAAGCATTCCAACAATTATGAAGATGGCTCAGGACCAGACAGTGTTCATTCTGTTGTACATGGAGTCATCGTCAATCGGAGCTGACTCTATAGCAACTAACAACAAGACCCAAGCTTCTCCTGTTTAAAACGGGGATGTCAACAGCACATACCTCATTAGGGTGGGATAATTCGTGTAACCCAGAGCACCTCCAGAGAGTAAATATTCAATACGTTATTGAATTATTTTTACTCTGAGCTTCTTACCTCACCTGTCAGCTCTCTGTCTGGGCCATTTTATTTCTCTGAGAGGTATCTGGTAGAGCAAAAAGGGCAGAGACATTGGAGTGGGACACCCCTGAATGTCAGTCATAGCTCTGCTAACCTGCTGGCTGTGTAACCTTGGGCAAGTTACTTCTCCGAGTCTCTGTTTCCTCATCTGTGACACTGGGATAATGCTGCTGTTGTTGTTGTTAGTTGCCACCAACTCAGCCCTCAACTCCTGGTGACCTCGCGTGTGTCAGAGTAGAATTGTGCCCCATAGGGTTTTCTTTTTTTTGTGGGGGAAACAGATAATTCATAGCTATCATTTATTGAGTAATTCCAAGACGCCAGAAAGAATCCAAATTCATCTATGTATAATTATTGTGCTTTAGGTGAAAGTTTACAGTTCAAGTTAATTTCTCATACAAAAATTTATACACATATTGTTATGTGACCCTAGCTGCTATCTGTATAATGTGACAGCACACTCTCCCTTTGCTCCATAGGGTTTTCAATGGCTGATTTTTCAGAAGTAGATTGCCAGGCCTTTCTTCTGAGGCACCTCTGGGTAGACTTGAACCACCAACCTTTTGGTTAGTAGCCAAGCGCTTAACCATTTGCCCCATGCAGGGACTCTGGGATAATAATATTACTTTATAATTTTTATAAGGATTAAGTTAGCTAACTGCCTGACACTTAACAGGTGTTCAGTAAATGTTAGCTACACACTCTTTCTATTTCTGAGTCTTCCTGGACATTGATAAATAAGTATTTTTGCAGCGTCTTATTTAAGCAAACGTACAGAAGATGATTCTTGCCAGGAAACAGTTGGGGAGGGCAATCTTCACATGGCAAAACCAAAAACTAAATGGTTAAGGGCTCAAATCCACTTGATGCAGGGACTGTGGTTGTGCTACTCTTTTCACAACATGTTATCAATAAAGTGTAGATAAAACTCAGTAAGTGGACTGATCTGGGGGTTTGCAGTGAAAGCCAATATCAAGAGCACTATTTAGACATTCCTAATCTGCAGGAGCTGAAGATGAAAGCAGATTTGCTTAATTTCTCTGCAGGAGTTAGCAAGCAGAAGAGAGGTGCTTTGACAACTATAGGGGAAAGAGGGTGTTGTGCTGGAATCTTCCACTTGCCCCTCCAGGTCCACTCTCCTCCCCTCTCCACCCTGCTCTCTCCCAGAAGGCTGGACCACATGGGCAGAATGAGTGGGTTCAGCCATTTGCAAACCCTGCCTGGAGGGAGAGAGAGGAGAGTACAGTGGGGATATTTATTTCCCTGGTGCCCTCCCTGCCACTTCACTGCAGGCTAGCTGGTCCCCAAGGGTCACAGCTCTTTTTCAGGCAATTTTCTCACCACAGAATGTTCTCTCTCTTCGGGTTCCAGTTAACTCTTCCCTGTCCTCCCTTTGGGTGCCCCAGGGCGGTAACAGCACCCTGCTGTTGCTAGTTCCCAGGTACTACACTCTCCCTTATGGTGCCCCACACCCAGTCCACATCATTACAAATAGTCCTTTTATTAAACTCGCCCCAAATTACCCAAACTGAGTGTGCCGTTTATTTACTGCTAGCACCTTAACCGATCAAGAGAAACTTGTCATGGACATTCCACCTCATATTTCTTTGCAAGTTCGTAGTTCTCATTGTGGTGATGGTTGAGGAATGGAAATGTGCATTGGACAGGAGTAAGACGTCTCGATGGCACTGAGGATACAGCAGTATTCAAGATGGAAGAGGGGTCTGCTTTCAAGCTCCCTTACATTCTAGTGGAGTCCCTGGGTGGTACAAATGGTCAACATGCTTGGCTGCTAACCGCAAGGCTGGTGGTTCAAGTTTACCCAGAGGTGCCTTGGAAGAAAGGCCTGGTGATCTACTTCTGAAAACTAAGCCACTGAAAGCCCTACAGAGTACAGTTCTTCTCTGACACACATGGGGTTGCCATGAGTTGGCGTTGACTCCATGGCAGCTGGAACATTCTAGTGGGGTAGGGAGGGAGGGAGGGAAAGAGACCACAAGCAAACTAATCAATAGATTATTCCAACAGTGACAAATGCTGGAAAGACAGACAAAATGTATGATAGAGGAAAGGGCAGAAGGTCAACTTTAGGTAGAGGGTCAGGGCCAGCCTTTCTGAGCAGATTTTGAAAGCTGATACCCGAATGAGACAAAGGAGTCTCTGTTTGAACAACTGAGAAAAACCTGAATAAAATAAGAAAAATTCTACCAGCCAATGCTGGCTTTGAAGCTGCAAGGGGGCCATGAGCCAAGGAATGCGGGCAGCCTCTAGAAGCTGGAAAAGGCAAGAACATGGATTCTCCCCTGGAGTCTCCAAAGGGGATGCAGCCCCGCCAACATCTTGATTTTCGCCTATTTTAAGTCTCATGGTAGAGCATTCCTGGCAGAGGGAACGTGAACAAACCATAAGCAATGAGTGTGTTCATCCAGAGAGCAACTTTTGCTGAGGCAGAGTTGAAAAAAGAGAATTTGGGGACACATGTGCTTTCATTGGAAAGAAATTTTAAAATCCAGATTAAACAGGCATCATTTGAGTGAGTCATTTTCCGGCACATTCTGTCATACAGCACCTTTCTCTGTACTTGGATTTTGCCTTTATTCTCTCCTTCAAGGGCCTGCCAACCTAATATCCAGAAGTATCTGGGGCAGAAGCTGAGCAACAGAGTTCGGCCTGGCACGTGGGCTGGAAGAGCTGGCTCCCTCCTGTTTTAACCACCATCAGGCTGCACAATGTACAGACACACTGACTCTGTGTACAGAGATGGTGCAGCAATGCCATGGGCCAATCACAGTTTCCCCTGCAGTTTCCTAGGCGGCACAGAGGATTAGCGTGCTGGGGCCGGGCTCATATTAAAGTATTGGTCTATGTTTAAAATATTTCCATTGTGTCCATGGGGATCTCCATTCCATACGTTTGCAAGCGCTCTGGGGCCAGCAGTGTGTTTGGTTTTGAGTGTTTTAAAATGAAGGCTGAAGGTGAGTCGCAATAAAGCTGAGCAAGGAACCGTAGGTGGCTGAAATGCCCTCTTAGTACACATCAGCTGACATGAAGCTCTTCTTCCCCACAAACAGCCTCAGAGGCTGGTAGGTTGTAACAAATCCTAGAGACCAGCTCTTTCTACGGGTTCAGCCTCCCTCAACTCAAATTCTTTCTTTCCCTCCTCTCTTCCTCCCTCCCTCCCTCCCTCCTTCACTTTCTTCCAAGAACATGTATTGAGCTGACCACGTGTATTCGTTTCTTATTGCTGCTATAACAAATCACCAAAGATTTAGTGGATTAAAACAACACAAATTTATTATCTTACAGTTCTGGAGGCCAGAAATCTGAAATGGGTCTCAGTGGGCTAAGATTAAGGTGTCACAGGGCTGCATTTCTTCTGGAGGCTCTGAGGAAGAATCCATTTCCTTGCTTTTTCCAGCTGCTAGAGGCCACGGCATGCCTTGGTTCACGGCCCCCTTGCATCTTCAAAGCCAGAAGTGACCACTCGTGTTTTACTCAGACTGTACTACTCTGGCGCTGACTCTCCCGCCTCCCTCTTTCAACTTACAAGGGCCCTGTGATCACAAAGGAGCCCTGGTGGCTCAGTGGTTAAGCGCTCAGCTGCTAACTGAAACTTTGGTGGTTTGAACCTATCAGCCGCTTCACAGGAGAAAGACATGACAGTCTGCTTCCCTAAAGACTTCAGCCTTGGAAAAACCCTATGGCACAGTTCTACTCTGTCCTGTAGGGTCACTATGAGCCAGAATCGACTAGATGGCAACGGGTTTGGTTTGATTTTTGTTTTTTGTGATTGCAGAGGGCCCACGCAGATAATCCAGTACAATTTTTTATCTCAAGATCCTTAATCACATCTACAAAGTCCCTTTTGCCATGTAAGATAGCATATTCACAGGTTCTGGGGATTACTATGCGGACATATTTGGGGGAGGGGGCACTATTCTGCTGATCACACCAACTCTCATGCAATTTAATTTCTTCCAGTTATTTGCTTTCATAGCACCCACACTTCTTAGCCATGTTGTTTGTTGTTAGGTGCAGTCAATTTTGACTCACAGTGACCCCATGTGACAGAGTAGAACTACCCCATAGGGTTTTCTTGGATGTAATCTTTATGCAAGCAGATCACTAGGTCTTTCTCCCCTGGAGCCACTGGGTGAGTTCGAACTGCCAACCTTTCAGTTAGCAGCCAAGTGCTTAATCGTTTGTGCCACCTTCCTTAGTCATACTGCACATTGTAATTCACTGCTTGGTTGTGAAATTATTGATTTAATGTCTGTCCCCCTTGCTGGAACATCTTAGTCATCACTGTAGTTTTCTCAGAGCTTCCTAGCAGCAAAGGCAAGAAAGGAAACTAGCTGTGAATGGAGGAATAAGATTAAGGAAAAAAAAAAAAAAAAAAGCTAACATTTCCAGCAATGTTGCAAGAACTAACTCATTTAATCCACACGTGTGAAGGAGGGACTGACATTTAATTCAAGCAAGTGGCAGAGCTAGGATTTGAAATCCATGATCTTAACCACTATGCCGTATAAACAAGTACTCTCAAACTTTCAGGTGCAGTAATAGAAGTCTGAGAGGTGGATATGTAGGTGGGAGAGACACATTTTACAGAAGGGCTGGGCAAACTTTTCCAGAGGATGTAAGATGTGAGCAGGAGCTTGGAAGGCAGAGAGGGGTGTGTAAGTTGTACAATTCAGCGAGCTGGGTTGGACATGTGCAGGGTGTTCTAGGCAGAGGGGGCTGTGTGAGCAAAGTACCAGGCGGGAAATGACTTGGTGTTTTCCAGAAGCTGAAGGTAATACAGTACTGCTGGAGCTTAGGTGGTGAAAGGCAGGGCACAGATGAAGCAGAAGAGGGAGATGGAGGTGCCATTCCTGAGGATGCTGTAAGCTACACCTGGGCTTCAGACCTTAGTTAAGGAAGACGGGAAGCCATTGAATGACTTTTGATACTGAAGTCCTAACAAAATCAATTTGCTCACTGTGTGGAAGAAGGATTGCAGGGTTGGAAAGCTGAAAGCAAAGAAGTAAATGTAGAGAATGTGAACGGGAAATCTAGTGCTAGAACCTAGAGGGTTTGTGACTCCAGCCCAGGCGATCTCAGCTATGCCTCTGGACCCTCTTAGAGGCCTCCCCACTACCCACAAAAGGTGAGCCCTCTGCTGCTTGGAATGAATAACTTTGAACTCCCATCTCCTTGCTTCAAAACCAGTCAGAGTTGGAGTAGAAGTGAACCAGAGGAAATGCATGTAATTCATAACATATAGCCCCTTTCTCCAAAACGCCTACCTTCCTCAACTCATTCAGAAATTATTTCTGCCTCCTGTGGTCATTCCCTACTAATGTTTCTACCATTCACATTTATTCAATCAACAGATATTTACTGAACACCTATGATGCAATGGCTAAGAGCTATGGCAAGCTACGACTGCTAACAAAGGTCGCAGTTCGAATCCACCAGCTGCTGCTTGGAAACCCTATGGGCTGTTCTACTCTGTCCTGTAGAGTTGCTATGAGTCGGAATCAACTCAATGGCAATGGATTTGGTTTATTTTTTTTTTTCAATTGTGTTCCAGGCACCGTGTGGGGCACTGCGTTAGATACAGAAACAAACAATCCTGACTTCTTCTTTGCCCTTGTAGAGCCCTTGTGGAGTTTACTGTCTAGTGGGAGAATAAAATATCAAACAAATAAATACATATATGATAACACGATTTTTAAAAATAATTTTATTTTGTTGTTGTAGTTAAAAATATACACAGCAGAACATACACCAATTCAACAATTTCTACATGTACAGTTTAGTGACATTGATTACATTCTTCAAGTTGTGCAACCATTCTCACTTCTTCCTCCATCAGCATAAACTCACTGCCCCCCAAGTTTCCTATTCTAATCTTTCGAGTTGCTGTTATCGATTTGATCCTGTATATCTAATTCTACAAAAGAGCACAATGCTCAAGGCAGACATTCTAATGGTTAATTGCTCCACTGCAACCGAAAGGTTGGCAGTTCGAATCCACCAGCCACTCCATGGGAGAACGATGTGGCAGTCTGATTCCATAAAGATTATAGCCTTGGAAACCCTATGGGGCAGTTCTACTCTGTCCTATAGGGTCACTATGAGTCAGAACCAACTCGATGGCACTGGGTTTGGTTTTTGGTTTGGAATTACTTGATTTAAAGAAGACTTCAGGGAATAATTTGATTTAAGCCTTAAAGATTATCTCAAGACGATAGTTTCGGGGCTTCATCCAGCCTCTAGGGCTCCGAGAAGTCTGGATTCCATGAGAATTTGAAATTCTTGTCTGCATTTTCCCCTTTTTGATCAGGATTCTTCTACAGAAGCTTTGAATATGGTAACATGACTTTACATGTGGCAAACTCCATGAAGAAGTTTAGGGTTCTTGGAGATGTATGATGGAGAACTTGATTATGGTGCATTATATCATTGGCTCCAGTTCTTTACCCTTCCTTGTATCCTCAACCCTATCATGTAGCTCTTATCTAGTGAGAGATATGAAGTTTCTTCCATGACAACAGAGTGTATCTCCACACCTTTTGACTTTGGGCTTGGCCAGTGACTTGCTTTTGCCAGCAAAATGAAATCAAGGTGACAGTGAGCGAATTCCAAGCCAGGCCTTAATGGGTCTTAGCATGTTCCCATTTGCCCTCTTGTGCTTCTGCCATTGCCTTGAGAAGAACATGCCTGAGCTAGCCTGCTGGCTCCAGATAGAGGATAAAAGACACCTGGAGCAGAGTTACCCAGGTGAGCTGCCCCAGCTAAGCCAAGCCTAGATTAGCAGACCTCTCAAACCTGAAGATGGGTGAGCAATCCCAGCTGAGACCAGCGGAGCTGCCCAGCCAATCCCAACCCAGATCAACTGACCCCTAACTAACTGCATAGTTGTGAGTTCAGTAAGTGCTTATTGTGGTAAGCTGCTCAGGTTTTTGTAGGTTTTTGTTATGGGGCACTATTGTTTATAGTTAACTGATACAATGACTTAGTCTGAGCAGGCTGTGGCAGGATTCCCTGAAGAATCCTCAGTGAAAGCCAAGTTGGTGAAGGAGGAGGTGGGGAGCACTTCAGGCTGATGAACCAGAATGAGCAAAGGCCCTGAGGCAGGAAAGACATGAACATTTTGAGAAATCAGAGTTTTCGGGGGGTGCAGAGAGCAGAAGGAGCCATCTAGAGAGCTAAGGGTGGCCAGGTATGGTGGAAGAAAGCTGGTGAGGAAACAGATACCTGTACACTTCCTTGTGTTCGCATGGCAGTAAGCAAAATTAATATACTGTTGTATCGTGCATTGGAGCCCTGGTAGCGTGGTGGTTAAGAGCTATGGCAAGCTACAGCTGCTAACCAAAAGGTCAGCAGTTTGAATCTACCAGCCACTCCTTGGAAACCCTTTGGGGCACTTCTACTCTGTCCTATAGGGTTGCTATGAGTTGGACTCGACAGCAATTTTTTTTTTTTTTTTTTTTTTGTATTGTGCATTTTTGTGTTGTTCCCAGCTATGCCATAATGCTCAGAAGGAAAGGGTTCATGACTTATCTTGGACCCTTACCTGCCAGAGCAACACTCCACACAACAGTAAATACCCAATGTCTTAGGTGAATGAAGAAGTTAATGAGAACGGTGCTGAAAGAAGAGCTCTCCAGCTCCTCCTAAACTTTGGACAATGACTGCAATTCTTCTTCCTTGGTAAACAGTCCACTCGTAACCCTGTCGTTTGGCATGGCAGGCCTCCTCTTTCACCCCACTACTCTCTATTTTCAAATTGTGCTTCATGTTTCCTCATGACATTTATTGCTACCTGATTTTATGTTACAGAATTATTCATCTAGCATCTGTTTCCTTCACTAGAGGCAGGGACCTTGTTTTGTTCTTGACTATATCCTCAGTGCCTAGAACTGTGCCCAAGACAGATGTAGATGCCATATGTATGTATTTGTTGAAAGAATGCATGACTATATGCTGAAATAGTTAATGCTCAGTAACCCTCAAAAAAGTACAGTCCAGAAGTTATATGTTGTTGTTGTTAGGTGCTGTTGAGTGGATTCCAACTCATAGCACCCCTGTGTACAACAGAACCAAACACTGCCTGGTCCTGGGCCATCCTCACAATCATTGTTATGCTTGAGCCCATTGTTGCAGCCACTGTGTCAGTCCATCTCCTGGAGGGTCTTCTTCTTTTTCGCTGACCCTCTACTTTACGAAGCATGATGTCCTTCTAGGGACTGGTCCCTCCTGATAACATGTCCAAAGTGTGTGAGACGAAGTCTTACCATCCTTGCCTCTAAGGAGCATTCTGGCTGTACTTCTCCCAAGACAGATTTGTTCGTTCTTCTGGCAGTCCACGGTATATTCAATATTCTTCACCAACACCATAATTCAAAGGCATCAATTCTTCTTCTGTCTTCCTTATTCATTGTCCAGCTTTCATATGCATATGACACGATTTAAAACACCTTGGCTTGGGTCAGGCGCACCTTAGTCCTTAAAGAGACATCTTTGGTTTTTAACACTTGAAGAGGTCTTTTGCAGCAGATTTGCCCAATGCAATGCATCATTTGACTACCTAACGGCTGCTTCCAGGAGTGTTGATTGTGGATCCAAGTAAAATGAAATCCTTGACAACGTCAGTCTTTTCTCTGTTTATCATGATGATGCTTATTGGTCCAGTTGTGAGGATTTTTGTTTTCTTTATGTTGAGGTTTAATTCATAGTGAAGGGTGTGGTCTTTAATCTTCATCAGTAAGTGCTTCAAGTCCTCTTCACTTCCAGCAAGCAAGGTTGTATCATCTGCATGTCACAGGTTGTTAAGGAGTCTTCCTCCAATCCTGATGCTCTGTTCTTCTTCATACAGTCCAGCTTCTCAGATTATTTGCTCAGCATACAGATTGAATAAGTATCGTGAAAGGCTACGACCCTGATGCACACCTTGCTTGACTTTAAACGACACAGTATCTCCTTGTTCAGTTCGAACAACTGTCTCTTGGTCTGAGTACAAGTTCCTCATGAGTACAATTAAGTGTTCTGGAATTCCTATTCTTGGCAATGTTATTCATAATTTGTTATGATCCACACAGTCGAATGCTTTTACCTAGTCAATAAACCACAGGTAAATATCTTTCTGGTATTCCCTACTTTCAGCCAGGATCCATCTGACATCAGCAATGATATCCCTGATTCCATATCCTCTTCTGAATCTGCCTTGAATTTTTGGCAGTCCCTTCTCCACGTACCACTGCAACAGCTTTTGAATTACCTTTAGCAAAATTTTACTTGCATGTGATATTAATGATGATGTTCAATAATTTTCATATTCTGTTGGATCACCTTTCTTTGGAATGGCTACAAATACGGATCTCTTCCAGTCAGTTGGCCAGGTAGCTGTCTTCCAAATTTCTTGACATAGATAAGTTAGCACCTTTAGCGCTGCATCCGTTTGTTGAAACATCTCAGTTGGTATTCTGACAATTCCTGGAGCCTCGTTTTTCACCAATGCCTTCAGTGCAGCTTGGACCTCTTCCTTCAGTATCATTGGTTCTTGATCATATGCTACCTCCTGAAATGGTTGGACATTGACCAATTCTTTTTGGTACAGTGACTCTATGTATTCCTTTCATCTTCTTTTGATGCTTCCTATGTCGTTGAATATCTTCCCCGCAGAATCCTTCACTATTGCAACTCGAGACTTGAATTTTCTCTTCAGTTCTTTCAGCTTGAGAAATGCTGAGCATGTTCTTCCCTTCTGGTTTTCTATCTCCATGTCTTTGCACATTTCATTATAATACTTTCCTTTGTCTTCTTGAGCTGCCCTTTGAAATCTTCTGTCCAGCTCTTTTACTTCATCATTTCTTCCTTTACTTTAGCTACTCTACATTCAAGAGCAAGTTTCAGAGTCTCTTCTGACATCCATCAGATAGAGCATTAATTATCTGTTAGTTTAGTAAGAAAGCAGGACAAGCACCTATAATTATTAATTATTCATTTAATATCTGTATCTCAAATTGGACAAGAATATTGAGGGTAGGGCACCTATATGTCTCATCCACTACTGGATTATACAGTGCCTAGTCTATATATATAAAAAATCAGACCCATTGCCGTTGAGTTGCTTCTGACTCATAGTGACCCTATAGGACAGAGTAGAACTTCCTGATAGGGTTTGAAAGGCTGTAAATCTTTATGGAAGCAGACTGCTACATCTTTCTCCTGCAGAGAGTCTGATGTGTCTGGTAGGTTCGAACCGCCACCTTTTCAGTTAGCAGCCAAGTGCTTAACCACTGCACCACCAGGGCTCCTTGCCTGGTATATGTTGCTGTTGTTAGGTGCAGTCGAGTGGGTTCCGACTCATAGTGACCCTAAAGGACAGAGTAGAACTGCCCCATAGGGTTTCCAAGGAGCACCTGGTGGATTTGAACTGCTGACCTTTTTGTTAGCAGCTGTAGCTCTTAACTACCACGCCACCAGGGTTTCCCACTGCCTGATAGTAAGTACTAAATAAATATTTTTTGAATGGATAAAGGAACTGGCAAGTGGTAGGGGAGGACTGTGCTGTTCTCTTAAGGTTGGATTCTAACCCTTAGGTTTTTTGTTTTTGTTTTTTTTTAGAACAAATCACCTGCAGTTAGGGGGTTGCAGTGTTGTATCAGTTATCTATTGCTGCATAACAAACCACCCCCAAACTAGGTGGCTTAGAACAACATTCATTTTATTGTCTCACAATTCTATAGGACAGCAATTTGGGATGAATTCAGCCAGGTGTTTCTGCGGGTCTCACCTGAATGAAATCATGCAACTGCTATCATATGGTGGCCAGACTGGGGCTGGATGAGCCAAATGATGTCACTCCCATGGCTAGTGGTGATGTTGATTGGACCACTCTCTCCTTACAGTCTCGGACAGCAAGTAGGGCGACCAGCCATTCCGCTTTATCTTGTACTGTCTTGGTTTTAGCAATGAAAGTCCCACATCCCAGGAAACCCCTCAGTCTTGGGCAAATCAGGATGGTTTGTCACCCTGGCAGCAAGAGAGAAAAAGAACAGAAGCTACAAGGCCTCTGAGGTTTATGCTCAGAACTTCCACACAGAGGCTTCTATTCAATTCTATTGGTCAAGGCATGCCACAAGGCCAGCTCAGATTCAAGGGGCTGGAGAAATAGACTCCATCTCTTGATGGGAAAAGCATCAAAGATGCATTGCAAAGAGAATGTATACAGGGATGGAAGGATTTTTTGCAATCTACTACAGGTATTACTGTAGGTAATTACCGTAGGTATTACAGGTATTATTACAGGTAATCTATACAGGTATTGTAGAAAGTAAGACCACTGACTCAGAAGTTAAAGTAAGGCTTTTTTGTTAATTGAAAATCTGCATGAAGGACGGAAGTATTGGGAGAACCCTCACCAGCCAAGTGCTGGGTGAAGATTGCACCTCAGTTCCTTAACACATCGAAATTACAGGCTTTCTTTTACAGGTACAACTTAAGATCTCCCTTGGAAAAAAATGCCTTGTGGTCAGCAGGTGAGGAGGAATTGAGACACGCTGGTAAAAGAGAAAAGATTTCTTGGTTATTAGGAGAAGAGAGGAAGGCAAATATTGTAATCCTGTATCACCTGTATTAAAAAGGTAGTTTCAAGGGCAATGTTAACGTGTTTGTCCAGTAAAATATTTGGCATAATAGAAGTTTACACTTATACAATGCTTACTCTGCGCCAGGCACTATTCTAGTGTAGCTGATTTACATCTGTTGAACACATTTAAACCTCACATTTACAGATAAGGAAACTGAAGCCCAAGATCACCTAGGGAGTCAGCGGTGGAAGCCGGATTTGAACTCAGGCAGTCTAGCTCTTAACAACACTACACTGCCTTTCCAGGTGCTGCTATCATTTTGTTAAGACTTCAACTTCCTTTCTCTAACTAGCAGCTTCGAACGGTAATCGAAAGGTCTTCGTGTTGTGGAGGTTGCTCCTCCTCATCACGATTAGAGAAAGAGGCTGGCCCCGGGCAGCCCGGAGCAAAGATGCAGAAACGTGCAGCTCCCTAAAGGGTGGCGCGGAGAGTTAAGTTCGGAACTGAAGTCCAAGGCTCGAGTTCCCCTACCCCGGCCGAAATAAAGGCGACTCTTGCGCAGGCGCAATGACCTAATCAGGCCTAGGTCGGAGGCCTGGTGGTGCAGTGGTTAAGAGCTGCGGCTGATAACCAAACGGTCGGCAGTTCCCGTTCACCAGCTGCTCCTTGGAAACGCTATGGGGCAGTTCTACTCTGTCCTGTAGGGTCCCTATAAGACGGAATCGACTCCACGGCAACAAGTTTGGTTTTTCAGTGCCTAGGTTCGTTTCAGCCCAGATATCCCCGCGAGCCCCGCAGCCCTAGGGTTATGTCGCCCTCCCACACCCCTCCTGGCCGTTTTGGTCGGCGATAGGACGCGGCCGACCGGGTCCGCGGGGCGGGGCAACGAGGGCGGGAATGGGGAGGAGGGCGGGAGCCGGGGACCTCGAGCAGGCGTGGAAATCGCGACACCCGAAAGGGCCCTCGGCGCAGGAAGGGCTGACGCCCTGGGGCCCGCAGGTGGCCGTGCGGAACGTCTCCTTACCCGTCATTATACGTCCTGCAACGGACCGCACCTGAGCCCGCGCGCACGTTTTACGGATGGGCAGATGGAGCCCTGTCCGCTCTGGGAGGCCTGCGGAGAGCCTACATCGCTTACTTCTCCTTCTCTGAGCCTGGCTTCCTCATCTGTGAAATGGGACGGACGGTTCCTGCCCTGCTTTTGTTAATTCAGCGAATTTTGATTGCGCCCTTACCAGACACTGGGCTAGGATTATTGTGGGGAAATCAAATGGGATGCTGAAAGTGAAAGCACTTGGCGGGCTTTTAGGAACAGCCTGAGCCTTATGTAATTATTGTTCGCTTTTATCAAAAAAGAGGCCAAGCTTTCCGGTTTCCTGACCTCAGCTCACCCCCACTCCCCCTGGCCAGATTTGTTGCAAATAGAGCCAATGAGTCACTGAAAGAACTGAGGATAGGATTGCTCGATGCAGACAGATTACTATATTTCCCTTGCTGTGCGTTCTACCTTTACTGTTCCTTCAGAGATGTTAAAGTGAGTTGGTCATTTGTAGCTGCTCTAAGTGTAGTTCCCTGAGAGATCTGGAGTGTATTTCACTTTACCGATTAATTTGGGAGATTGAAAATTGTTTTTGTTGAAAATGAAACATTTGGCTCCTGCTGCCTGCCTTCCCCCTTCGGTTGATAAAAACCCAGTAGTAGGAAAAAAAGAAAAAGCCTTGGCATCCTCATTCTTCTTCTTTTCATTCACAAGGCTCAGTGTTCCATTTGTGGAAACAGTATATTGATACTTTTTCATATATAAAGTTTCACACACATTTAGGCAATAACAACATGGACAGGCACGGCGCCAGGCCCTCAAGACACGAGAAAGTTACCATGATACAGTTCCTCAGAGAGCTTACAATATTGAAGGGAAAAGAAAGTAGTGGGGGATCTAATACAAGTAGAATTAGGACTCAAGGGAGGTTTCACAGACAAGCTCCCTTATTTTATTAAAGCCATTGGTCGTTTTATTTTACTAGCAACTGGCATCATGTCTTCCAGTGAACACTAACTTAGAGCCAAAGTTCTGTGCTTTCCCAGACCCTTACTTGTCATGAAAAGAATGCAAGTGTTTTACGTGCACCTGATTGAGACATGGCACCGGACTCTAGGAGCATATTCACAAAGGATCTGTGTGAGGTGCATAAAAGGAGAATTTCTGAAGCTTAACTTTGCTTCTTATGTTGGAATGTGGCTTTGGGATTTGATGCCATCTCCCATGAACATTCATTCCCAACTCTTAAGCTCTCTTACCCTTACTTCAAGGTCCAGCTAGTCCACAGACCTTCCTAACCATCTGCATCACATTCATCTTCCCTTTCTTTAAACTGTAGCGTCCACAGTCCACAGCTCTTACCTTGACATTTAATCGTAGATCCTTGCGTTGTTAGTTAACTTTCATTACAAGATTGTGAGTTGTTGAGCAGGGGTTGGGAGATGATGTGCAGTAGATGAAAAAGCACAGGTTTGGGAAATAAACAGACTTGAGTTTGATTTCTTGTTGCTTATTGGCTGTGTGACTGAAACTGTGAACCTCACTTTCTTCAGCTATAACATGTATAACCTACCTTCTGCAGGATTGTTACTCACAGGCATATGGTGAGAATTAACTAAGATGGGAAGCATCTTTCTCTCCTTAAAATATAAATATAACCCCTTTATATTTTCTATTCCTGGCCCTCTACAGTATTTGTGCCTATAAGTTCTATTTGATAACTAGCTAAATAAATGAGGGCCTGTCACATCTGGCTAAATTACGAGTGTGAACCAAAGGTTTCCCCCTTCACTCAGAATTATAAAATTATAGAATACACATCCTCTAATTCTCAGCCCAATGTTCTGTGCACTATTTGGTGTAATCCACAGTAAGTATTTCGTTAGCACCTATTAAGTTCAAAGTACTATCTCTTCAAAAAAAAATAGGAGACAGGATTCCTGTTCTCAGGTTCCTGTTCTCAAGAAGTTTCAGTCTAGCTGGGAAGCTGGGGGTATCTATCTCAGCTATGTTGCCTCTGTTCCAACAACTAAACCTCTAAATGTTGGCATCCTCTAGGCTATGGTCCAGGTCATCGTTTTGCTTTATACTCTCCTTGGGTGAACTCATCCACCCCACAGTTTTAAATACCTTCTACATGCTAGTGACTCCCAAATTTGTATCTTCAGTCTAGATTTTTCTTTTTAACTCCAAATTCATATATCCAACTGTCTACTTAACAAATGTACTGATTCCACAACTACTTGAAATAAAATTTATCTGAAACAAGCCCCCTTATCCTCCAAAACTGCCCCACTCCAGTGTTGCCCATCTTCATCCAGTGGCTGCAGCCAGGGACCTAGGGATCATCTCAGCAGTCTGTTTCCCGTATCCCCACGCCCACATTGAAGAAATCACTAAGTTATATGGATTCGCCTTCACAAAAAAAACCCTGAAATCCATCCAATTCTTCAATCTCCACTGCTATCACCAAAGTCCATGCCACCATCATCCGTCCCCTGTGCCTCTGTAACAGCTGTCTCTCTCAACTTTCTCCTCTAATCAGTTTTCTCCATGGCAACCAGAGTGGTCTTTTTAAGTAGAAATCTGATCAGGCCACTTCCCTGCTCAGAATCCTTTAATGCCTTTGCTGGTGGATTAAGATTTAGAGTCATTCCCAAACCCCATGACAGTTTACATAATTTGCCCCCGCTAACTTCTCTAACCCCAGCTCCTACCACTCCACGCCTGATTGTCTTCTCCTCCTTCTACTTCTTTACCTGGCAAACTTGCTCTTATTCGTCCTTCAGGTTGCTGCTTAAATGCCATTTTGGGGGGGAGGACTTCCCTGCTCCCCCCCATCATTTAAATTAGGTTGCCTTATTTTGCCATCTTATGATACCCTGACTTTCGTTTTCTGTACTATCTATCTTGATTGTAATTATTTAGTTCTTTTTTGCCTGTGTGTTTATTCATTGATTTCCTCCAGTAGTCTACAGGTTCCTGAGGACAGAAATGAGGTATTCTCGGCAGCCGGCACTGTGCCTGGCATACACAGATGCCCATTAGATCACTGAAAGAATGAGAGCGAATAAAGCCGCTTATGTCAAGTCTGGAAGAAAAGCCCCAGAAGATGAGTGTGATGAAATCTAGAAAGGAGAGGCCACTGTGGCCTGAGGCAAATGAGACTTCAATTATTTCTTAAAGAAAAGCAGAAGACTTTTTCCAAGGTGCCTATGGGTCCTGAACAGTCAGGGGACAAAGAGTGTACTAGTTTGACAGAGAAGAGTTTCATAATAAGGTAGCAATTAGAAATAAAAGTGGGGAAGTAAGTTGAGGCCATCTTGTGGGTGGTCTTGAGTGCCACGCTAAGGAACTTGAACTCTGTTCTGTAGACAAGAGGGAGCTGTTGATAGCTTTTTCAGCATGATTGGTAACTTTTGCAAATCAAGGATGTGAGAAATATATCTGTTGGGAAGCTCAGTTATCAGTGAGACGCTCATCCTAAATAACCTTAAACAAAAGGGACTTTACTGGCTTACAAAACTGGAAAGTCCAGAGATAGTCACAGCATTAGGCATGCTGTAACTGGTCTCTTCCTGTATCACACTGCTCTGTGTCCTTTGGGTAGGTTCCTTTCTCATACCGGCTTTCCCCTCGTGGTGACAGGATGGTTGCAGTAGCTCCAGGATCACGCCTTTTCAGGCTGAGATTAGGGGGAAAAGAAAGAGAACTTCAGGTTTCCTGGTGGTTCCAATAGCAATGCTGAAATTGAGTCTAGATGACTGGAACAGCCTGGTTTGGTTCGCGTGCCCAGCTCTGGACCAGTATTTGTTACTAGTGTGGCTTAGACCTAGTTCAAGTTCACGGACCCCCCTTCCCAGCTTAGGGTGGGGTCAGACCCAACCAAACCACATTGATGAGAACAGGAAAGGAGTGAATTTACAAATGAAAATGGGATTGTTGCTGGAAGCAGTGTACTTGGAAGCTAAGCCCTAAACCAGCAAATGTCAATTACAGGAAGGAAAGTCAGCCTGGCAATGAATAGAATAGACCGGCGCTGTGGGGTTGTCTTGTCATTCCTCTGTTTTCCTGCAGTAGCCTGGGAGGATTAGACTCTGCCATTCAGTTCTTTGGAATCATCAAAGCACCTTTTACAACACTCCTCTTGCCAAAGGTCCTCGTTGTTGTTGTTGTTAGGTACCGTTGAGTCGGTTCCGATTCATAGCAACCCTATAGGACAGAGTAGAACTGCCCCATAGCGTTTCCAAGAAGCAGCTGGTGGATTTGAACTGCTGACCCTTTGGTTAGCAGCCAGGCTCTTAAGCGCTACACCACCAGGGCTCCAAAGGTCCTCATAGATATACTTAATTGTCTCTATGGAGAGAAATTAGAAGGGAAAGAAGGAATTGTGTTAGATAAAATGTGTCTATGAGGTGTTGGTGTTCAATGGTAGAATTGTCACCTCTCGTGGGAAACCTAGGTTTGATTCCCAGCCACTAAACCTCATATGCAGCCACCACTCATCTGTCTGTGGTGACTTGATGGGTTGCTATGATGCTGCACAGGTTTCCGCAGAGCTCCCAGACTAAAATGGACTAGGAAGAAAGGCCTGGTGATCTACTGCCAAAAATAAGCCAATGAAAACCTGATGGATCACAACAGAACATTGTCTGATCCGCAACCGATCGTGGGGATGGTGCAGGACCAGGCAGAGGTTCATTATGGTGTGCATGGGTTTGCTATGAGTTGGGTCAACTCGACAGCTGCTTAACAACAATAGGAAACCACATTCCGATCTCATTGTCCTTGAATCGGTCACATTTTGACATATAAGAAGACACTTACTGTTGCATTTAAGTATCCGTGATAGCAGTATGTTTGGAAGAGAAAGGCTGCTAATTTGGTGGGATTGTTAATCTGTCTAGGTTTATAGTGATTTAGTTCTTTTTAAATCTGCTGCTGTAAAAAAAGTGAGTTAAAAAAATCAGATTCTTTTTTAGTTTTCTCCTGATTTTTATTTATTGCAGAAATAATATCACAACAACAATGAAGGAAGGGAAAAAGGGGAAATAAAGAGTAGGATCCTGTAAATGTCTTATTGAAGAGACAGACAGCCCTTGGCAGATGTATAAATATTGTCTTCAACTTGTCTTGTATCCTCTAAATGTGGGCCTGTCAAAAACAAAAATCCATTCTGTAATAGTACCAAGAGGTACATTAGTACAAAGTGCAACATAGCTTTGTTGAATTTTTTAGCAAGTGTGGGCTAGACAAGGAAAACTACAGTCCTTCCTCTTAGACATTCCGATGAAGGAGCTTGAGGAAAGTGGGAATAAAGAAAGGAATTTGTATAATGTTTATTCACCTTTTACCCATGGCTATTTCTTCTATTGCATAGTCTCTCCCATGTGAAGGAAATGCAGCTTCTAACCCATTTTCTGTCTGCTAGCGTAAGCTCTAGAGGGCTGGCTGGGTCACTGAGCTCTCAGCTTCCTGAAAAGCCCATAGAACCAAGAGGGCATCAAGTACTTATTTGTGAACGAGAGTGATGAGTCGTTTTGTTGTGACATTGGCAGAGAGAGGAGATGAGCTGGTGGATGACTACCTTGTGCTAAGCTTGTCATCCGGTGGACTGACCTACTCTGCTGCAGATTTTTCTCCCCCTCTAGGACTCTTAAGTCTTTTACTTTAACAATTCACGGCCTGTCTATTAGTTTAACGTGATTGAGACAAACGATGAATGCAACCATTTTAAGACCATAATTGAAAAAGAATAGCTTTTACAAGCATGTCGGGAAGGCTAGTATTTGCAAAGCCTCTGGACGCAGACACATCCGACGGAAATGTAGGTGGTAAATTGAATAAATAGGATCTATCGTGTTGGAGAGCGGTTTCTGGCAATAGGAAATTAATGTTACCCTCAGTGAGTCAGATCTGAAATAATGGTGCTCAAGATCATTGACTCCCACTCAGGTATTTTAAGGACTAAGGCAGCCATTCTTAACCCTTTTCAGAATGCAAGGTACTAGAATATGACAAGTGATAACTCTGAAGCATTATCTGTCCCCTTTGGGCTCATTTGCATAATACACACACAAACTGGTGCAATCAGCATCTGTCAGCTCATGCCCTTCAAAATTAATGGAGCCATTTCATAAATGCCTCTGCAGCATTATCTTTTCCTGTCTCTCCACTACAGAGCCTCCAGTCATCCAACTCTCTCCCCTTTCTCCTTCCTATGACGACACTCTGTTCCTTCCCTAGCAAAGTAGTGGGAAATACTGTCCACTGTCAGCTCCTCCTGGCCTTCTCAGACCCATTTCACCTGGATACTCCCTAAAATGAACCGCATTCTTTCTCCCTCTCAGAGCCTTGTTTTCAGAAAAACTGAAAAATGATCACTAGTGTCTGAAGTTGTAAAGCATTCTTTTTATGTTAATTGTTTTTTTTTTTTTAACTAAAGCATTTGGCTTAAGCATTTAACCTCGTGGCAATGATGTCAACGATTTTACAGTGCAGGCACCTGAAGTGTGGGACCAGCAGACTGAATCTTAGTTTTCATTTAAATCTTTGTACCGCATATAGGGGTGCTATGGGTTAGAATCGACTTGACAACAATGGGACGGCAGGGTGATTCTGTGTGTAAGAATGGTGTGGTGGAGGTGTCTGACCTCCTTTAACTTCACAAAGGGGAAGGAGAAACAAGATCAACAGCCCAAGGCTAATTCCTATGAGGTAGAAGTCAGCCATATCTCTTCTCTCCTGTCTTTTTACCAATTCTGACACCAGCCGTCCCTCCCACGGCACTCTCTACTTCTCTGCTGGGTTCAATTATTCATTGCAGTGGCCACACAGAACTCACAGACAATACTCACAGTTATGGGGTTTATTAGGGAAGAAACAGGTTACAATTCAGGATCAGAAACGACTCAGGATACAGTTCTTCTATCAGGACAGCTTCTTCTCAGCTGTGTCCGCAGGCCAACTTCTCCCTGACCCTTGGCCCCTCTGCCCAGCCACTGCCCTGCTCAGGCAAGTGTTACAACAAAGCTCTTTAGCTCCACCAATAAGTGCTGAATGGCACCCCACTCTGCCAGGAGGTCTCCTGTCTGAAGGTGCTCAGCTCTCTTGCTCTTCCGGCCAGAAAACCCACCACTGTCTCTTACACATCTCCTGGTCCTGCTGCCTCTGCTGCTGCCATTTCTGTGCTGCTGTTTCTTGCCATCTCTCACCATCTCCAGTGTTACAACTCTCTCTCTCTTTGTCTCCTGGGTCTAGGAGGGTCTCAGTGCAGGGATCCTGGGTCCAAAGGATGAGCTCTGCTCCCATAGTCAGGTCCCCCCTTTCTGTCTCTGGGATGGCTCATTTTAAGCCTAGCAGGATGGCAAAACTGACCAATCCCCTCATTGCGGTTCCATACACCTTATTTACATGACCCCACCCCCACAAGTGTGCTATGCACCTTATTTGCATTATTGGCAAGCTATCCAATCCCGTTGGAGGTCCATTTGCATAATCCCACCCAATCATTTGATGGGACTTATAAGACTGTGGCTAGAAGGGCCATATTAAGTAATTCACTGCACCACAGGGTGCTTTAGTGGAGTATAGACACCAGAGTGAGTCGCACCACTCTCAAGTCTTCTTTTTAAAGCATTTGTGTTTGTTGTTGCCCTTTGGGGATGTAGGCACTGAGTGCAGCATTCTCCTGGCCTTTGCTCTGCCTCTTGGCCTCTCAGCACTCTGCAGCCTGTACTTTGCAATGTTCTGGGCTGGATGTGGGTAATTCTTCCCCACAATGTTCTCTCTATCAGCCCTGAACATTTAATGTGAAAATATGGCTGGCAGGAGCAGGTGTGCCGTTGCACACCCACCCTAGCTCGTCCTCATTAGCAATCTTTCTTCAAGGCAAATCGCCAGGGGAGTGCAAGTTCTAGTCCTGCTGCAAATGCTAAAAGCTGGATGTTCCCTGACTTAACGCCTCCTAAGCAGCATCTGCTTCCTCCTCCTTCTCTCCTGTACATCTCTTGAACCCTGTTTGTGAAAATAACATTCATTTGGTGCCTGGGCCAGGAATGTTCTAAACTTATTGAGGAACAGCCATTTATCCAGTGCCTATTATGCAGAAGGCACATCCACTGTATCTTTCGATTCTCAAATCAGCTGTGGAAGATAGGTATGGAGTCAGAAAGACGTGGCTTTGAGCGCTGGCCCTGTCATTGACCAGCTGTGTTACCCGAAGTACCTCAAGTGACCTCTCTGAGCTTTATTTTCCCATCTGCATAATGAAGACAAAGGAGCTCTGGTGGCACAACGGTTAAGCACTCAGCTGCTAATGGAAAGGTTGGCAGTTCAAACCCACCCAGCGGCTCTGCAGGAGAAAAAACAGGAGATATGCTCCCACAAAGATTACAGCCTAGAAAACCATATGGGGCAGTTCTGTTCTGTCACATGGGGTCACTATGAGTCAAAACTGACTGGACGGCACCCAACAATAACATGATGAAGACAATATGCCCTCCATAGGGTTGTTAAGAGATCTATACAGGATGGTCAATGTAAAACCCTTAACACAGTGCCTCGGATGTAATAAGTGCTTAATAAAAGGTAGCTATTTCATATGGAGAGCCTGAACTTGGTGAAGTTACTTGCCTTATCCACAGTTATACAACTAGTAAGTGGTTGAACTGACTGTGAGTTCATATTTTTTTAATCTACTTCCTTTTCTTCCCATCTTCCTTTTTCAGAAAGGATGCTATGGTGGTACTAGAGCATCATGAAAAAGAACTTGGAGCTCCTGGGTACTTTGGCAGTGAGCTGTGCAATTAAACATCAAAGCTAATAATAAAAAATATGCGCTAACAGCAGCTAATATCTACTGAGTACTCACTATCTGCTAGGCACATGCTAGGCAACTGGCACTCACCCCCTCTAGTCCTTTTAACAGTGTTCACCAAATCCAGTCACTTGTGCTTCATCTTCACAGTTTTTGCCATTTCCGTTCACTATTATTTTAACAGTATTCTTTATCTCATGTAATTCTTCAACAAGTCTATGAAATAGGCATTATTATCTTTCACTGACAGAAGTTAAGCAAGTTTCTAAGATTTTATGTCTAGCAAGTGACTGTGCTGGGATGCAAACCCAGGCCCTTGACCTTGTCCCTTCCTTTTAGATGTAGAATACTTTAGTAGATCCTGTGGTGAGCTGCCCAGGCCCCCTACCCCCACTACTTTCACTCCTCCAGCTGCTGGGAGTGTTGGTGGCTGACAACTCTCAGTCATGCCCTCTGGGGGCAGGTGAGTGGGGTATAAAGCCCAGCCCTTGCCTCCACACAGGGCAGCTCTGCAGAGCCATCCCAGCTCGAGGCTCCTACTGGACTCCCTGAGGCTTTAGTTGTGACTGCATCGAGGTTCTATTTCTCCTGCCACTCCTACTTCCTTCACTGTCCCACAGGTGTGATCCACAGAGCTTTCTCCAATAAACTTCCTATGCACAAATCTCCACCTCAGGATCTGTTTCTCAGAGAATCAGTCTTCAAGTATGTCTTAGTTATCTAGTGCTGCTAAAACAGAAATATCACAAGTGGATGGCTTTAACAAACAGAAATTTATTCTCTTACAGTTTAGGAGGCCAGAAGTCTGAATTCAGGGCACTAGCTGCCTGGGAAGGCTTTCTCTCTCTGTAGGCTCTGGGGGAAGGTCCTTGTAATCAGTCTTCCCTGGTCTAGGAGCTTCTCAGTGCAGGAAACCTAAGTTCAAAGGACATGCTCCGCTCTCAGCGCTTCTTTCTTAGTGGCATGAAGTCCTCCTCTCTGCTTGCTTCTCTCTCTTATATCTCAAAAGAGATTGACTCAAGATACAGCTTAATCCTGTAGATGTGCCCTGCCTCCTTAACATAATTGTCTCGAATCCTGCCTCATTAACATTATAGAGGTTAGGATTTACAACACACAGGACAATCACATCAGATCACAAAATGGTGGACAACTACAGGATACTGGGAATCATGGCCCAGCCAAGTTGACACACATTTTGGGGGGACACAATTCAATCCATAAATCCATTCATTTGGTGGAAATATCCATTTTCTAGTGTCAGAGCAAAGATGTCACCTTGAAGACTAAATTGTGCCAGATCCAAGCCATGTTGTTTTCAGTCACCTCATATGCATGCAAAAGGTGGACAGTAAATAAGGAAGACCAAAGAGGAATTGAAATCTTTGAATTGTGGTGTTGGCAAAGAGTATTGAATATACCAGGACTGCCAGAAGAACGAAAAAAATCTGTCTTGGGAGAAGTACAACCAGAATGCTCCTTAGAAGCAAGGATGGCAAGACAATGTCTCACATATTCTGGACATGTTATCAGCAGGGACCAGTCCCTGGAGAAGGACATCATGCCTGGTAAAGTAGAGGGTCAGCGAAAAAGAGGCAGACCCTCAAAGAGACGGATTGACAGAGTGGCTGCAACAATGGGCTCAAGCATAACAACGATTGTGAGGATAGTGCAGGACCGGGCAGTGTTTTGTTCTGTTGTACATGGGGTCACTGTGAGTCAGAATCAACTTGACGGCTCCTAACAACAAGTGTCGGAGCATCTGATGCACCAGGCTTCATCCTGCTAACAGGAGACAGTAGAGAATGGTCCTCACTTAGATTCGAATCCTGCCTCCACCATTTACAGCTGTGTAATCTTGCAGATTAACCTTCTCAGTACCTCAACTTTCCTATTTATAATACCAGCATAATGATAGTATCCATCTCATCGACGTGTGGCAGTTGAGATTTCTTAGGTCATGCACTTAGAAGAGAGCCTGGTACATAGTAAACAGGCAGACAGTAAATGTTGGCTATCAGTAGTAGCCACAGTTTTAAGTACTCCATCTTCTTTTTCCCTGTAACCTTGGTTTCCCTGAATCATACTCTCCACGTTCTCCTACCTTCTCAACATTCAACTTCTGTTTGCTTTGCTGGCTCCTCTTCTTCCTCCCATCTTCTAATTTTAGGTACTCTGTAGGTTCTGTCCCTCTGCCTGTGCCTCTTCCTTTCTTTTTCCAGGTACTCTCTCTCCAGTCTCCTCTACACTGCTGGTAAGTGGCCCACAAGCCCTCGAGTCCAGTGACTAGCCCTTGATGTGGGCTGCTTGTGTGAGTGTGTTTTTAAAATATTTTTTATTATTGTACTTTAGATGAAGGTTTACAGAACAAACTAGCTTCTCATTAAACAATTCTCACACATACTGTTTTGTGACATTGGTTACCAACCCCACAACATGTCAACACTCTCCCCTTCTCGACTTTGGCTTCCTTATTACCAGCTTTCCTGTCCCCGCCTGCCTTCTAGTCCTTGCCCCTGGGGTGTTGTGCCCATTTAGTCTCATTTTGTTTTATGAGTCTGTCTAATCTTGGCTGAAGGGTGAACCTCAGGAGTGACTTCATTACTGAGCTAAAAGTGTGTCCGGGGGCCATACTCTCGGCATTTCTCCAGTCTCTGTCAGGCTAGTAAGTCTGGTCTTTTTTTTTTTTTTTTGTGAGTTAGAATTTTGTTCTACATTGTTCTCCAGATCTGTCCGGGACCCTGCATTGTGATCTCTGTCAGAGCAGTCAGTGGTGGTAGCTAGTTGTGCTGGACTATCTAGTTGTGCTGTACTTAGTCTGGTGGAGGCCGTAGTACTTGTGGTCCATCAGTCATTTGGACTAATCTTTCCCTTGTGTCTTTGGTTTTCTTCATTCTCCCTTGTTCCAGATGGGATGATACCAGCGGAGTGTCTTAGATGGCTGCTCACAAGCTTTTAAGACCCCAGACACTACTCACCAAAGTAGAATGTAGAACATTTTCTTTATAAACTATGTTATGCCAGTTGAGCTAGATGTTCCCCGAGACCATGATCCCCACAGCCCTCAGCCCAGTACTTTGATCCCTCAGGGAGTTTGGATGTGTCTATGGAGCTTCAGTGACCTTGCCTTGGACAAGTTGTGCTGGCTTCCCCAGTACTGCATACTGTCTTACCCTTCACTTTGGTCCCTATTTTAGTATTTATCCATATGGTTTCTCCAGCTGGCTCGGAACCCCTCCTTGGGTCAGAAGCTTGTCTTACTAAAAAAACAAAAAACGTGTTGCCGTCGAGTCGATTCCGACTCATAGAGACCCTGTAGGACAGAGTACAACTGCCCCACAGGGTTTCTAGTCTCTCTCTAGTCTCCTCTACACTGCTGGTAAGTGGCCCACAAGCCCTCAAGTCCGATGGATAGCCCTTGACGTGGGATGCTTGTGTGTTTTAAGTGAGGCAGTTTTTAAGGAGGATGGGAAGACCTGTCATTTGCATGAATAACCAGAACATTTCACATTTCAGCGGCTCGAAAAGTTAGTCTGTCAAAGCTTTTGAATTGTGTTAGCGATTTTGACTGCAACTTATGCCCTTGAGTAAGGGCAACCGCCTGTCTTGTAATAGGTGCTATTGTTAAGGCTGATAATGCAGAGAAGACAAGAGGAGGAGGAGAGAAATGTAACTGCCGTCTGAAGTTCTATGACAAGAGACAGGATAAAGGAATTCTGTGAAAGTCCTGGAATAATGAGAAAAGTAAGAGTCGTTATTCTCAGGGTTTCATTTTTAGACTGTTTTGATAAGTTTTTTGATAAGTTACAAGGCTTCTAGGAAAGCAGAAAACTCATAAAAATTATATATAAGAAATTCTACTGATGGCCTGGGTTTTGGAATAAATTGATCTACAACTAAATCAATAAAAAATATTTTCTGACTTCAAAGGTTAAAAGTTTTTAAATGTGGTTCTAGACAGTAGGAGGAGAGAAGAAAGGGGTCTGGGAGAGGAAGAGATACTGCAGAAGAAGGCGAAGAGAGAAGAAGGGAACTAACACTTAATCAGTCATTACGGTGTGCTTGGAGTTCCTGGGTGGTGCAAATGGTTAAGCGCTCAGCTACTAACCAAAAGGTTGGTGGTTCAAACCCATCCGGAGGCTCCTTGGAAGAAAGGCCTGGCGATCTACTTCTGAAAGATCACAGCCATTGAAAACCCTGTGGAGCGCAGTTCTACTCTGAAATGCATGGGGCACTCGGCACTTGACAAATGGTTTCTCATTTAATATTTACGAAACCCCTGTAAGGATAATCTGTCATCCCCATTTTACAGATGAGGTAATGGAGGCTCAAAACAGATTAAAAACCCTTCCAAAGGCCATATTCAGGATGGTCTGCCCTCAAAGCCTGTGTTCTTAACACCCCACCCCATTGCAAAAGCTAACGGGTATGGAAGGAATAGAGTACTCTGATGTCATAACTTTAAAATGATCTTTAGTTGACTTCAGTTTCTGTTGTCATCCTTCTGATATGTAGGGACAGTGCTGCAAGGTCATATCTAAGCGAGATGTTCCTACATACCGATCTTGATTTGTTTATAACACAAACCAATGCAAGTTTTAAGATGAAGTCATGCCTCCCCACCCTGTTATGGGACCCTAGAGGCTGAAGACGCTTAATTAATTAGTACTCCATCGGTTATCAGGCCACGTCTAGTCACCTCCCCCACCACGTCACTCAATTCCTCTAAGTTGTTCTGCAGACCCTCTGGAGAGCCCTGGATGGGTCCAGATCTAACCGGCTCAGAATGGGCAGACATGCACAGAACCGACAAAGATGACCGACAGACGACCCCGGGCCACCACGCATGCTTAATAACACAAGAGAACTCATGTCAAGGAAGGAAAAGACTCATATCAAGGATCCAAAATCACCGGACATGCATCATCTGCAGTAACTGAGCCCATTTCAAAAGCAAAGAGTCCATCGGCCACTTCCAGGCCAAGTCTTAGCCCCACCTTGTAATTAATAATCAATAGAAACTATGAATAGTTAAAACTTTTTGATCCTGCCCACTGCCTTCCTCCACCCCTATATGAATATGTATAATAATAAAATGTGAATGCTTCCTCAAATCGAGGAACTCAATCTGAGGTCAATACCTCTGAGTTCCCACTTGCTAGCCTGCGAAATAAACTCTTCCTCTCAAAAACAGCATCTAAAAGATTGGCTTCCTGCACGCTGGGCGTGGACCCGCTGGTCTGGTTTCAACCCCATTTTCCTATCCCTGGAGTCCAACACCCTCCCACCCCCACCACCACCCAGGGCAGATTAACCAGTAGGCAAAGTATGCATGGGTTTACAGTAAGCAAGTTACAGTCAGGTTTGTGTTTACTTACTAATCTGTAGTGCACAGTTTCACATGAGTTTTACCACATTTTTTATGTAAGCAAGCACAAGTAAGTCTGTGTGTACCTTGCTTATTGGGTAATTCATCCTTGCCCCCCACACACCCACATACCAGCTACACACTCGCCTTAATTCAGGGGAGTATTTGAAGAGCTTCAGTTCTAACTTAATTCTCATATTATCTGTGGTCCAATCCGTTTTAGACAAATGGATTGAAGCTACTTTCAGTCTACTTCCTGAGCTGAGAAAATTCCAGAGTCAGGGTGAAAGTTATAATATCTGGGTGCTAGGATAAGTCCTTGGGTTGGCCAGCCAGTGGAACCCTTTTATCACACCTGTGTGACAAATTCTTGCTTATGTGAGGAGTCACACCAAATGATTTCTCATTTAATACCCTTTTATTATTGTTGCAAAGACAAGAAAAGAGGGAGAAATTATTTGGAGAAAGAGTTTAGGAAACCAACAAAGATGCTGCCTTTCCTTGGAGCTTGATTAGGAAAAAAAAAAGAATCTTAGCAGTTGGAATTTGGTACTTGTGGTTTTGAAGAACAAACTTCCTAAGCCTTTATGTGGGACTTTTGTGGGGCTCTAGCTGGCGGTCATGCCACAGTCTGTTCAGCTGAGCATGATCGAGTTCTTAGTGTCGGCAATTGGAAGCAGCACAGAGCTGATAAACAGTTGTCACCACCTGAAAACAAATGTCTCGAATGTGAAGTGCTTCTCAAAGTGGAGTGAGGCTTAGGACGTGCGCTTGCCTCGTTGTGGTGTGGCAAAGAATGATGTTTGCGAGGTCTTTCCAAGATTCTTCTTGGTTGCCTAGAGTCCAAGGGTTTCATAAGGTCACAAAAAAGTCATTCTAGAGAACATATGAGGACAGATTGTGGGCCAAAATCAGCAGTTTTGCTTTCTTCTTTTATTTCTCCCTGTGACATATTTTCTGATTATTTTTCCATGTTCTTATGCAAACACTCCTTTGTACTTTACTGCCTAGATTTTCTAAGGGCTTGAACCATTTGCTTGAGAAACCAAATGTTCACAGGACTCCCTCTATATGGAAAGCCACATGCAATAATAGAGTTTGCACTGCTGCCTCAAGTTAAGAAATCCATTTAGATTTCTAGAAAGTGATCCTGTCCAACTTGCCCCCACCTTCAGTGCCTGGCTCTCACCCCTCTCCGGTTCTGATTTAAAAAGCACTTAGTTAGAGTGTTAATTAGAACCCAAACAGGTTGCTAATGAAGTAGTTGACAGCCCAGATCAATTTAAAAAAGGAAAAAGCATCCCAGCCTTTTGTTTTCGGCTTCTACAGGAGATGACATTCTCTTTTTAATTGCTTTGAAACAGGCTTTGCTGAACAAATCAGACTCTGTCATTCATGCTTGGCTCCTGGTCATGGTGCCTGCACCAGCAAGAGGCTGCATTGCAGCAAGAGGCTTTTGGACTTTGGAAAGCAAGGTATTCTGTGCTTGATGCTTGAAATATTATACTTCTAAGGGCATTGCTCTGCCCACCTATCTCCATCCTGGTCACCGGGTTTCTGAGCTAATAGCTATAAATCCCAACTAAACTGAATGACCGTTTAACCAGCACATCCCCAGAGTACATATATATATTTATCTACCTGAAAAGGTAACAGTGACCATTTGAAACCAGATAGATGTTTAAAATAATATTTCTTCCCTCGTTTTTGGTGCTAACCTGTTGCTGGACTATAGGCCCAAAACACTAGAGCTTTGATGATGATTTTTGTAGCAATCACAATAGTGGGTGTATTCTGACATAGTAGGCATCCATCATGTAGAAAATGAAATTGTTTTTGAGGTTGCAATCATTTCCCACAGTGTGTGAGGGTTACTGTGGGGCCAGGCCTGCAGAGAGAACAGAAAAAGCCTTATGACCAGAACCAAGCATGAGATAAGGGAAAGGATCATGGGAGGAGAGCAAGGCGGGGATCTGAGAACAGTGGATGCTTAGAGGTGCCAGGAAGAGATGGGCAAGTGGTTTAGCAAAGTATTTTTTTAAAAATATATCATGCACTATTATGTGCCAGGCACTGTGCTGAGCCTGGGTTATAGAACAGTGAACAAAACACGGCTCTTTGGGAGACAGACAATAAACAAATGGCTGTAAATAAGCAAAAGTGTGCAAAATGCTGCAGAAGATAAATCCTGAGTACTGTGAACCAACCAGTTGCCGTTGAGTCAGTTCCAACTCATGGCAACCCCACGTGTGTCAGAGTAGAACTGTGCTCCACAGGGTTTTCAGTGGCTGATTTTTCAGAACTAGATTTCCAGGCCTTTCTTCTGAGGCACCTCTGGGTGAACTCAAACCTCCAACCTTTTGGTTAGCAGCTGAGCATGTTAACCACTTGCATCACTTAGGGACTCCTTGAGTACGATAGGCATGTCCTGTATGGGCACCTTAGACTTCCCGGAGGAATGAAGTTTAAGCTGAGAAGTGAAGGTCAAGTAAGAGATGGCTGGGCAGAGGGAGCAGAACAGGGTCCCCGTCAGCAGGGATAGCATGAAGGGAAGTGGTAGGGAGGGAGAGGGCAGGTTTTATTCTAGTAACTAAGAAAAAACCCATATGTTCTAGCAGAGAGAAAGAGGGAAGGATTTCTTGAGTTGAGGCTGGAGAGGCAGGCAGAAGTCCACTCATTCACAGCCTTTTAAGCCACGTGAAGGATTTTGGATTTTAAAGGGACGGGAAGCCATTAAAAGCTTCTAAGCAGGGGATTCTTATGATCAGATTTAGGTTCTTGAAATATTCCAGTAGCTGTGTGGAAAATAGATGAGAAGGGGTCCAGATGGAAAGTGGGGGGATCGTTGAGGAGATTTTTACAGTTATCCAAGTGAAAGTCAGCAGTGGCCTGAACTAGGATGCTGACGGTGGGCATGGGGAGAGGTGGCAAGATCTGAGAGACATCTAGAAGATGGAATGAACCAGAATTGGTGGTTAATCAGATGTTGGGAGTGAGGAAGAGGGAGGAGTCAAGCTAGACTTCAAGTCTTGGCCATGTTTAGTTTGAGGTCCTGTGGGGCATGGAGTGGTGATGTCAGGGAGAGCAGTGGGATCAGTGGGTCTGGAGCCTAGAAGAGCTGGAGATGTGGGAGTTGTCAGCAAAGACCAAAACTCATTGCCCTCGAGTCGATTCCAACTTATAGTGACCCTGTAGGACAGAGTAGAACTGCCCCATAGGGTTTTTTTCCAAGGAGCACCTGGTGGATTTGAACGACTGACCTTCTGGTTAGCAGCCGTAGCTCTTAATCACTATGCCACCGGGGTTTCCATCAGCAAAGAGGTGAGTTACAAATCTGTGGCACTCCATAAGATTCCCTTGGGGGAGAGAGTAGCCTAAGAGGAGGCTTGAACACAGAGCAGAGCCATGAGGAGCCCCACAATTTGAAGGTTTATGAAAAGAGCAGGAATCAGGAACAAGCCAAGGAAATTGAGAGGGAGCTACCAGAGAAGGGGAGAAAACCAGCGATGACTGGAAGCCTTTGATGTGATGCTTTTTATTTTCAGGGCTTTCTGCAAGGGGGTGCCTGTAAGTTGATAACCACTTCAGGCCTGAGAGAACTAGTTTTCCCAAATGTTTACCCAACAGAACTCCACTGCGAGAGTAAAATCTTATGTAGATCACACCTGGAATGGGGCAAGCTGGGGTTGAATCCCTGCTCCCCAAGCCTTCCTCTTGTGCCTCAACCCCACCTCCCACCTCTGAACCCCAAGGCTCTGAGGAAGGACATTGGAACAGCCCTGCCTTAGAAGATGCTCACTTGGCCTGCTGAGTTTAGGGCTACTCTGAGTAGAATAACCTTGGATTAATGGGTGCTGTAGCTCAGTGGTAGAGCTTTTGCTTCCCATGTATGAGGTAAGCGGTTCGACTCCTGATACCTCCAAGTCTTCTTTGTGGAGCCCTAGTGGTGCAGTGGTTAAATGTTCAGCTGCTAACCAAAAGGTCTGCAATTTGAAACCACCAGCCACTCCTTGGAAACCCTGTAGGACAGTTCTGCTTTGTCCTATAGGGTCACTATAAGTCAGAATTGACTTGATGGCAACTTTTTTTTTTTTTTGGTATGTTCTAAGGCTGTGCACCACACTGACCCAGGAACCAACCAAAGGCCCAGCTTCTCTGCACCTAGGGAGCTTTCAGAAATCCAATCCCTGGATCACTCCAGGTTAGAAAGTATCAGGAAGTCATTTACTAGACATCCCCTCTCCCCAATAAATGCATCATAATCCTTCAAAACCTAGCTTAGACATCATTTATTTCATGAACCTTCTTAGGCCCACAATTCAAATCTGATCATGCTTCTGCTGTGCTGACCCCCTTAAACATTTCTTGTTGCACTCATTGTACACTACTTCGATTATTTATTTACACACCCATCTCCTCTACTGGACTTGGAGTTTCTTGAGGGCATGGACCAAGTCTTTTCATCTTAAAGCCAGGATAATGTCTGGCACAGTGTGAATGTTCAATAAATGTCTGCCACATTGCATTAAATTGCACTGAATTCAACTTGGAAGGAACCTCAGATAGTCTATAGTCCTTCCTTCTGGTAGATAAGGTGAGGATAAGCTACGGCTCATGACTGGCAAAACTATTTCTGGAATCTGGACTCGATTTCCAGTGCAGTTTTCTTAGGATCCTTTCTGCAGTGTTTAAGGACTCAAAAGAAGAGTTAAACCCATTGCCATCGAGTCAGTTCCCACTCATAGTGACCCTGTAGGACAGAGTAAAACTGCCTCATAGGGTTTCCAAGGCTGTAAATCTTTACAGAAGCAGACTGCCACATCTTTCTCCCACGGAGCGGCTGGTGGGTTCAAACTGCCAACCTTTTGGTTAGCAGCCTAGAGCTTAACCACCGCGCCATCAGGGCTCCTTTAAAAAAAAAAGAAGAAGCACTAGCAGCACTAAATATGTAAATGTTCAAGAACAAACTCCCTGGTTCGAAGGCTGTAGGTGGCTCTCGCTGGCTGAAATGGTGCTATCTCAGTCTCAGCCCGCAGGCCCACGACATGAAGTGCCTTTCTTTGGAATCGTTTTTCATAAACTAAAAGTGTGACTCTCTCCTACTTGTCCTCGCCACCTGTCATGCTTCCAGCTCCTTCACAGATTTCCCCTTCACTTTCAATTCTTACCTTCCGAAAGGGCCACTTCTCACATTTTCTAGGGGTGAATGCTTTGTTTATTGTTAATCTCCTCTCACACGCAGGAGCCCAAGAATGTTTCCAATAGAAAGGCTCTCTAGGGTTTCTCTGCGTGGTGAAGGGTTAGGAAATTCCTTGAGGGAAAAAAGGTAAAATTGGCCTCCCTTCCTTGGAGACAGAATAATGGCTTTTTATTTGAAGACTCGTTGAAGAGGGGTTCTAAACAGCCAGCCTTGAATGTAAAAGCCACAGACACTTCTCTTTCATCGTCAACAGTAGCAGTGCTGTGACACTGTTTACAGAAAACCTGCTGAAGGATCTGAGAATCTGGCTGTTCTCTTATACTCCTCCCACTTATCCTGTTATTTGTCCGTGTCCTTTTAGATCTTCCCTTCTCACACTGAAGTCCCTGGGTGGCGCACACAGTTATCATGCTTAGCTGCTAACTGAAAGGTTGATGGTTCTAGTCTACCCAGAGGTGCCTCAGAAGAAAGGTCTGGTGAGCTACTTCTGAAAAAAAATCAGCCGTTGAAAACCCTATGAAGCACAGTTTTACCCTGACACACATGCCAATGAGTCGGAATCAACTCAGTGGCAGTTGATATTGGTTCTCAAACTACACTGCCTCCCAGTTTTAGCCAATAATTATCATCAGCCTACTAATTTTATTGAGAAAATGGAGAAAGCAATGAGAGAAACATGGGCCCAGGACTTGATCCTGTGTTCAAATCCCAGCTCTACAATGTACAGTGTGAGAGCTGTCCTTTAATCTCAGTTTCCTTTTCTGTAAAATAGAACCAATAACTCTTCCCTAGCAGGGTAGTTGCGAGGATTGGTGAAAATGTATATAAAGCCCTCCCCAGCATAGTAGTCTGCCCATAGTAGTCACCTAGTAAACGTTTGTTGTCAATACACCAAATTTTTTAGGTGAGATCATTACAGTTTTACTTGCTTTAATCCAGGCTGCACATCCAACGTGGTTACTGTTGATTGATTCATCTATCCACCATTTTCATGGATGTGGGTGTCTGACACAATAAATGGTTTGCTACTCTAATTATTGTTGTTAATATTATTCTGATGCTTATTGATGGGGTGGTCTCTTTTAAAGATAGATTCCCTGGTGATAAGTAGTTACTTGTAGCTGAACAGATACAAAGAATGAAACCTGGATCACTTTATGTGTTTTGTTGATTTTGCGTTTGAAAAATATGAATTAATCTGTGAAAATAAAAAGAAAGCGTGTTTAACCAATGGGGGCACTTGGACTAATTGAGTCCTGATTCTGTAGCTGCTCAGGGTATCCTTGGCAACTGTTGAGGCAAGAGCTGAACTTCCCAGAGCTCTGCTTTCAGATGGAGGACACAGAAAGGTTATACTTTGGAAGTTCTTTGTGTCTGTGAGCTAGTGTCTGCAGGCAATATGTGCTTTTTAGAGAGCCTGTTGAATTATAAGGAAGGTGTGGGTGGCCAGATGCTTCTCCTTGAATAGAAATATTATACTTTTTTTTTTTTTTAGCGTATGTAAGCATATTATTTATTTAATTTTTATTGTACTTCAGGTGAGGGCTTATAGAACAAATAGTTTCTCATGAAACAGTAGTACATATATTGTTTTACGACATTGGATAACAACCCCACAACATATCAACCCTCTCCCTTCTCGACCTTTTTTTTGGTGAAAATATACGTAGCCAAAGATACACCAAGAAATATTATACTTTTTGACTAATGTCTGATGTTAACTAAACAGCACTCTGGTAAAGAGGTGGCATATGGAGTATCTTAACCCCAACTTAAAAGCAACCTGAAGAGTTACTCTTTTTTTTTTTTTTTTTTGTATCTTTACGCTGAAAGCTGTCACTTATCTATTGACAAAGGAGTTCTGCGACTTGAGTCAGGCCATTGGTAACATCAGATACAATTGCTGGATTCTATTTACCTATTTTGCAGTGTTGAGCATTTACTGGAAACTGTTTTAGTAAAAACTAGTTGCACATGAGAGTATATCCTAAGGAAATCATTAGCAACACCAAAAAAGCTTAAGAAATTCATCTCACCATTATTCTTAACAGGAAATCATTGGCGACACCTGCCATGTCCAGCAATGAGCGCCGTGGTTAAGGAAAAGAGAGTACACCATAAAGATGGACTTTTATATAACCATTTAAAATTGCATTTTGAGAAGTTCTTATGGGGATATGTTTATGATACAATGTTAAAGTAGGACAGAAAATTGTATGTTGAGGCTGATCTTGACTTAAACAGACGAAAAGACTGAAAGGAAATGTGCCAAGCTGATAATTTTACCAAAGTTGTCACTTGGTAGTGGGACTGTAAGTGATTTTTATTGTATCTTTATATTTTCCCATATTTCTTTCTTTTCTTTTTTTTTTTTTTTTTACAGTAAACATAAATGACTTCCATTTACGTGAAAGTGTTATTTAACAACAAAAAAAGACAAAGTCTAGCAGGTTCAGGGAGGTGGTGGTGGTAGAACCTTTAGAAACTGGCAGTGTGTGGCAGCTGTTGGATATGAATGGTTAACGCTTATGTAACGTTTCATGGGAGGCTTTTAAGGTGTTTTACAGCATCTGAGCTCATTTTCATACCATCCCTGTGTGGTAGGCAGCAGGAATTGTAATGATTCTGTGGACAAAAAAAGCCAGGCTCAGAATGAACACCGCATTTTGTTTCTACTGATGTTCTTAAGCTGTGAAATCAGGTCCACGTGACAGGCATGGTGCCACTGTTCCCCACTCACAGAAGCACTGAAGTTTAGGACTGGCACAGGCCTTAGAAACAGGGTGCGGTCCAGTACCTCACAAAGCGCTAAGTGACTTATCCAAGGTGGAACAATGAGTTAGCACAGTGTTTGAAAAGATAATTCCCATGTGTTGTTGTTTAGTATGGAAGATACTCCAGAGGGATATATATATATATAACATTGTTCCTGCTAAGAACCTTTAAGGAAAAAAGGGGAAGGGGTATCCTGAGTTATTCCAGATTAGACTGGAGACAGGGTAGATAGGAAAACCACTGGCATTTAGAGAAAGTGGTCTTGGCTCTCCTGTTCGCTGAGTTCCGTGCCTGATCAGTGGACCTAGCGTTCTTCTTGCCCCCTTGTAACAGTCAGCCTCTCCTAGCTCTTCTTTTGTGACCCCCAGTTTCCTGGACTTCCATGCTCTTAGTGTTTCTAGCAATCCAGCCCACGTATGACAACTTTCAAATTTAGAGTTCAAGGGTATATGCCCCTTAAGGCGATAGAAGAATTCTAAGCTTCTCTCCTTCCCAATTTTCTGATGTAGTTTTTAAAGGCAGTCACAGTCCAGATTCAGAGGAGACAAATACATGTCTTCCCCCATCAGTTACTATCTCTGATATTTTTATCAGTGTTTGAGGATGAACTTTTTTCACAGCACCCAAGAGTCTGCAGGGATTCAAGAAAAGGCACATGTTAATGTGATGATGCTACTTTGGGAGTTAAATAGATACCTGGGTTTGAATGGAGGGTCTCCCTTTTGGTTAGTTGACCCTTGGTTTCTTCAAGTGTAAAAAGAAGGTAATAAGAATAATGTAATAGTAGGTATGTTAGTCAGCATATGGGCATGCTATGCTGCAGTAACAAATCTAGAAATCTCAGTAGCTTAGCATAAGAAAAAATTGATTTTTTTGCTAATGTAGAATCTGATGCAGGTCACCTGGGCCCTCTTCTGTCTGGTAACTCTGGGATGCAGGTTCCTTCTATCCCATGTTGCCACCATCTCAACACATGGCTTCTAGGGTCACTGAGGCAGGGAAGAGAGAGCTGGAGGGTGATGCACTGGATTTTAAATGCTGTGTCCAGAAATGACATATGTCACTTCCACTCATATTTCATTGGCCTGAGCTAGTCACATGGCTTTGCCTAACTGCAAGGAGATTGGAAATTTGAGAGAGCACACGGGCTACCAGGTAAGTGCTAAATGTCTCTGCTGCCTTACTAACATTAATTGAGCATGTACTATGTGCCAGGCACTATTTTAAATGCTCTACATGGCTGATCCCATTTAGTCCTCAACCTTGTGAAGTAGTTACTAATACCTCCAATATACAGATGGTAACCTGAGCCAGAGATGTTAGGCAGCATACCCAAGTCTCACAGCTGGTAAGTGATGGAACCAGTGTCTGAAGCCAAATAATATGATTTCAGGGCCTGAACTCTTAAACTCTGGGCCTATGTCTCCTTAATCAACTCTCTCCCAGAGGGAATTTCTGTAAAATTATAGGCAATGGAAATAAAACACCTGCTATACAATGTCTGACGTGTAATAGTTAACTCACAAATGGCAGCTACTTCTATTATTATGGTTACTGCTGCTGCTGCTGCCGTTGTTGTTGTTGGCTACTTTCAATCTTTTCTGACTCAAGGCAGGGTATAAATAGATGACTGTGTGATAGAGCTTTATTAAAAAGGCATCTCTTTTGTCCTGGCATCTGGTGTTACAGGGAATGCTTTAATATAACCTTGCAGAGAAGTATCAAGTAATTACCATCGTATGGAAGTATTTTAGCAAGCTGTGCCCATTCTTACCCTGTAAGGGCCTGAAAGCAAAGCCTGCATTTTAATTACTGGCCTGCCATGTCTCATTACAGGTTCTGCAAGGCTGCTCTGAGCAAAATTTAAGGACACAACAGTAGTTTATTTTGTATTTGTTCTAATTAAACATTAGCACTGATCTTGACTTGTTCTGTAGGTAAAGCAAAAATGTTGTGCTGTAAAGTGACTTCTGAACCTCTTTGTGCGGCCAGAAATATATTCGGTTTCAAAGTGATTCCCCTGTCTCTTTCTTGCTATGAGTTAATTGATATCCCTCTTGCTTTTTCTCAGGAAGGCTCAGCGGCTGGAGGCAACCTGATTTGTGGGTGAGCGAGCAGGCAGCACTACCCAGAGGAAAGGAATTGCTATGATTCTCCAGGTTTATATAGACCAGTTGTCATGGATTGAATTATGTTCCCCAAAAATATCTGTCAGCTTGGCTGGGTCATGATTCCCAGTATTGTATGATTGTGTACCATGTTGTAATCTGATATGATTTCCTTATGTGTTGTAAACTCTATCACTACGATGTAATAAGATGGATTAGCAGCAGTTATACTGATGAGGTATACAAGATTGGATAGTGTCTTAGGCCAATTTCTTTTGAGATACAGAAGAGAGAAGTGAGCAGAGACACATGGGGACCTCATACCACCAAGAGAGCAGTGCCGGGAGCAGAGCACGTGTCCTTTGGACCTGAGGTTCCTGCACTGGGATGCTCCCAGACCAGGGGAAGGCTGATGGCGGGGACCTTCCTCCAGAGCCAACAGAAAAGAGAAGGTCTTCCCCTAGAGCTGATGCCCTGAGTTTGGACTTATGGCCTACTGGACTGTGAGAGAATGGATTTCTCTTTGTTGAAGCCATCTGCTTGTGGTGTTTCTGTTAGGGCAGCGCTAGATACCAGTGAAGGAAGGTCATTGGGTTTGTAGAAGGATGGGGCAATTAGCAGTGTGCAAAAACCTGTGTGACTGTGGTGGTTGGTACCATTCTTCCTTGCTGAGGGAGGAGGGCAGAATTTTGGTAATTGAGAAGTATTTCTAATTCTCCCCTAACATTGGGAGTTGGGAGGATGGCTCCTTTTCATTTCTTACCTGCTTTCAAGAAGCCCACTCTCTGCCATAGGCTGCAGCCCGTTGTCACTCTGACAAAAGAAGATGCACACCCAGGATCTTTCACTCATTAAAGTCTTGTGTGTAAGGTGTGTGCTCAGCAATGGGCCAGGAAGGAAAGATAAGAAGATCCTGTCCAAGCTCCATTGCACACAGACAGGTAAACAATAAACTACGGGAGACAGAACTTTAACAGTGCTAGATACGCACCCATGAGGATGGCTGTTACCAGAAAAATGGATACTAGCAAATGTTGGCAAGGATGTGGAAAAATCGGAACATCATGCATTGCTGGTGGGAATGTTAAATGGTGCTGCCACTATGGAAAACAGTTTGGCTGTTTCTCATAAAGTTAAACACAGAATTACCGTATGACCCAGCAATTCCACTCCTAGGTTTATACCCAATAGGCTTGAAAGCAGGGACTCAAACAGTACATGTATTCATTGCAGCATTATTCACAATAGCCAAAAGCTGGACATAACCCAAGAGTTCATCAACAGGTGAACGGATAAACAAAATGTGGTATATACATACAATGGAATATTACTCAACCATAAAGAGAAAGGAAATTCTGATACACGCTATGACGTGGATGAGCCTTGAAAACATTTTGCTTAGTGAAATAAGTACATTATGCTGAGTGAACTAAGGCAGACACAAAAAGACAAATATTGTATGATTCCACTTATATAAAATATCTATAATAGGCAAATTCATAGAGACAAAAGTTCCCTGGTGGTGAAATGGTTTAAGCACTCAGCTAACTGAACGGTTAGCAGTTTGAACCCACCCAGCCGCTCCACAGGACAAAGACCTGGAAATCTGCTCCCATAAAGATTACAGTCAGGAAAACCCTATGGGGTCAGTATGAGTCAGAATTGACTTGATGCCACCTAACAACAACAACAGCCAGGGGCCAGAGGAAGGAGAGAATGGGAGGTATTGCTGAAGGGATACTGAGTTTCTGTTTGGGGGATGTAAAATCTTTTGAAGGAGCCCTGGTGGCACAGTGGTTAGCACTCCACTGCTAACCAAAAGTTTGGCGGTTTAAACCCACCAGCCGCTCCACAGGAGAAAGATGTGGCCGTCTGCTTCTGTAGAGATTATAGCTTTGGAAGCCCTATGGGGCAGTTCTACTCTGTCCTATAGGGTCGTGATGAGTCTGAATTGACGGCAATGGCTTAAAAACATTTGGAAATGGATAGGGGTGATGATAGCACAACATGGTGAATGTAATTAATGTCACTGAACTGTACACTTAAAAATGGTTAAAATAGCAAGCTTTGTGTTATACATATTTTACCGCAGTAAAAAAAATTTTTTTAAGTGCTAAATAGAACTATCTAGAGGAGTGCAGAGGAGGGGCAATTAACTCTGAAGATAAGGCTGACACTCTCTGAATCATATGTGCCTCATAGACCTTTTATGCTAATCTGAGCCTGCAGGTATTTGCTGTTCCTAAGAATTAACTAGGTCATGTTAGGTAATGCATTTCCCCAGTATCATTTTACCTTTGAGCTAAACAGATCTTTGCATTAGGTATTGACACTTCAGCATTAGCAATTATGTCAGCCAGACAGTGGATAAATTCTGGCAGGTCTTTAAAAAGAAGTGTTTTGTAAAATTGCTAGACAGCATGTATTCTGTACTTTTTGATAGCTGCCATCAAGTCAGCCCCCAACTCATGGAGACCCCAGGCACAAGGGAACGAAACGCTGCCCAGTCCTGTGCCATCCCCATGATCAGTTGCTGATCGGACTGTTGTGATCCATAGGGTTTTCACTGGCTGATTTTTGGAAGTAGATCATCAGGCCTTTATTCCTACTCTGTTCTAGTCCAGAAGCTCTGCTGAAACCTGTTCAGCATCATACCCAAAAAACCAAACCTGTTGCCATCAAGTGGATTCCAACTCATGGTGACCCTATAGGACAGAGTAGAACTGCCCCATAGGGTTTCCAAGGGGCGGCTGGTTGATTTGAACTGCTCACCTCTTTTGGTTAGCAGCCAAACTCTTAACTACTGCGCCACCAGGCCTCCATTCAGCAACATGCAAACTACCCCTGACAGATGGGTGATGGTTATGCATGAGGTACATTGGCCAGGAATTGAACCTGGGTCTCCTGCGTGGAAGGTGAGAATTCTACCACTGAACCACCAATGTCTCCTTGTATTCTATGATTACAATTATATAAAAATACCTATAGGTGAGATGTAGCCAGAATCCAGGCAGAATGATACATGGTGAAGGTAGTTATTTTATAGTGGTGGGATTATGAATGAACTTTTTATAAAATATTTTTATATTATAGCGTTTTCAACTTAAAGAGGGAAGAATAAATAATTATTCTGCTATATCTAAAACATTAGACACATTTTTTTGTAATCAGTGAGAAAAACAACAATGGTGAGGTTCAGAAAGGAATCTTTAACGTAACTCAAAAACGGTCACATTTGATGGAAATTCTGACCTTTGGGCAGAGAACTAGAATGAGGTTTTTAAAACAGAAACATATTTCTTGGGGAAATAAGCTCTTTAGAAGTCAGTAGATCCTGGTCATTAGGGATTTGCTATTGATATTTTTCAAACATCAGAGCAAAACTAAGAACACTCTTTAAATTTAAGAAAGAAAAATTCACCCATAATCACACAAATAACACAAACCAACTATCTTTTTCTATTTGTTCCTTACACTCTAGCATTTGCCCATATGTGTATAAAAATTTAACATAGCTCTAGATGCATGCGAAAGCTGGACAACGAATAAGGAAGACCGAAGAAGAATTGACGCCTTTGAATTATGGTGTTGACAAAGAATATTGACTATACATACCATGGACTACCAGAAGAACGAACAAATCTGTGTTGGAAGAAGTACAGCCAGAATGCTCCTTAGAAGGGAGGTTGGAGAGATTTCGTCTCACGTAATTTGGACATGTTATCAGGAGGGACTAGTCCCTGGAGAAGGACATCATGCTTGTAAAGTAGAGGGTCAGCGAAAAAGAGGAAGAACCTCAACGAGATGGATTGACACAGTGGCTGCAATGACGGGCTCAATCATAGCAACTATTGTGAGGATGGCATGGGACCGGGCAGTGTTTGCTTCTGCTGTCCATAGGGTCACTATGAGTCAGAACTGACTTAACGGCACCTCACAACAACAACTAGATGCATTTTATATAGTTTTTTCCCACAAAAGACTATAAGCATCTTTAATACTCAATACTGTTTTGTTTCAAACAATCTAAAAAGGGTTTACTGACTATACTTTAAAACATGGTAATTCTGGAACGTCTGATCTTCTCTTAAAAAATAATGCTAACATGAGAGCCAAAAGGAAAGGGATGTCAGTCTCGTCATCTTTGACTTTAACAGAGATGGGAAAGGTGAGGGTCACAGATGACCTGGCCTTCCAGCCCTCTGGGATGCCAAGGCAGGGATTCTACAGTGGAGGCCGCTTGGCCTAGTGTCTTTTCTAATGCTTCAACACCTTGAGTCTATGAGGCTGACATTCTAGAAACTCACTTCAGCTTTTGAGCCGTAAATGGAGGTGCAGTGCAGAGCCTGCACCAGAAGCCTCTGGTGTCCATCCTGGTAAGAATAGAGTACACATGTGGCAACCAAGTCTGTGCTATGGGGCTCAGAGTCCAGGACCTGCCTCCATAAACCCGTCTAGCCTGTTCATCCTTAACCAAAGCTTTAGCCTTTTATAACAAAATTGCTTTCTGAGGTTTAAGCTCCTGACCATTTCCTGTTCTGCCCTGATTCAAATTCAACCTGCAGAGCATGGTTGCACCATCTCGGCCTGGTCCTGGAAGAAAGAGCAGCAGCTGCCGTGCCTTCACTGTGCTCTGCCAAGTGGAACCAGTGAGCAAATACCCGCGGGTAGGGAGAGCTCACTTGGTGAGCGCTCCGGGCCCTGCCAGCTGCAGTTGGAGACACAGTGCCATCTAGTGGAAAAGAGCCACCCATTGCTTTTTATTTTATTTTTTGAAAATTGGTGAACCACTGAATTAGAATTGAAATGGACCTCAGAGTCAGACGTCCTCATCTGATACCAGAGGAGCTTGAGATTCAGAGAAGGAAATGGATTTCGCAAATGTCACATGGCCGGCGAGTGGCGTCACTGAGCCTTGGTTTGGCATTCTTTGCACTATACCCCGTTAAAGAAAGGAGAAGGTGGAAAAGCTTCTAGTTTCGGTTGAATGGCATTTCAGACCTCCTCGAAGGTGGAGGTGACCATGTACGGGGACAGATGTCCGCAAAGGAGGCCTCAGGTGTTTGCTGCTCTATAGAAGGCTTGGCTGGGCTCTCTTGGGGATGAGTGCGGGGCCAGCACATATTCCATTGTCCACCCTGCCCCCCTCTCCAGTCTGCATGAGCCTCAACACAAGATAAAACAGTGTAAACTGGATTAAGGAACAGGGATGCCACAAAAGGGTTACTGGGTCCTGAGAGAACAGGCCATTGTAGAAAAGGGAAAGAGAGCTTGTGGACAGCCGGATCCAGCCTTTCTCATCCCCTCTCCCTCCCACTTTTTTTTGGAGCAAAGGAAAATGTTGAGCCTCTGATCTCAGTCCTACCTCCTTCTCCCGCCCCTTAGAAACTCCCTGCAATGCTAGGTTGCTGGTCCCCAGGTACACAGGCTACCCAGGTCATAGACCAGGGGAGGAGGCACACCTTGTTTTCTGCACCCTGGAGACTGCCTTGAGCTTGGTTAAACTGGACTGCCGAGAGGAACTGCACAGTACTGGGGCTTCTCAGGAGCCCTGGTGGGGCAGTGCTTAAGAGCTCGGCTGCTAACCAAAAGGTCGGCCGTTCGAATCCGCTGGCCACTCCTTTTAAACCCTATGGGACAGCTCTACTCTGCCCTATAGGGTTGCTGTGAGTTGGAATCGACTTGATGGCAACTGGTTTGTTTTTTTTTTTTTTTTTTTTTTTTCAGTTTGGGGCTTCTCAGCCAGTCTGAAGCTAAAAGGCACACACATGGAGTAGAGTGTTACCCACGTTGCGGAGGGGAAGTGCACGCTGCATTATTCAGTGTCAGTTTGAGGGGTGGAGGGAAAGTTTAAAACCAGTGCCTAACTCCATACCCTCAGCATAAAGCCCTGAATGTTGACTCGAAACATATGGCTATGCTTGGGGACAAATCTTAGCCTAGTTCTGCCTGGATATCCTGAAACAGCCAGAGGATTTCTTGCCTGTGTTCTCTTCCTTTAGAGTCTCGGCCTTCCCTGGACTCCCGGGCCTGCATTTCAGAAAGGAACGTCGAGTCCATCTTGCCTTGAACCAAAGACGACTTGCAGAGTCTTAAGCTGTCTGTGTGAGTACAAAGGGTGCACTGTTCATCTTTAAACTTATTCCTATTTATTTTTAAAAGCTAATTAGGGTAAGGGGAACTTTTAATGCCATTTGTCTTTTCTAGCCCAGAGACTTTTGTGGACTGGAATGTCCTGAACTGGCCAAGACCTGACAAAACCCTTGGTGCCCAGGGCACTGGCTGAGTCATGGTGCAGCATCGCATGGCCTGGTTTACCCCAGGCAAGACATCCGCCAACTTCCTGGACAGCAGAGCAACCTACCCTGGAAGACAGAACAACCTACTGAGGTGGAGCACTGAGGGCCTGCTGCCCGGTAGCCACCAAACAGAAAGCCCACCCCCAGCTGGGTCCTGCTTCTGCCTGCTTCTGTTGTCTCTCCAAATCCAATGTCCTCCAAAGTGCTAGGTTCAAACGGGACTTTGTTGTGGGGCTGGGGAATCTGTTGAGATGTGGTAAACTCATAGACAGTTTTGCTTTTCAGCCCAACACATCCCTGAAAAAGGAGCTGTAAAGGGTATCTTTATGATGCAGATCATATTCCCCCGTAGGAACTCTGTTATAATTGGGGTGCATTTCTAACCAGAGACTGGGACTACATGAATCACAGTGACATCCAACAGCGTGTCATAAAAGTCAACATGTCCAGAAACCTCTGCAATCATTTGTTAGAAGAAAATCTCTGACAAGCCTTTTCTCTTGATTCCCGCGGGGTCCTAGCTCATTATTTAGGGTTCCTGAGCTGAGCTGTCTTTCCTCAGCCACCCATGCTGGGGCCCCTTTCCTTACTCTCCTGGCCTTGATCTTGAGCTCTTAGCCCCCTGGTTCTTCTGCACTGGGTGGCTCTTCTCCTTTCCTCACTCAAAGACCTTGCAACAATTCACCCCCCACCATCCCCACCCCAGGCTGACCTAATCCACGCTATGATGAGCAATACCCTAGAGTCTCAAAACAGCCTCTCTCTCCACATTGTTAAACCTGTACTGTGATTAGCATATAAAGAAAGCCCCGATACAGTGCACTTACAGGTCAGAGCCCTAAAACAGCCTGAATGCATCCGAAATCCACTGTCTTAAGGGGAAAGGGTACCTAAATAGGCATTCAATTATTCAAAGATAAATTTATTAAGTTTTTCCTATGTGCCAAGCAGTGGGGCAGTGGTAGTTAAGAATTCTTGCCTTCCATGAGGAAGACCCGAGTTTGATTCCCAACCGACGCACCTCATGTGTGGCCACCACCCATCTGTCAGTGGGGGATTGTATGTTGCTATGAAGCTGAACAGATTTTAGCAGAGCTTCCAGGCTAAGACAGACTAAGAAGAAAGGCCCGGGGGTCTACTTCCAAAAATCAGCCAGTGAAAATCCTGTGGAACACAGTGGTCTGATCTGCAACTCATCATGAGGATGATGCAAGACCGGGCAGCATTTTGTTCCCTTGTGCATGGGGTCACCATGAGTCAGGTGCCAACTCAGTGGCAGCTAATAACAATAACAATGTGCCAGGCGCTTCTCAAGGCACTCAGGATATAGCTATGAATAAAATGGACAAAAACTCATGCCCACATGGAGCTTGAGCATAAGTTGCATTTGTCTAATGAGTAGAAAGACCATTGGCTTGGGAGCCAGGAAGACTGAGGATCTAGTCTAGATGCTTCCACTCACTAGCTAGGTCACATCCCCCTGTCTGATCCAGTCTCCGCTTGAAAAGACTGGCCTTGGTAACAGGTAAGGACTCTCACCTGTGATCATCTAAGAGTTTTCGTTTTTCTTTTTAATTGTACTTTAGGTGAAGGTTTACAGAACAAATAGTTTCTCAGCAAACAGTCAGTACACGTATTGTTTTGTGACATTGGTTAACAACTCCCCGACACGTCAACCCTCTCCCTTCTCAACCTTGGTGGACTTTTTTTTTTGTTTTTTTGGTGAAAATATACATAGCCAAAGATATACCATTTCAAAAATTTCTACATGCACCATTCAGTGATGACACTGATTACATTCTTCCAGTTGTGCTGCTATTCTCACTTTAGATGAAGGTTTCCAGAAAATAGTCTCATTAAACAGTTAGTACACATATTGCCCTATGACAATGGTTAACAACCCCACTACATGTCAACACTGTCCTTAACCTTGGGTTCCCTATCACCAGCTTTCCTGTCCCCTTCTGCCTTCTAGTCCTTGTCTCTAAGGGTGTTCTGATTTGTGACCCTCTGTATACTATCGAATCTTTGGCTTCTCGCCAAGAGTAGAGCTCTCCTGTATCTCCTTAAGTGGTGCATTCAAGCCAACTTCCCTCTCTGCCCTCACAGTTCTTTCCTGCTTTGATTATTCTGTGGTCTTAAGAGAGAAAGAAAAAGAGAGAGCATTGCTCCATCAGGTTCACCTGCCTGCCTTCCCCTCTTATTGCCCCTGTATCCTCCCCTCTCCATGCCATGTGATCACAAACACTATTCAAGAGCCAAGAGGAGTTAAATGACCCCTTCTTCAAAGATGGTTTTTGTGGGTGGAATGCCTCTTTGGGGTCACTGTCATGCTTTGGGGGCATCTGTTACCCTGACCATGCTCAAGGAAACCAGTGAACAGACCGCAGGGAGGGACTCAGTACAGTTGGTGCAACAGAACCACTGGAAACCAATGAACTGGCTGAAAATCAGAGAAAGGACGGTGGCCAAAGAACAGGCACCCTGTGGGAGACAATTACCAGTGTGGGCAGGGACAGCGATGTAGGTCAGCTCTCAGCCAGGAAATAGTTTTACAAGCGCAAAATGTGACTCCCTTCTGGAAGCAGAATCTAGGTAAAGGTTTTCTTTCTATATTTGGGTGATGACCACCTGGCAGCCCTGCAACTCCCCTTGGTTTCTGAGACAGCTGGTCTTGGCTTCCACCTCCCATCCAAGCAAAGTGGCTCCGGGGGCCTTCTTACTTTGACCTTCCGGTGGATACCATGCGAGAGGGGCTGTTTCCTGGTTCCTGTTTTGTGGGCTAGTCTCTGAGCGTGTGTGTCTGTACTGCCCTCCCACATTTTGAGGACACTTGACACCGCGGTAGAGTCTTTTCAGTCTGTTTTTTTTAGATAGCACCTTTCAGCATCTATGGTGCTTACAAAGATTTTACCAGTTTTAGATAGATGTCTGGGGAACCCAGAAATTAAGATTACTATCCAGGCTTGAAGGACCATTTCTGGCAGGGATTTGGTCAAGCAGAAACAGGACACTTTGGGGTTCAGCTCCTAGCTGGTTATAAAACCAAATAGCCTCATCCTTCCCACAGCCCATGGGAGCTCCCACCTAGTGGGTCAGGTTGTAAGAGCCACTGTAATGCATAATCTCCTAGCTGTTGGCGTGCGCACAGGTTTTTACAGTTTACAAAGTGCTTCCAGGTTTATTCTCTCGTTGGCTACTCAGAACAGGTGGGCAGGGCAGGTGTTAACATCTCCACTTTGTAGATAAAGCTTAAGGACTTATGTTTGCTGAGCTCTACCGTGACAGAGTCAGAGAGTTTTCCCACCACACCACAGTGCATTTGGGTTGTCTTCTGAGAGGGCCCTGAGTCAGGCAGGGTGGCTGTGCTCATGAAAACATTGTTTTGCTATCTAGTTGTTAATCTCATTCTAGAGATGTCAGTCCTGACACACTGCTTCATGGAGAAGTTCGGCCCACTGGATGCCACTTTCTGTCAGAGATCAGTGCCACAGACCCTGACAGGAATTTTTCTAGGTGGTTCCTGACTCTGCGTCAACAAGACCAGAGAGGAAGCTGCATTCCCTAAATACCCACAGCTCCCCAGGATAGCCGAGGAAACAGCAGTTGCCATTCGTCAAGGGCTTCTGAGGGTCCGCTCTCTGGTCCCCACTCTGGTGCTGCTTTTCCTTGCTGGCACACATTGGCCTTTGGATTATGTGGGAGTGTTGACTGAATCCCAAGATTCTCTTCTCAGGCACCACGTGGGCCAGTGCTTTGGCATACAGCCCTCATGATTGTTGGGCTTTCTGCTGGCCTTTTCATAGAAGAACAAAGAACTGACATTCTTAGCAACATAAACCCCCAGCCCTGAGAAACACCTGGCTAGCAGCTAGTCACGTACCATTTCTTAAAATGGTACATAAGAAGGTTTGCAAAAGCAGTTGTCTAGAATCCTTCTTGCCTTAGTTAAGTTTGCCAGCTGAGTTGTCTTCATAAATGAACCCTGCTTTGACTCGTCTCAAACTAGTTAGACCAGACTACAGCTCACATTGGGCCTCCCAAATATTGTTCCATGCAGTCAGCTTCCAAGCCACTCTCTAGGGCCTTGTTACAGAGGGGTAAATGTTAGTGGTGAAGGAATTCATTGTGTGCCTGTAGGAGTTTAATGTCTTTTTTTTTAAACCAGGAATTGAGAAGTGTAACTAATGAGTACACTGTAAAAGCCACCGCCCACCTCATTAAATGTTAGAGCCACTTGCCAGGTTGGGTAGAAATGCAGATCCCCAAAGAAAGGCTACCACATCAATTAATGGATAACTTTACTTTTTTTAAAAATGTGTGGTAAAAATTCAACAGACATTTCTGATAGACAAGGAACATTTTACTAGATGCCTTCAAAAAAATCCTGATTTCTGGTGAAATGTGAAGGGATGAGGAGCCTGTGGGTGGTACGAACAGGTAAGTGCATAGCTACTAACAGACAAGTTGGTGGTTTGAACCTACCCAGAAGTGCCTCAGAAGAAAGGCCTGGAGACTTTCTTCCAAAATGTCATAGCCATTTGGAGCGCATTTCTACTCTGCACACATAATAAGGTCAGTATGAATTGGAATCAACTCAGTGGCAGCTGGGTTTTTTTCTGGTCTGGTGGAGGAATAAGAGAGGTGGGGAAGAAGAGATTTCTCACATGTTCTGTGTTATCAGAGAACAGCTGGTTTGTGATTTCAGGGTTCCAATGATTCCCAGCTGTTTCTCCCTTCTCTGCAAGGATCCTTCTGTTATTATGGTTTTTGATTAGCTTTCTAGGACCCGCTGCTAGGATTGTTGTGAGGTTCAAAGAGAGAATTCATGAAATGCTTGTAATTCAGTGCCTGGCACACAGCAAGTGTTTTGGGGTATTAGCTGTCTTATATTGTTTGTAACATCATTACCGGGAAAAGAGAGGTGCCCTTTTCGTGAATGGGAAAATAGAGGCCGAGATCAGAGAGAGTTGTTGCCCATGGCCACTGCAGAAGGTCACTTCAGCTCTGAGGCTTACCCTTCACAGGCCATCTGGCTGGAGCGACAGTGTCAGAGGATGCCCAGGTCACATGTCAGCAGGCCGTTGGTCAGCCACTGAGGGCCCCTTCCCATGGCAACCCCAACCCACTCAGGTATATTGGCAGCCTGGGTTGAGCTAAGACAGCAGTGCTGATCCACTCAGAATGAGAGGTTATAAACACAAAAGCTCTAGACTGTCCTTTATAAACAACCTTATTAATTGCCTAGTAGCTTGGAGCGGGGCCATACTTTATGCTGCAACAGACTTAGCTCAGGCTCTCCAGACTGGTCTCCCTGCCTCCATTCTGTCTCCCCCTCATCTACCCGTTAACGCAGTTGCAGGAGGGCTCTTTCTAAAACCAGTTTCAGAATTTGGTCATGATACAGCCCTGTTTTGAAATCTCCGTCGGCTCCCCTTTGCCTACAGCTTCAAGTCCACACTCCTTAGTGTGGCATTCAGGGCCCTTTACAATCCCTAGCCTAAGGCTCCCCCAGGAAGGACACGCTCTTTCCAGGCACCCTGAACTCATTATTTGCCACCAGGGCAGACCCTTTCCTGACTCCTAGCTTCTGCCTGTGATCTTCCCACTGCCTGAAAGGCCCTTCCCTACCCCTCCTCTGCTTGGCAAACTCCTGTCTCATCATTCAAGACCCAGCTGCAGGGCAACCCCTCTTTGTGGCTTTTCTCAACTTTCTCAAGCCGAGGGATCCCCGGTATCCCTGTTGATACCTGTTATGACACCTTTACATCCTTACAGCTCTTGTGTGTCTGCCTTAGCAAATGCTGAGCCTCTCCAAGGCAGGTCTGAATCCCCAATGCTACCTGACACGTAATAGGCACTTAATGTTTGTTGGATGAAGCTAGATATGCAGTGCCATGTTTTCAGCCATTTTCTAAAGGTCTGACTTGATGGGTAAGATATAGGGCTTGAACTGGGTAAAAGAATTTACTTTTTGTCCATGGCTGAAGAAACAAAACCTTTCTGATGGGTGGGTAGTAGGAGCTGCGGAGTTTCTCTTCCCTATCACATGTTGCCTTTTTGTTCCATTTGTCCTTCCGTCTCTGAGAGGAACCACAGAGTGCGTCAGCCTTGGTTGACTTCCATCTTGTCCTCATACACTCATTTGGGAGCAGGAATCTCCTGTCTGGTGACGGCCAATATGCTTCCTCTTTTTCAAGAGCTGGCCCCACTTCCCCCTACTTCTGCTTGGGGCTTGGGTATTGCTGAATAGTGTAGCCTGGCCTTGGAATATCCCCTTTGAGATCTGTCATATGCTCTGTTTCAACCTCTTTAGAGGATAGTGTGAAAGTCTACACCAGAAGTTGTCCTAGACTGAAGATTGCATAATTGATGTTGTTGTTGTTAGCTGCCTTTGAGTCAGCCACTGATTCGTGGTGACCCCATGCAACCATGGAACAAAATGCTGCCTGAAACCACGTCATCCCTATGACTGGTTGCAGATCGGACCATTGTGATCCATAGGATTTTCACTGGCTGATTTTTAGAAGTAGGTAGCCAGGCCTGTCTTCCTAGTCTGCTTAGTTAGTCTAGAAGCGCCACTGAAACCTGTTCACATCATAGCAACACATAAGCCTCCGCTGACAGACAGGTGGTGGCTGCACATGAGGTGCATTGGCCGGGAATCAAACCCAGGTCTCCTGCATGGAAGGTGAGAATTCTACCACCAAACCCCTACTTGATGATTAGGAGATGATAAACACCATTAAATCATCTCATTATTTTTGTAATAACGCAATGGAGAAGCACTGGGACTTGGAATTGAAATTTTCTCTGAACTCTTCAGCAGTGGTTCTCAACTGGGGTGGGGGTGGGGGTATTTCAGAATCGCCCAAGGGCTTTGGAGAGATTGGATACTGGTGCCCCTCCCTCTCCCAGGTTCTAAAATGCCCTGTCGTCTCCTCTGCCCTGCTGTAATCACTGTGCATGGCTTCAGAATCAGAGACACTGGATGTGCTTAGTGACTAAATGGCTTTGGCAAAGTCATGCTTCCTCTCCGAATCTCCATTTCTGTGTCTATATGGGAGTCTGTCTATGAAGTTCCTAAGAATGAGTTAGATCCATTCTCTTTGTCCCTTCCTCATTTCATCTAGAATTCACCCCAGGTCCCACTGAAGAAACTGTTGCCACATGTAAGGAAACTCTCAGTGCAGCTTTGACACAGAGAGACAGGTCAAGCCAGAGAATATGAAGCCTTGGGCAAAACACAGCCCTTTTTCTCTTTTCTCTGTTGCTAGGGGAAAAGATCAACCCAAAGACACTTCATAAAAAACGGGTTCCATCAGTTTTTAGCTCATGTCTGTGGGCTGCCTGTAGTTCACAGAGGGGGGCCTTCGCAACACCGTTTCTGCCCGGTGTCCCGTGTTCTAACTCATTTAATCACTGGTTTGGAGTCCCTGGGCGGTGCCAATGGTTAATGTGCTCAGCTGCTAACTGAAAGTTTGGAGGTTCGAGTTTACCCCGAAGCACCTTGGAAGAAAAGCCTGGAAATCTACTTCCAAAAATCAGCCATTGAAAACTGTATGGGGCACAGTTCTACTCTGACACACATGGGGTCGCCAGGAGTCAAAATCGACTCAATGGCAACTGGTTTTAATCACTGGGGTATACGTTGCTGAAGTTGCCTGGGTGGTGGAAACAGTTAAGCGCTTGACTACTAACCAAAAGGTTGGCAGTTAGAACACACCCAGAGGTGCCTTGGAAGACAGGCCTGGTGATCTGCTTCGGAAAGGTCACAGCCTTGAAAACCCTACAGAGCACGGTTCTACTTTGCACACATGGGGTTGCCATGAGTCTGAATCGTCTCCATAAGATGGCACCCAACATCAGCACAGATTGCTGGGTGAATGGGTGCAAAGGTCTTAGAGGAAGTACACCAGGTGGCATTGTGGAGTGACCAAAGGACCTAAGAAACCAAATCCATTGCCATCGATTCCAACCCATAGTGACCCTATAGGACAGAGCAGAACTGCCACGTAGGGTTTCCAAAGAGAGGCTGGTGGATTCAAACTGCCGACCTTTTGGTTAGCAGCTGTATCACTTAACCACTGCGCCAAGGACCTGAGGGAGGGAGAGACAAAAAGCAGACCCCTGAGCCAGGGCCATGCAGGCAGTGTAGAGTTATTAAGAGCGGTAATGCTTACTTCGGGCCTCCCTCGATGCTAAGTGCTTCTAGTGTATTAACCCATTTAATTCTCATAACCCTGAGAGAGAAGTACACTAAGTCTCCTCATTTTAAACACTGGGAAACTTAGGCACGGAGAGGCTAAGTAACCTGCCCAAGGTGACCTGGCTGGTAGGTAGGAGGCCTGGTCTGGCCCCAGGGGGCAGGCGCTTCACCACTCACCACACCACCTAAAGAGCTCGTTTCACCCCAGCAGTTTCAATAACTAGATGTGACTCAGGTTATCCTGTAGTAGTCTGAGGTTAAGTCAGCAGCACTGGCTTCAAGAAGATATTTCCAGGAAACTGGAGATTCCACTTCCTCTTAGATTATGTACCTTTAGGTTGCCATTTTCAAGAGGCCAAAAATTCATCAGAGTATGGCCCCTGGACGCCCTTTTAACTCAGTATTGAAGTCACTCCTGAGGTTCACCCTTCAGACAGAAATTAGACAGGCCCATAAAACAAACAATAATTCTCGTAGCTCAACCACATATACGAGACTAAATGGGCACACCAGCCCAGGGGCAAGGATGAGTAGGCATGAGGGGACAGGAAACCTGGATGAATGGAAAGGGGGAACCAGAGGTGGAGAAGGGGAGAGTGTTGACACATTGCGGGCTTGGCAACCAACGTCACAAAACAATATGTGTATTAATTGTTTAATGAGAAACTAATTTGTTCTGTAAACCTTCACTTAAAGCACAACAACAACAAAAGAGGCCCGAAACTAGTGCACCAGGGTGTGTGCCTTTGGGTTCATGGGACATCAGTTATTCAATAAATGTTTACCAGCCAGGCACTGGGTGCTGGGGTACGAGTGGGCAAGGTTCCTGCTCTCCCGGACCTTATACTGGGGTTGAGACAGCTGACGAACAAATAGATCCATAAATAAGATCATTTTAGTTAGTAATAAAAAATGAAAAGTAAAGGCAGTTTAATGGGATGGAGCTTGAAGAGTAGTTGGAGGAGGGGAGGGTATGGGGAGGATGGACAGGTTGGTGCAGCAGGAAGATCATTCTGCATGAATTTCCAGCTAAACATTTCCTAATTCTATGATCTCCTTCAGGTAGGGGAGATGTCATCTGACTTGTACACACTCACTCGTACAAGCACCCTGTCCTGTCACAGCATCAGCTCAGGCACGCTGAGGATTTAAACAAGGGACGACACGTTCTCCAAGGGCCAGAGGTTCTGGAGCTTGGCCAGGCTGTCTGTGAGCCTCACTTGCTCACCTGGCCCTAGATGTAAATGGTGCAGAAATGTAATCCTATGCAGGCTGGGCAGCTGGCCAGGTCAGATGGCCCTGTGGCAATCGTTGAAGCTGAACCTAAAATTGGAGTGTTTTGCAGCAAGGAACCTGCTCATACTTACAGTTTTATAGCAGTGCTTGCTTTTAGCAAAATTTCCAGTCCCAAGCAATGAAGGTCCAGCCCCTGACGGGCTGTAGAGTCATGGAACTGAAAGAGCCCTGAGAGACTGTGCAGCCTCTGTCTGTAGACAGGGAATGTGTAAACCATATTGCTCACACCCGAAACCAACCCCGCTGCCGTCGAGTCGATTCTGACTCCAAGTGGCCCTACAGGACAGAGTAGAACTGCCCCAAAGGCTGTGATCTTTATGGAGGCAGACTGCCCCATCTTTCTCCCTTGGAGTGGCTGGTGTGTTTGAATCACTGACCTTTTGGTTAGCAGCCAAAGCTCCATTTCCCTTCTTGGATATAGCCGGTGGGCCTCAATGGCCTCAAATCTATTCTTTGAGCCTGGTCACGGCATTTTCATTCAGAGATGTGATCCCCAGAACGGACCTGAGCAAGGGCCATGACGACTATTTCACCTGTAGGCTGGGCTTCTGTCCTTGTAAAAATATAAAGCGTTTAGAGAACAGGCACCTACCCTGTCTGCATGATCCCTTGCTGCTCAGAATATATCACCGTGATTAAGGTAATGAGAGACCTGCTCTGAAGTACTGGATGAGGACCAAAGCATATGGGCCGAATTAATCTGTTGTTTGCTAGCACTGTGCAGAGCACTGCAAGGAGCTCTGAAAAGCATGCCAGGCTCTTTGGGGATGGCATCATTGTGAGCCATGCCGCTGTGAACTGGCTGAAGGGCTTGGGTGACACAAATGACCTAAGTTAATTTTATGCCTTTGATGCTGAGTTGTTGTTTTGTTTTAAAGCAAGATATTGAACAATTTTATTCTGGGGAGGCCTTTAGTTGCTTTCTGTTGGCCCCTGCTACCTGCAGGGCCCATTGCTAGGCACCAAGGGGAACACACATAAATTATTCATGGTTCAAGGTTGAAGGGCCTTACCAATACAAAACAAAACCAGTTGGTGTTGAGTCAATTCCAACTCATAGTGACCCCCTGTGTTGCAGAGTAGAACTGTGCTTGCTCCATAGGGTTTTCAAGGCTGTGACCTTTCAGAAGCAGATCACCAGCCTTTCTTCTAAAGCACCTCTGGGTGGGTTTGAACCACCAGCCTTACAGTTAGTAGTCTACCGCTTAACCATTTGTGCCACTCAAGCACTGTTAGGGGCTTACAGACTTGTAAAAGAAGTCAGCTGTGCCCTTGTTCTAGAACATCACTCTCCCTTACCAAGCCCTTTGAGCTTCAGCTCCCATCTTCACTCTGTGATTCCATAATATGCTTTTATTCATTCATTCTTTCATTCATTCACTCCATGAACACTTAACCAGCACCTGCTGTGTGCCAGGCTGTTTTTGGCACTGGAGATACATCAGCAAATCAAATAGACAGTCATGCTAACCTTGTGATACTATAGTTCTCTGTGTACCTATCTGCCTCTCCCGACAGAAGTGGCAGTTTTTTTTTTTTTTTAAGGTCTTTTATTCTTTTTTTATTGTACTTTAGATTAAGGTTTACAGAATAAGTAGTTTCTCATTAAACAGTTAGCACACATATTGTTTTTATAACATTGGTTAACAACTCCACGACATATCAACACTCTCCCTTCTCCACTTTGGGTTCCCTATTACCAGCTTTCCTGTACCCTCCTGCCTTCTAGTCCTTGTCCCTGGACTGTTGTGCCCCATTAGTCTCATTTTGTTTTATGGGGCTGTCTAATCTTTGGCTGAACAGTGAACCTTGGGAGTGACTTCATTACTGAGCTAAAAGGGTGTCCGGGGGCCATACTCTTGGGTTTCTCCAGTCTCTGTGAGGCCAGTAAGTCTGGTCTTTTTTTGTGAGTTAGAATTCTGTTCTACATTTTTCTTCAGCTCTGTCCGGCACCCTCTTTTGTGATTCCAGTCAGAGCAGTCAGTGGTGGTAGCCGGGGACCATCTCTTGTATTGGACTCAGTCTGGTGGAGGCCGTGGTAGTTGTGGTCCAATAGTCCTTTGGACTAATCTTTCCCTTGTATCTTGTTTTTTCATTCTCCCTTGCTCCCAAAGGGGTGAGACCAGGGGAGCATCTTAGATGCCTGCTCACAGGCTTTTTAAGACCCAGACGCTACTAAGGTAGAATGTAGAACATTGTCTTTACAAACTATGTCATGCCAATTGAGCTAGATGTTCCCCGAGACCATGGTCCCCACAGCCCTCCGCCCAGCAATCTGGTCCCTCAGGGAGTTTGGATGTGTCTGTGGAGCTTCCATGACCTTGCCTTGTACAAGTTTTGCTGCCTTCCCCGGGACTGGCAGCTTCTTGAGAACAATGACCACATCTTCATTTTCGTATCCCTGGTGCCTGGCAAAAAGCAAGTGCTTGATAAATGTCCATGAAACAAATGACAATAATATGAGATAGGTAGTTATTAAAATCCTCCATTTGTCTGTCAGTTTGTCATACTGTGGTGGCTTGTGTGTTGCTTTGATGCTGGAAGGTAGCCTACTGGTATTTCAAATACCAGTGGGGTCACCCATGGTGGACAGATTTCAGTGGAGTTTCCAGATTGGGACAGACTAGGAAGAAAGGCCTGGTGATCTACTTCCAAAAATTAGACAACAGAAACCCTATGGGCCACAACAGAATATTGTCTAATATAGTACTGGAAGATGAGCCCCCTAGGTTGGAAGGCACTACACAAAAGCTGCAGCAACAGACTCAAACCTACCAATGATCATGAAGCTGGCACAGTACCGGGCAATGTTTCATTCTATTATACATAAGATCACCATGAGTCGGAGTGAACTTGATGGCAGCTAACAACTAAAATAAAATTAGCATTTGTACATATGTTTATAGGTGTCAAAACATTCTGAATACACATTATCTCATACAATTCTTCACAACAACCCCTTGTGAAGCACTCACTCGCATTTGCTGGGGGAAGATGGAGGCTTGGAGAAATTATGGCTCACCCAAGCTTAAAACATGGAGCTTCTGATTCCAAATCCTATGCTCTTTCCCCTTTGCATCGGAGTGCTTCTTCTAGGAAAACCACTATCGTAACCACTTAGTTGGTTTCAGACTAGTGTCAAGTGAGATACAAGACTAGTATAGTACTTAGCACATATTAGTATTTGATTTACACACACCTTCCCACTAGATTGGAAATTCCTTGAGAACAGAGACCAGTCCGATTCATCTTTATATCCTCTGAATCCCGACTGGTGAATGGACACGTTGAGTCTGTTGGCTAGAAGGAAAGATATGTAGATAAGATTCGGGTCATAAGAATCCAACATGCACACAGCTGAAGACCATACGTATTTTGTAAAATGTAATGAGTCATGTAAATATTAAGAACAAAGAAATGTATCTCTCAGGACCCCATCAATCTCCATTTTCCTTCACCCCCTGGCTTTAATCAGAATAGAATGTCTCCGAATATGACAACAAAGTAGCTGCACCCTGAGTTTTTAATCTTAGTTTTAAAAACATGTTGAGAGACATGGGATAATGTTAATGTTTAATAATAATCAAAATATGCAAAGTAAAAAAAACTTTTAGATTCTATTTTTGACCACAAAATTAGGGGAAATTATAAAAAGCTGTAACCTCAAAAACGGAGACGTTGTAGTGAAACTGTTTTGTGCTTGCTACATGACCATTTGAATAGCAAAGCAAAATTTGTAAAAGGTTTTCATATAATTTGACCTAGCAGTCCTGTAAATTTATCCTAAAGAAACAATTCAAAAAATGCAAAAAGCTACATAAATGAAGATTTCAACATTGAATTTTATAGCAAAAAACTGGAAACATGTAGATGTTCCATAAAAGGGAAATGTTGAAATATTACTCAGTCATAAAACAATTATAAAGACTGTAGAAATCTGGAAAAAGAATATAAAACTGTGTTCACTAGCATTACAAATGTTAAAAATATGCATGTTTACCTATTGGCAAGGAAGTAATGTGCAAAACAAATTTAATCTTTAAGAATGAAATGATATACACCAAAACATGAACAACAGTTATCTCTGAATGAAAGGATGATGGATGATTTTTGTTTTCCTCTTTAATCTTCTCTATATTTTCCAAAATTTCCATTAAAAACAAACAAACAACTTCTATTTTGCTTTGGGGGCAGAGTGTAAGGGGCTCTTTTGCCTGGAAAATAATTTATTCTGATGATACATACTATGGGCTAGCATTTCCTTTAACAGTATTACTTTTTACAATACAATTAAGTATTACCTTTTTTTAAGGAAATGGATTGTACGCCCAGGAGCTGATCACTCTTTACGACATCTGTGGCTACCCCCCTGGGCTTCATCTCGCTCTTGGATTATGGTTGTTCCTAGTTGCCGTCGAGTCGGCTCCAACTCCTGGCAACGTCCTGTATGACGGAATGAAACCTTGCCCCGTCCTGTAATAGCTTCTAATTGATCTTCCGTCCTCTACCCTTGTCCCCTACAGTTTTAGCTCAGCACAGCAGCCAGAGTGCTCATTTGAACACATAGATCGGGAACCACTCTTCTGCTCAGCACCCTGAGTTCCAAGTCCTCTCCATTTTGCCCAGAGTTCCAATGGCTAAAAAGCCCCACAGGACCTGTCTCTTCTCCATCATCTCTGACAGCTCTCCCCCTCCCTGCTGGAAATACCAGCCACCTTGCTTTCCCTCTAACAGGATAGGTGAGCTCCCTCCTGAGGACCTTTGCACCAGTGTTTCCTCTGCCAGGAACACTCTTCCTCCCACACATCCACACAGCTCACTCCTTCGTCTCCTTCAAATCTTTACTCAAATGGTACTCTGTCCATGAGGTTTGCCTTTAGCAGCCATTAAAATCTCATCGGGTACCACCACCACCGCCTCCACGCACCATTCTCCAGGTCTCCCTTACCGTGCTCTGTTTTTCTTATCCCCTTCTACTATACTCTATTATTTACTATATTTTCTGTTTATTTTCTGTCTCCTCTCATTAGAATGTAACCTCCAGAAGGTCAGGCAGGGATTGTTGGCCTGCTCTGTTCACTGATAGGCCTGGTATGTGCCTGGCATATAGGTGCTTAATATTTCTGGAATGGATTTGTTACAGGTGATTTGAATAAGATGAGAGCCTTCTAGAAATTCCATTAAGAAGGGGAAGAGTGAGCTGAGGCCCAGACCTGGCTTGGAGAAACGAACCAACCCTCTACAGAATGTGTAAGGGGCTGGATCCAGAGTCTTCAGGACATGGTACACTTAAAAGTCTGGGTTGACATCCCAAGTATCTAAGAACTGGATGCAGGGGGTGAGGATAGCAGATCATTTCCAGACTGTAGTTCCCAGTTGGGAGGATGGGAGTCACTGCCATTTTCCCAGGGTTTGCGTGCAGGTGGTTCTTGTTAACGGTAGCAGGGGCTAGTACAGACCCGGGCTGTCTGTCAATGGTGCCCACCAACCAGAGTAGATCCCGGACACATCAGGCAGGGCAAATGTCAGAGATGCATTGCTCACCTGGTCACAAAAAGGACCAAGGTCCCACTACACAGATCCCCTCATTGTAAACAACAGGTAGGCATGAAAATTACACAACTAGGAGCTTCATTAATTAAGCCACAAGACTGTGGTTTTGTTTGTTCTCTCAAGAAGAAATTCATTCCAAATAAGATGCTGGATTTGAATGAATAGAATGAAAGGAGGCAGGAGAGGGAGGGAAGGAGGTGGGGAGATACAGATAAACAATGTGTTACTTTACTGGAACAAAGAATTCCTTATTAAGTATCCTGGGTCAGTAATCATAGCCTTGAGTTAGATGAGTAATTGGTGTTAACTTAGACCTAAACATTAAGTGAAATAGGGACCTTTTTGGTTGTACCTCTTAATTACAGCAATTAATAGCTTTAGAATTCTCTGTACACTTTGTCCAAAAGCATTCATGCATTTCCTTCATATGAATGCTGCTGCCGGTCAGTGTTTTTCCCCTGCCTGTCATGTGTTTGTTTTGTTGTTCTCACGTTTATTCTTGCAGAAACAGTTGGCAATATTGGTTACACTAAGTCCACTTGGATAAATCCCACTTTGTCAAACTATCATGCTTCTTTTTTTTTTCCTTAAGAAAATGGATTATACCTGAGCCCAGAACAACTAGATGGTTCTCAGCTACAACCAGCACCACTCTGACAGGGATCACAATAGAAAGCCCCAGACAGAGCAGGAGAAAAATGTAGAACAAAATTAAAATTCACCAAAAATGACCAGACTTACTGATTTGACAGAGACTAGAGGAACCCCCGAGACTATGGCCCCTGGACACTCTTTTAACTCAGAACTGAAACCACTCCTGAAGTCCACCCTTCAGCCAAAGATTAGACAAGTCTATAAAACAAACAATAACACACGTGAGGGATGTGTTTCTTAGTTCAATCATGTATACGAGACCAAATGGGCAACAGCTGCCCAGCAGCAAAGACGAGAAAGCAGGAAGGGACAAGAAAAATAGATGGCCGGAAACGGGGAACCCGGAGTGGGGAAGGAGAGAGTGTTGACACATCGCAGGGATTGCGACAAATGTCACAAAAACAATTTGTGTACGAATTGTTGAATGAGAAACTCATTTGCTCTGTAAACTTTCACCTGAAGCACAATAAAAAAGAAAGCAAGAAAATGGATTATATATCCAGAATCTGACCACACTCATGACATCTACTGCTACCACCCTAGTCCAAGCCACCATCATCTCTTGCCAGAACTACCGTAATACCTCCAGTAGTTGGTCTTCCATCTTCCACCCTGACCCCCTACAGTCTGTGCTCAACACAACAGGCAGAATGCTCCTTCAAACAGGACTGTTTGCATAAGGCTTTCTTAATTTTCTTCACTGGCAGCTGTCACATGAATCACTCAGCTTCTTGGGAACATATCCACAAATACTTGCAGAGATTTGTTCTTCTGCATTGACTGTTCAGGACTGCTGCTTCCTGAACTGTTTGGACATAGAAGAATGTAGAGGATTGTCAGAAAGCTCTTGTGGAAACTTCCCTAATCAGGAAAGGAAAATGTCACTAGTGTAGACAAAAAATAAAACACCCACTTTTATTTTTATGTGACTTACCATCTTAGGTGTTGGTAACTGAGTCACCGGAAGTCCACTGTGCTTTGCTAACTGGCCTCTGACCTTTCCTGCACGTGTGGTGGAGGCTGGTTGGTTCTGGTTCAGGGTAAGCGTAAAAAGACTGGCAAGCTCTCAACTTCATTGTGGCGAGTTGCCTTAGTGGACCAAGAAAATAAATGTTCCTGCTTAATTCTCAGAACAACTTCCAAATCAATGCTGAAACAAAATATCTAGTTTCCTTTGCAATTTTGTTTAAAAGGTAGGGAAGTGGACCCTCTTCCCATATAAAAGGCTCATCTAAAGTGTACCTAAGACTGCAAGAAACTGTGTACTTTTACTCAGCTTCCTGTGAAGACTTTAGTGAGCATCTGTAAACAGAAACCTTTTCCCCCCAGTGCAAGGTAGCTTTGACATTAAACCCAAAAACAAAATCCGTTGCTGTCAAGTTGACTCCAACTCATAGTGACCCTATAGGACAGGGTAGAACTGCCCCATAGGGTTTTCGAGGAGTGGTTAGTGGATTTGAACTGCTGACCTTTTTGGTTAGCAGCTGAGCTGTTAACCACTGCACCATCAGGGCTCCTATTTGACATTAGAAACCCATGTTAAATGGCAGATAGTTTGGAACTAAGCAAAAAGTTTAGTTTCTTGAGAGCCTACTTTTGTAAAGGAGCTGATCTGTCATGAGCGTTTCAGGTTATTCATTCCAATGGAATGCCTCAGGGCTTGTCTTTTCTTCTTTGTGACGCATTCTATCTGGGAGGTCTGGGGCGCCTGCTGGCCCGTAGTCATGTTCACAAGGCATCTCTTCAGCAGGACTGCCCTGGGGTTATGGCTGTTGGCTGGGTCCCCAGGTACTCTCAGGGCAAGGACTGTTGTGTTAAAACCACCTGCCATCTGTTGGTGAAAATTTTTTTTTGGATTCTAAATGATTGGTCACTTATTTCTCCTGCTGTTCTTCTGCTGCCAGGACTAATTTCCCTATTGGACTTTATCAGGAATGTATACTGGAACAACTTGTCGTGAAGCTTGGTCCCATGCAAAGTTCATATCCATAATGAGCAATCTTCCTAGCGCCATCCCTGGAAAAGGTGGGGAAGATTTTCTCTTATATTTCCACAAGGTGGGGAGAAGACACAGTAGTGATATATCTGATCCTCACTCTGGGGTCCTTCACACATAAACCTATAGCCACTGACTTCAGTAGGATTGGAATTGAGGGTCCAGTGGTGCTTCCACATTTTCTGGCCAACACTCTGACCAGCAGCTTGCTAAGATGCCAATGACTGTCACCAAGTGTGGCACAGAGTAAGCCCTCAATAATGGCTGGTTAAATGAATGACTGAGGTCTGTGACCACAAAATGGGGCAAGGCTGACCTACCCAGGGCCACCAAGAGTAGTGTGCTGGGACCAGCTTAGCCCATTAGGCCAGAATGCCTAACTGGGAATGTCACCTATAAAGTCACCAAGAGCTCTGAAATTCTGGTAGAGTCTGCGCTTGCTGACCTCAAGATCAGAGTATTTGGAATGGTTTTTAGGAGAAATTCCAGAGACTCCATACAGATAAGCTTGGTGCTATGAATATAAGCTGAAAGCAAGAGCTATGGGGGCTTCTGCAGTCGGCATCTGAAGTGCCTGGGAAGGGAGGCTTGGTTCTAACAGGGGAGTCACGTGCTTTCCCAGTGAGAAAACTGAAGATCACATTAACAAACCCCTCTGCCCACTAGTGTGGCAGCCCAAGTCTTAGGCTAAAATACAAGATGCGCTTCTTCACGGACTCAGTTTCACACAAATCAGATTTTATTGTTAGTAGTATCATCATCTTTTGTCAAACAAAAGTGTATTAAGATAATTCAAACCTAGCTTTATTCATATATTCTAAAATATCATTTCTATGCTCCAGGCCTTCCATTTTGTCTTTCTTCACCACCCCATAATTTCAAGCTAAATAGTAGCAGCAGCAAACCCCTAGGTACGGAAGATTCTAACTCCTTCAAGCCTGCTCCATTTCACTGAAGTTTTCTGAAGCTTTCCTGCCTGGAAAAGGTGGGTGGGATTTTATTCTTACCACAGAGTGGGTGTCATCTTATGGCTCTTCCCCCAGCCTCCTAGATCAGAGGCAGAGTTAATGTGCTCGAGTCCTAGGTGGGAGGCAAAATTCCTGTACTGTTAGTCCCAGGCTCAGGGCACCAGCCAGCCACCAGTCCCTTCTGCCAGGAACAGTATTTGGAAGAGGTGGCCAGTTGTGTGGGCCTGCCTGAGGCACCACAAGCCCGAGGTGACCTTTTCAACCAAAGGAGAGGCTGACTAAACCAGGATGAGACTGAGAAATTCTGCAAAGTCTTCAGAAAGAACCTATTCTAGACTGATTTGGGTGGTGAGGGGTACAGGTAGAAGGCAATCCTTCTTCAGAGGAAACAGTGCTGTTAATCTCCATTGCTAGGAAGTATCAATTTGCTAGAAGTAACATTTCCAACCACATTCCTTATCTGTGTACAAAATGCACATGTTGCTGATGTAGCAACATTTGTATGTTTCAAATCCCATCTTTGTGTACCTAGGAGGTGGTGGGTACATGTTGATATTCAGGGCTTTGTGATGGCTGTGCTCCAGGGTACAAGGCACCCAGAATGTCTGAGTGTTCCCTACTCTGAATGGTGATTTGGCCTTAAAGAGGATGCACATGAGTTGTGGGAGTCTTGCTGAACTTGCAACACAAGAGAACTTTGGCAAATTGTCCACATTCACCCCTTCAGAGTTCGAAAAACAAGACTTCATGGTCTTCAAAGCAGCCACAGGATGTAGTGGTCACTTCATGCCAATCAGCCAGATGCTTGGGCACACAGGCTTTCAGCACTGGCACAGCAAAGTCACACTAGACCATGGTCCCCTCCTTCTCCCAAGAGCGCTCAGACAGGAGGGGACGCCACTGTTGCTGCTCCAAAGGAGCCTCCGTGTTTGAAGTGGGTGAGACACTAGACCTGGGGGATAAACGAATGGATCCACACCACAGACAAGCCAAGGGGGCCTTCAGTTGGCTGTGTAGAGACTGGGGGCTTGAACATTTTAAAAACAAAAGTTTCCATTACTGACAAAAGCAAAGGGAATCAGCAACACTGGATTTTCTCTGTTTTGGAAGAATTCTGCACACAGAGAGTAGCTACCAGTAGTTGTAAACTCAGTCTCTATTAAAAAGTAGCTACTGGCTAATCTGTGCTTGTGGAAGCACTTTACTTTCCAGTTGCAGGGCTATTTTAGAAATTCCGATGTATTGAAGGAATCGTATTAGCAAAAGACCTGTTCTTCTTTCCGCTGTCACCTGACACAAACAGCACCCCCCAAGGAGCCCTAACCACCTGAGCTCATCAAAGGGAGCTGTTTTCAAAGACAGTCAACCTCCTGTTTCTTAAACATACTTGCAAGAAATACAGATGCCAGTTAAACATTTCCTGAACCCTGGTATTTTACCAGACTAGAATCGTCTCTGGGAAGTTTTAAATCCTGCATCAAATACAGAAAGGCAAATCATTGGCTTCAAGAGTAAAAATTCACTGTAAAGGCAAGCAGACGCTCCAGAAGGGACCATTATTTTAGAAGGATCCAAAGTTCTGGAAAGGAGGAGACCTAATAACAGCTGGTTCAGAATGGCCTTGGTAACTTGCCACTGCCCCAGGGACAGAGAGGCTTCCTAACACACTCAGTGTATGTGCAAATCTCACTGCTTCAAAGGAGATGCCATGAAGATGGGCGTCCCAAGGATCCCAGCTGCACTGGGTTCACATGGCACTTGGAACCAAGCTGCCTGGGAGTCCATGGCACCCAAGCATGCTCCATGCTCAGACACCCAGGACCCCAGCTGGGTGGCTGGGAACTCAGGGCCACCCTTCCTGGTCTTCCTGTGAGATGCTCAACACTGACTTGTGGGGGATTCTACACTCTTGCAGAGATTTGGTGAGGTCAGAAAAGCTTCTCCTGGGCACCTCCATAGTTTTGATGCTGCAGCGTGGGTAGGTGGTCTTGTTCTTCTGTTCAGCCACAGCAACCACGGTCTGTAAGTCATCCGTTGGCCGGAAATGGTGTATAAACCTTTGGCCGGTCGGTGATCTGACAGCAAGCAGCAGCCTTGGCTCTTGGTCTGACGGTTCCTCTAAGTTTCCAGTCCTGGAGGAGCCCTGTCTCTTGGTTTGGATGATGACCTTCTCCTCTGGGGCACAGGCTCGAGCTCTGGAATCTTCTTCACTTGTCTTCATGGTGCAAGTCTCCTCTTGATAATGAGCCTTGATGCTGCGCAGTTGCAGTGAGCTGGCCTTTTTAGCTACTGTTTCCCCAGCCCTCTCCTCCAGGTTCTTTCTGTTGATGGAAGGAAGGACTGGGTATTTATTGAGAGACGAGGAAGCCCCGAAGGACACCTGCTGCAGCAGCTCGGGGATCTCATCAGGAGCTCCCTGATTCGGAGATTTGGGTGTGCAGGCTCCTGGTTTCCAGCTGCTTGGTGACTCGCAGGGCATGGCTGGAGGCGGAGAAGAAGGTGTGCGGCTGGAGCACACCCCCGTGCCCTGCGATATGTGTAGACTTGGCCGTGTACGCCCCTTGGCGGACTTGGGCCTTAGAACATGCATGTTTACTGGCTCTGGCCGCCAGATGAAGGTGTCAGCTGCTGTGCCGATAGCAGTGCTGCATTCAGGTGGTGCGATGTTCACAGGGGCTTCTGTGGCCATTGCTTCTCAAGACCCCTGAGGAAGCACGAAGGAACAGAGGACACCAGCAGTTAAAAACTTCCTGGGGCTTCTGGATTCAAGCCATCCACTCCCCCCAGTGTCCAACATAAGTTACCAGTTACTGCCTTTACTCAAAGGAGTGACAGCAACCCTGCTAAGTTACCAAACAGAGAAACGGGGTTCAGCTTCCCTGGAGAGCTGAGACGAGTGGATGGACAAACTTCCCCTGCACTCCTGCTGAGAGAGCTTCCTCAGCAGGGGACACGCAGTCTACTCTGCTCCCTTATTCTCCGTGGAAGAGCCACCTCTGATCCCACTTTCACTTTCTCCCAAAACTCCTACTCATCACTGTTTCCAAGGAACCCCTGGTTTGCCCTTACTTCATGATATTTCAGCCTTGCTAGGTGGCTCTGCACAGGTCACTTAGTGTACAGCCCTCCACTGCCCTAACTTTGTCATCCTTCTTGAGGACCAACATTTGGTGCCTCTCCCAGCACTTCTCAGTTTCTCTTGTGGTTAGCAGTTTACAGTATCTCTTCCCAACCACCTTGTGAATACTGAGGGCCTCTGTATGGATCCTCCCATGGGGATGCTCAGGCATCCCTGGATGGCACAAATGGTTAACACATTTGGCTGCTAACCGAAAGGCTGGAGGTTCAAGGCCACCCAGAGGCACTTTGGAAGAAAGTCCTGGTTATCTACTTCTGAAAAATCAGCCACTGAAAACTTATGAAGCACAGTTCTACCCTAGCACACATGGGGTTCCCGTGAGTTGGAATCAACTCAGGGCAACTGTTGTTGTGGTTTTTAATACAGAGTGCTCAGGAGTGCTAGTTCAATCAGACAGACTCAATTGTATTGAAGCATGGGAGGAGACATGAGCATTTCTCTGGGCAGGCCAGGAACTGACAAATCCATCACCTCTTCTTTCATCACCATCTTGGTGGCCCCTTCACTAATACCATTACCACCACCACTCCATCCCCAGTGACATCCTTCCCAGAATACTGCAAACAGCTTGCTGGGCTCCCTGCCTCCTTCTGCATCCTGGCCACCACCGAGACTGCTGCCTCCTCTGCCCACACGCCGACCAGGTCTCTCCCAGATTTCTAAAGACCTTCCAGACTCATGGTCCCCAGAAAGCAGCATGTTCGGGTAGCAAAGGATGCAGGAGTGGGTGTCACAAGGCTTGGGTTCTATTTTCAGCTCTGTTACTAGCTAGCTGTAAGACCACGGGACAGTCACTCCACCTTTCTGATACATATGTTTCCTCATCTACAGAATTAGCTATGCGCTCTTGAAGACATTACTTAGATACCTCTGAACACCGGTCTCTTTATCTGTGAAATGAGGATAGTAATAGAGAGTGATGGAACTAAGGCAGAAAGACACGGAGTTTAGCATAGAGCAGAGGCTTAATTAAATGCTACGTTTTTGGTTTTGTTTGTTTTTAATGCTTTCTGTCATCCTAGGTCCAAACACTTTTATCTGTTGTTTCAGCGCTTCTCCCACGGTGTCCTTGGTGGTTCTACTTCTAGTCAATTCTAACTACCTGGGTGAGCCACGCTACACACTTGCCCTGCCCTCAGCACAGACGTGCCGTGAGGCTGATTTCAATGAGCTACTGCCTATGAAACTGCCTCAGAAATCCTAAATGCCTGACTTTATTATCACTTCCCTTGTGATTCTACACTTGCCTCTTATAAACCAAAACCAAACCCGTTGCCATCAAGTCGGATACACCTCATACCGACCCTGTAGGACAGAGAACTGCCCCATAGTGTTTCCGAGGCTGTGAATCTTTACCGAAGTAGACTGCCACATATTTCTCCCTTGGAGCGGCTTGCAGCCAAGTGCTTAACGGGTTTTTTCTCCTCTTAAAGTTACCTCAAATTCACATACTCCGAGCTACCTTCATCACACAATCCTGAACAGTGTGATTCAAGTACCTTATGTTTTACACACTAACGTTACCATTAGGTGCCTGTTACATGCGTGTTACCTACCATTATACCCTACTTTTAGGGAATATCTTCTCCCTCCCCACTAAAAACACGATCAACAAAATACAAACACCAACTACATATTCTTGAAGTCCTAGTCAGTTCAAAATCTTAAGAGGAAGTGACACTCTTTCATATTTTAAAAGGCCTCTATGTTTTTCTCCTTAAGTGCTCAGCTACTTACAGAAAGGTTGGCGGTTCAAATCCACCCAGAGGCTCCTCAAAAGAAAGCCCTGACCGTCGACTTCTGAAAGATCACAGCCATTGAAAACTCTACGGAGTGCAGTTCTACTCTTGACACACATGGGGTCGCCATGAGTCAGAATCGACTCAACAGCAACTCGTTTAGTTTTTATGTTTTTCTCCATTCTACAGATTGAGTCCTTCTACACTCCCATTTTCTACTTCCTAATCTTTCACACCCAGTCTGGCGGCTGTGAGTTCAGGAGTCGTCTCCACGGCAAAGTCTTGGCGTCAGAAATGCCTGCCTTTCTTTCTCCTTATTAATCTATTTTCTGACCAACTGTGAAGAATGTGTTTTCTTTCCCCTTTTAATCTGAGATGAGTTCTAAAGTCTTTCACTTTTAATTAAGCAGCTCCACGCTCTAACTCAGGATGGCACACAAAGGTCAGAATTGTCCAACTGTTCTGCCAAAGATAAGCTCAACTGGTAAACCGACTCCTCCTTGCGGCCCCCCTCGGCCCCTTGTGTGATGGCCATTAATTTGCCACAGCTTCTCCAGAATGATCGCAGCCTTGGCTTCCAACTCCCACACATGCCTCGGGAAGATTTAACTGTCAGTAAGTTTGGTAACTTAGAAACCTCTTCCTTAACAACTTCGATGAGGGAAGTCATGTGTTCTCACCAGCTCTCTGCTGGCTTATTTTTAACAGTAAAACTTGAGTATGTGCATGTACTTTCTATACCTTTTGGTACTATATAATTATCTATGTTCGGGGGGGTCACAGTCAAGACACCCTGGTCATAAGATAACGTGACTGTGAGCTATCTCAGAGAAAAACCTCAATTATGACTAATTCCTATAAGCCCACTCACGGTTATTTAGAGACTAACACCTCCTTCAGGTAAAACCGTTACATCAAACCTGCTTTCATAACCCGCTGCCTCCTCCTGAGTACAGGGACCATCTGCTACATGGAGGGAACACCAACTCTCCCCAGCATCCATCACAAGGGTAGGGGAGGTGGGGGAGACAGGTGTTTGGGGATCTGGGCCAACTGTGCACACCTTGGGCCCCGAGCTCTGCCCACCTCCCTCGGTCCTGGAAGGCTTCTGCTCATGCATCATGATCCCAGCTCTTCTCCTTTCACCACCCCCAAGACCTGGCAGACTGTCAACCACAAAGTGATTTGACAGGTATCTAGGTGGAACCATCCATCAAGCTGCCAGCTGAACAGTCAAGTGGCCTGTTTACTTAAACACAATAGCTGCACCCTAGAGGCCTGCTAGGAGTCAGGAAACAAACATTGATAACTGTTTCCAAGAAGTTGCCAAAAAGGCAGCTGCCCCATTCCTCAAGATTAACGGATAGATCAACTGGAATGAGGGAAAATTTTATGGAAGACGCTAAAACAAGATCCCGGCTTTCCAAGGGTGCCCACTCCCCACCATACGGTCAGACCACCCTATTTCAGTGGCAACCCAAATCTAAAGCTACAGTAAATGCAATAAAATATAACCACCCACATACCATCTGCTGGTATTTACCAAGGATGCATACCCTGAATTGGCCTTTTAAAAAATGGTTATCGGTTAATATTATTGCAAGCCAACCCCTCCCCTCTCTTGTGAGGCTTTCAAGAGAAAAACACTTATGAGAACCACGGGGAGGTGGTAGTTGGCCTGCGAATGAGAAAACTTTGGTACCGTTCCCATTCCTCCCCTGGACTAATGATTAGAATGCATTGTCCACTGCAGAGTGCCACGTTTTATAGGGGGAGTGGAGAAACTGGATCACAATCCACCAAGTGATCAAAGGTTGGATAGGGAATTGAGGAGGATTCCAGCAGCAGAGGAGGGGAGGGGGCGGAGGATGGCTCCCTTGTTTCCAAGTACCAGGCTGCACTAGAAGGAAACAAGCTTTAGCAGGAGGAGGAGGGACGTGGGGGAGGGGTAAGAAAGCGCGTCTGGAAAGTGAGGGTTGACTTGGGTGAAAGAGCGCAGGTCTGGGGGAGGCTCGGATCTGGTGCCCAACTCCGTGTGACTGCGACGTCCTTTTCTCTCTCTGGGTCTCAGTGTCCCTGTCTGTACACCCAGCCAGGAGGGGATGGCCCAGCGGTTCCCTAAGCCCATCGGCTTCTGCAGAGCCTGGCAGTTTTCCTATCTCGGTAACGGTGAGCTCTGGCCCCTGGGGAGGAGCGACCTCTCTCAAGGCCCCTCTCCTGTCTCTCGGGGTTCGCCGGTCGGGGCTGGGTCTGGGGAGGCCCGCCTGGACGACGGGTCCAAAAGTTCGGGGACTGGCCTCTCCTGGCCCCTTCCAGACCGGGCGGGGGTGGGAGCAGGCCCGCAGCGTGGGACAGCCCGACCCGCCCGCGCTCACCTCGCTGCTCCGCTCCATCTGTCACCTTCGCCAGTCTCCCGGGCCGGCCTGCTGGTAAACAGCCCGGGTCTCCGGGGCAACCGCCACCGGATGGGGGGCCACGTGCTTCCGGTCTGACCGGAACCGGCCTGGCCAGGTTAGGTTGGTGTGGGGTGGGGTGGGGTGGATCCGGGGCTCAAGAGCAGAGGCCGAGAGCCTGAGGCCGGCCAAGGGCAGCCTCTGGAAGTGGTGCTGCCCCGTAGGAGGCGACAAAGAACCCCTAGCTGGCACTCTCACTGGTCTTCTCTCCTTTTACTCACTCTGCCTCGTCTTCCCTAGGGACGGAAGTGCGTCCAGGGGAAGGAGAGCTCTGGCTCAGGAAAGCAGGACGCCTGGGCCCCAATCCCACCTGCCTTAGGTTTTTCTGACCCTTCCAGTGTCTGTGTCTTTCAATAAGGCTGTGGAACTGATTGAGTCCTGGGAACCCTGGAATCTGGGCGACTGCATTTAGGGTATCCGTTTGGGTTCAGAAGCAGGTCAACTTGGCCGCCTTTCCTCTCCTCATACAACCTTTTCAACACTGGGCTTGTTGTTCCTTGACCTCCTTGTTTCCACCTTGGCCTCCCACTGGACAGCCACATCCTGAATCTGTTATCAACTACATCAGCACCGGCTTTGACCATTTTTCTCTCACCACAACCTCTTAAACTTACAGCAACTTAAGTTACTTAGCTCCACTACATTTGTTTTTCATCTTTGGGACTTTCAGTCTATTGACTTCTGCTCTCTCCCTATTGGTCAACCTGGTTCTTCCCTACCCTACTCAGAGCCCTTGGTCCATTACCTCCCTCGGCCACTCTCTGGCCTGAATCCTCCATGCCCTTGCCCTGCTGCCTTTTCATCCCTCCCATCTAATAAGGACCAGCCCAGATCAGTCCACCCATTTGCCTTCTGTGCTACACTCAGGTACTGAAGAAAATCTCAACCAGACACACACGTTACCGCAGTGGAAATGTGTGGTCTCCAACCTTGCTTGGACCCTCAGCCCTGCACAGCAACCCTTCCATCTTCCCCAACTCAGTTCTCTCTCCTTTCAATTGCTATTTCTAAACCTGGTTCTCTCTCCCGAAGCCTTCCACCCCTCCCCTCCCTCCTTCCTCTCAGAAGATAACCTTACATCCCTCTTCAGAGAGAAAATAGAAGCCGTCATATGGAAACTTTCTCAGCTTTCTGCCATCAGACCTACAAACTTGCCTGCCTTCGCCTTCTTGCTTTCACCCCTCCTGTTCTAATGGAAGGGGGGCCCATCCTTTGATTCCATCCAAAATTAACTGCTTCTCCTGTTCCTTCCCACATGGCCACACATATACACACCCTCACTATGCTCCAGGTCTGCTCCTGCTGTTTCCCCTACCTAGAAGATTCTTCTCCACCTTCCCCAACTCTTGCCCACCTTCACTTGCCTAATTCACATTCACCCTTCAGGTCCCAACTTAAATGGATGAAGTCTTTCTTCCAGGGTGGAATTAAGATGGCTTCAGAAGGAGGCCTAACTGGACTACTGTCTGCCAGGCGCTGTTCTAGATGCTTGGAATACCCAGATGAATAATTCAGTGACTATGTTATTAAAAGATAATGTTAGTAGACATTCAAGATCCATATTATCAGAGGAATGAATCAGGATTCATTATCTAGCATTGTGACAAAATACTTGCTATCTTGTCTGTCCTGGACATAGGGTTTCGGACAAGTTGAGCACAGCTTGGACCCTGCGTTCAAGAAGTTCACAATTTGGCTAAGAAGACACATTACACATTGACAAAGAATTATTAATCAGATGATTTTCATTACAATTTGAGCCAAGGATGGAAGAGCAGGCACAGGCCAGATGTAATAATGTGCCAAGTGATTAGCATAGACAAAAAGTTCTCTGGGGGCTGGAAGAAGGGTCAGCTCAGCCATGGTATTTCTGCCCATTGCAGAAAGGAAGCTCTGACCTGTGGGAGCTGCTGGTGAGGCCTAAGCTGGGCAAATCTCCACCTACCCCCCCGCCCCCGCCCACTCACCCCAGACATCCACGGATACAGCTGAGGCCCAGGAAGTTGCAGGAGATGGCGATTTTAGGAGCTGATGGTTTTGCTATTCAGTGCTGGTGCCGTATTTCTTGTAAATGATTCTGTCAGAAATGTCTAAGCAATGCTCTTCAGCCCTTCATCGCCCACCCAAAAAAAGATTTAAGTGGATTCCTCATCAGCTATTTTAATATCACCTAAGAAGTATGCACTCCTTTGGAAAACCAAATTGGCTTCTCATCCTCTTTGTGTGTGCGTGTGTGTGTGTGTACGTGTGTGTGCGTGTGTGTGTGCATGATGATTGTGTCTATGGTGGTGTATGCCTTTTGCTCCCCAGTGTCATCGCATGCACAGCCCCAGGGTAAGGCCATAGGGAAGGAAAGGAGGCTGGCCAGTGAACTGCTGTGCCTGCTTGCTCTTTAAAGAGACACCCGATGTTGCTGTCTTTGTCTCCTGTCCTTTTCAATGGATGAGCCCTATAATGCCTGCTCTCAGGCATATGTACAAAGTTGGTTCTCAGTAAACCTGGGCAGAGCTCACTGACCTGCCAGCTTAAATATGGGCTCACCCTCCTTTCTAGCCACATCTTGCTTTACTCCCCAGCTTTCTCCCTGGGCCCTGGCCAGCTTGTCCCCTAAATGGGTCCTCAACCTTTTTCATCTCCAAGGTCTTTTGCTTATGCTTGCCCCACTGTCTTAGTCATCCAGTGCTGCCATAACAGAAATACCACAAGTGGATGGTTTTAACGAAGAGAAGTTTATTTCCTTACAGTAAAGTAGGCCAAAAGTCCAAATTCAGGGTGTCAGCTCCAGGGGAAGGCTTTCTCTCTCTTGGCCTGCTCATCAATGTTCCCCCAGACGAGGAGCTTCTCGGTGCAGGGACCCTGGTCCAAAGGGCACGCTCTGCTCCCGGCACTGCTTTCTTGATGGTATGAGGTCCCCAATCTCTGCTTGCTTCCCTTTCCTTTTATCTCTTGAGAGATAAAAGGTGGTGCAGGCCACACCCCAGGGAAACTCCCTTTACATTGGATCAGGGATGT
>NW_004443984.1:9670448-9697484 GCF_000243295.1 Trichechus manatus latirostris
CCAACCACACAATTCTGGGAATCATGGCCCAGCCAAATTGATACATTTTTGGGGGACATAATTCAAACCATGACACCCACCCTACCTCCCTTTCTTAAAGTTAATCCAAATTGCTGACCCTTCAAGACCCATCTTAAAAGACACCTCTTCCATAAAGGCCTTTCTTGACACCCCCCACCCCACCACCTCATATGCTGCCCCTTTTGGTCTAGTGAATCATGCAAGAAATAAGTCTGTGCACCCTCCCTCCAGCAGCTCTTCTAATAAATATCCTCCGCTGGCCTCCTTTGGCTTTGAAAACAACTGACCCTCATGTCCTCCTGCCTAATGAGTAGCAGAGTAGTTTCAGAATGCAAGTCCTGCTGATTGCAAAACACACCCTGCATCCCAGGACCATCCCCCCAGGGCTCCCCATGGCACATTATCTGTACCCTCCTATTGCACTGGTCACAGGGGTTGCCTCTGGAGTCAAAGCTTGAGTTTGACTCCTGACTCCACCACTTGCTAGCTGAGGACCTTGGGCAACTGTCTTAACTCCTCTGGACCTCAGTTTCTACATCTGTGGAATGGAGATGATAAAAATAGGCCTGTTGAGAGGATGAAATGAGATAATACATGTAGAGATATGAGAACAGCTCCTGGCACATGGTAAGTGCTTGGTGAGGGTTAGTCCATATATGTGATATTGTTTTTACCCTACAGTATACCTCTGCTTCAGGAAGTTACAAGCTCCTTGAGGGTATGGACTTGCCTTTCCCATCTTTGGAAACTGTGTTCAGTAAACAAACAAACAAACAAAACCCGTTGCCACTGAGTCGATTCCAACTCATAGTGACCCTATAGGACATGGTCGAACTGCCCTATAGAGTTTCCAAGGAGCAGCTGGTGGATTGCAACTGCCAACCTCTTGGTTAGCAGACATAGCTCTTAACCACTACACCACTAGGGTTTCCAGTAAAGGAGAATTAAATTAACGATTATGTTGATGATGATTCTCTAGCTGGCTTTTCTACTGAGAGATCCAGCAAGCTGCCAATTGACATCCCCCAAGGATATCTGCCTTGAAGTCTAAATGACTTCCCCCAGGGCTAGGCTGAAGGCAAGAGCTATGGTTTTTCAACATCTTGTCCCCGAAGAGTATTTGATCCCATTTTTGAACTGCTGTTGTTGTTAGCTTTGGTTGAGACAGCCTCCAGCCTACGGTGACTCCATTCTCAACAGAACAAAATGTTGCCCAGTCCTGCAGTATCCCCATGGTTGGTTGTGAATTTGACCATTGTGATCCCTAAAGTTTTAATTGGCTGATTTTCAGAAGTAGATCGCCAGGCCTTTCTTTCTGTCTGAAAGCTCCACTGAAATCTGTTCAGCATCATAGCAACAGGGAAGCCACGGGTGGTGGCTGCACATGAGGTGCTTTGGCTGAGAATAGAACCCAGATCTCCTGCATGGGAGGCGAGAATTCTACCATTGAACCACCAACGCCTCACAAAATTTTGAACTAGTGCCTTCTGAATTTCAGAGTCTGTACCCAGTGTCCTGCTCTGTCAATCCTTAACCCCATTAGACATGTCAGTTGAGGTCATGGATAACCTTTAAGCAGAAGGTGACTGATGGATATCCTTGTAGAGGGACCAAGAGGCTGGCACAGTTAGTCATGTCTTGTGATGAATCAGCTTCCTGAGGGGACCTGCAAGAAGGAAGCTTCCAGATAATGAAAAAGTACCCCTTTAAGAGCTGTAGCTTTTTATTATTTTTCCCATTTTACTGGAAACCTTCCAAAAACATATTGCCTACTCCTCAGTCTTCTTAAGCAGAACATATCAAACCTGGTAACTCACCTTGTTTAGTGTTGACAAGAGGCTTTCACCTTCAGGAGCTTGAATTATGCAGGCAACTGTAGGGGGCCAGGATCATTGTCTCCATCTCCCAGATGAGGAAGCTTAAGTCCCAGGTGATTAAATCTCTCTGCCAGAAAGTAGTGGAGCCCTGCTCCAACTCACTTCTCTGGCATAGAACCCTGAGTTCTCTTGTACAATGTAACCTTTTTTTGAATAACTTTTTTTGGAGACTCAAAGTCAGTAATTGTGCTACAGGTACAATACTCTTGATGTGGGTAGAGCCACTTGCCCCTATGCTCAATGGCTCCAGGTCCCTAAATTTTATTGGTTAGCGTTTTAATCACTCCTCCCTCGCCTTCCTGCTAGTAGCAGCCACTCTAACACCATTCCTGGTCAGCTTTTGAATCTGAGGAAAGAGGATTATTAGAAAACACAGTTATTAGAATTGTGTCTAAAATAAGGGGATTGTAGCATCTACTTAGCCGCCTGGATCATTTTTGGTTTTGTTTTCTCAGCTGTTTCTTGCATAGGTACAGTCCTTGGATCAATGGCCCATGGGTCAGCAGGAGAGCTACTGAGGGATGAGGAGTGCTGGCAGACACATTTGGGTTTAAATCCTGGATCTGTCAATTTGCAGAGCAAGTTACCTAACACCCCCAAGCCTCAATTCCCTCATCAATAAACTGGGATTAATAGTATATGCTTCACTGGGGGTATTCAAAGAGGATTCGAGGAGATAATTTCACATACCATGCTTAGCCTGATGCTGGCATTCAGTCGGTTGTAGTTACTGTTTTTCTTTCTTGAACTTGAAGTACGATAAGACTCTGACCATTCATTCATTTATTCCTCAAATATTTACTTACTGCCATCTCTGTGCCTGGTTTCCTTATCTGCAAAATGAGGATTATAACAGTACTGCTCTGGCTGGAGGATGTGAGGATTAAATGAGTAAATACAGGTACAGTGCTCAGAACAGTGCAGGGTATAATATAAGTGCCCTATAAGTGCTACCCATCATCATCATTATTACCAATTTGTGCCAGGCATGGTGCTGGGTCGGCGCTAGGGATAAAGAGGTGAACAAAGTAGACGTGACCCTTGTCCTTATGGATCCTGCAGGCTCTTTCCTTGTTATTTTCTCCATGGGGAGAAAAGCCCACCAGTGTTTCATCACTGTCTATAGAAGATGAATTGATGGGTCTGGCAAGTGAACCAGAGGGTGGCTCTTAGGGACCCCCAGCTTGCTGGCTGCTGCCCTAGAGGCTGGCATGCGAGTGCATGCATGCTCCTCTACCACGTTCTTGCCCCTGGTCTAGTCGCTGGCCTTCTAGCCCTGTGCTTTTGGCTTCGTTTCAGCACAATCCAAAGCACCCCCAAATAATTGGTCAAATGAAAAGATCCACACCAGTCTTGCCTGCTTCACAGTTGTAAAGGCCAGTGTCCATAAGATGCTCTGTAACCTTCAAAATGCCACATGGACGAGAGGTCGAGGGAGGAAGACTGGGAGGTAGAAAGAGCTCTAAATTTGGAATTAGGGACCAAAGTTTAGGTCCTTCCACTTAACAGCTGTGTGGATCTTTTTGGGGTCACTTCTCCTCTCTGACCCTCAGTTTCCTCATCCATAACATGGAAAAGCTATTCTGGTTGAGTTGTAGTGAAGATTCAGTGAGGTCCAATGCCACCTCCTTTGGGAAGTTTTCTGAGACCTTCCCAGGAAAGCTCACTGCTCATTCCTCAGAGCTCACAGGCATTTACTTACATAACCACTAAAGCAATGCTTATCACCCCGCATGGTCTTAGGTTGGGCTTCCTAGACCTCAGGGAGCGTTGGAGCAGGGTGGCCTTTCAGAGCTGTCCTTAAGGAGACAAGGGAGCTGGCCACTGAAATCATAGTCTCAGCCAGGCATTGGCCAGGGGCTACACCCTCCTCCCCCAACCAGGAGAGGTCATGAGCTTGGGCAGGACAGCCCCTGCAGCAGAGAGCAGTTCCCGGTGATAAGGGGTAGAGCTATCAGATCAGCTGCAGTGGAGATCCCAGCCCCGAACGGGTGATCTGCCAGAGACTGTGCTAAGCACAAAGGAAATGCTGGAGACCCAAACATAGAACTTTGTCTTCATGGGGCTTTTCGTCTCTATTTTAGTATTTACCCCTTTGGTTTCTCCAGCTGGCTCGGAAGCCCACCTTGGGTCAGAATCTTGTCTCATTATTAAAAAAAAAAAAATTGCCATCAAGTCGATTCTGACTCATAGTGACCCTATAGGACAGAGCAGAACTGCCCCCACAGAGTTTCCAAGGGTGTAAATCTTTATGGAAGCCAACGGCCACATCTTTCCCCCATAGAGCGACTGGTAAGTTTGAAGCGCCGTGTGCTTAACTGCTGGGTCACCAGGGCTCCTCTTGTCTCATTAGAAGAGTACGTAGTTGACACTTAATAAGAGCCTGTCCAGTTTCATTACCAGTGAGGCACTCAGCCACTACCTGTCTATCAATCTGTCGTACGCTGGTGGCTTGTGCGTTGCTGTGATGCTGGAAGCTATGCCAATGGGTATTTCAGATATCAGCAGGGTCGCTAATGGTGGACTGGTTTCAGCAGAGCTTCCAGGCTAAGATAGACTAGGAAGAAAGGCCTGGTGATTTACTTCAGAGAATCAGCCAATGGAAACTATGGATCGCAACAGAACATTGTCTGACTCACTTGCTTTGGACACGTCAGCAGGAAGGCTCGGTTACTGGAGGAAAGCATAATGTTTGGTGAAATAGAGGGCCAGAGAGGAAGACGGAGACCCTCAGTAAGGTGGATGGGCACAAGAGCCACAGCAATGGACTTGAGCGTGCCGGCCCTAGTGAGGATGACGCAGGACTGGGCAATGTTTCTTTCCGTTGTGCATATGGTTGCCATGAGTCATAGTCAACTCAACAGCAGCTGTCTATCTACCTCTCTAACACACCAAGGCCCCTTTCTTTGTCTCTGCAAAGAGTCATCGTCTGTTCCTTCGAAAGACGTGAGCCTGTTCTTTGTGGAGGAAACCTGCCCATGATTTCTTTTTCAGACTCAAAAGAAAAAAAAAAGGAAGCGAAAGCCTGGAGAGATGGCACCTCATTAAAAAACACCCTGCACAACCTTTGACATGAAGGTTGACCGGGACCAGGCCTGGTAAGGGCCCAGCCTCACAGCATCCACCAGCATTTCGCTCAAGAGGGAGAAAACAGTCAAGGTGCCTGATGAACTGTCTCAGGCTCAGAAGCAAGTTGCTCATTTTGTAGTTTACCTGGGAAACTTTGCCACACGGTGTAAATCTAGCTAAAGTTCCACACTTGCCAAATCTTCTAGGCCCGATGGAGCTGTTGTTCGTAGCCAAGTCCTGCTGGTACGAGATTTAGCCTAACTTGATATGGAGACCACTTGTATTTAAAGGAGGCTATTGACTGGCCAGAAACCCTGGTGGTGTAGTGGTTAAGAGGTACAGCTGCTAACCAAAAGGTTGGCAATTCAAATCCATCAGGTGCTCTTTGGAATCCCTAGGGGGCAGTTCTACCCTATCCTATAGGGTTGCTATGAGTTGGAATTGACTTGATGGTAACGGGTTTGGGTTTTTTTTGTTTTGGTTGACGGTCATACGCATACTCCACATCAGGGACACCGAGCCCACTTTCTCCTCTGTTTTCCTGTTGGAAGTGTGCCTGATGTTGGTATCAACATTGCTAATAGTAATAAGAATGGTGTATTTACTGCTAGGAGCCCTTGGGTGGTGCAAATGGTTAACATGCTCGGCTGCTAACCAAAAGGATGGAGGTTCGAGTCCACCCAGAGGCACCTTGGAAGAAAGGCCTGGTGATCTCCTTCTGAAAAAATCAACCATTGAAAACTCTATGGAGCGCAGTTGTACTCAGGCACACATGGGGTCGTCATGAGTCAGAATCCTCTCTGTGACAACTAGCAACAACATTTACTGCTATGGCATCTTATAGTACAAAGTAGTTTTACTTCCATTGTTTCATTATTTCCCTTGGTCCTCATAACAAGTCTGTGATGTGTGAGCGTGAGGAAGTTATTCGATCTCTCTGAGTCTGAGGTTCGCCATCTCTAAAATGATAATGGGATCTACCTCTTAAGGTGAGAATTAAATAGTTCAATATCTGTGAAGCACTTAAGGAGAACAGTGCCCAACATTTAGTAATCTCTTAACGAACATTGGAGCCCTGGTGGCACAGTGGGTAAGAGCTTGGCTGCTAACCAAAAGGTCAGCAGTTCAAATCCACAAACCACTCCTTGGAAATCCTATGGGGTAGTTCTACTCTGTTCTATAGGGTCTCTATGAGTCGGTTTGGTTTTGGTTTTCTGGTTAATAAATGTTAGAGATTATTGACAGGCATTTTTAGTGTCACTTTACAGCAGAGGACACCGAGATTCAGAGGGACTAAGTTTACGAGTGTGAAGCAGCGATGGTTAGTAGTAGAATTCTCGCCTTCCATGCAGGAGACCTCGGTTCGATTCCTGGCCAAGGCACCTCATGCATAGCCACCACCTGTCTGTCAGTGGTGGATTGCATGTTGCTATGATGCTAAACAGGTTTCAGTGGGGCTTCCAGACTAAGATGGAGTAGGAAGAAAGGCCTGGCCATCTACTTCCAAAAATCAGTCAATGAAAACCCTGTGGATCAGAACAGTCCCATCTGCAGCTGATCATGGTGATGGCACAGGACCAGGCAGCATTTTTTCCCATTGTGCATGAGATCGCCACGAGCTGGAGGTCAACTCCACGGCAGCTAACAACAACGACAAGTTTATGAGTAAGATACTTGGCTATTAAGGAAGAAAAACACTGTGGGATCATGATGCAAACGAGGCTAAACTTTTCTGAGCTGGATTTCTATGACCAGCAATATATGCGCCCTTTATACTTGGGAACAGAGGGAATACTACTTTTCAAAAGGAAAAAAAAAAAAATGGAAGAATTGTGTTGCCAAAGAAAGAAATTAAAAAAAAAAAAAAAAAAAACCCACTTGCATTTCTCAGACAATTGAACCCTTCTTATTTTTATATTTAGGTCTAAATTCCAGAAAGGGTATCATATTGAGGTTTGGAAAGCTGTCTTTGTGCTGAGGGCTTTTGAAGGCCTGCACTGTGCTCATTTTGGTCATTTCCTCCCCTGAGCAGGAGTTCAACTGGCAGACCCCTCGCGCCCAGGCAAAGGTGTGACCGTGGTACCTCGGACACTGTATTCTCCTCGGGAATGAAGGTCATCACCGTTCTCGTTGTCTTTGTCTCCTGCTGTAAGTAGTAAGCCAGATGGAGAGCTCCGGGGCCTTGTCCTTGTCTGTGTCATGCCGCTGGCATTGGGTGAGGGGAAATCATGAGTCACCCACAAGAAAACCAGGAGAAGAGCCAGCTCCCACCAAATTTCTCGTGATTCTGTTTCTTTGGTAAATGGGCTGATCCCAGTGTCAGGATCTCATGAAACTTCCAGGAGATCAAAGATTGTTAAGCATTTACTAAAAAAGAGGGAGTTTGACTACTGCTTTACCACCCCTCCCCTTGCCCCTTGCCTGGGGTCTTTATTCCTTTGGCTAGCTGCCTTTATTTAAAGCCATGTGGATTGCAGAACAAAAATGCAGATATACACCCATCTAATTTAAGAAAGATTAATTCTTATCAGAAAGACGTTTTATGTTGACTTATGGAATAATTGGTCATTGTCAGTCATCACTAGGCGATCAGATTGCATACCTCTGCAAAGTGACAAGAGGCTTACTAGGAAAAATTTTTAGGCCTGTTGAATATTCTTAGACTCTTTTATTTGATTCACTGAGTGGGGATTTGTCCAGGTCCATTTTTCTATCTGTTTCAACTGTGTACCACCACTACCAGTTGCCGTTGGATCGATTCTGATTCATGACAACTCCACTGTGTCAGAGTAGAACTGTACTTCATAGGTTTTTTTGGAAGTAGATCTCCAGGCCTTTCTTCTGAGGTGCCTCTGGGTGGACTCAAACCTCCAACCTTTCTGTTAGCAGCGGAGCGTGTTAACCATTTGCACCACCCAGGGACTCTGTTTCAACCTTGTGGTAATAACTTTTGGGCTCCTAAGTCAAAATGTCAAAAATAGGGTTCCCTTTTTTTTTACTTTGTCAGTGATAGAATTTATCGTTCTCAAGATCATGGGGCTGGAGAGGACCTGCACGCAGGAAATTCTTAAGATCATGGGAAGGGTACATCTGTATGCAGGTAGGACCATGTTTGCAGGCTCACAGCATGTCCCAAAGATCAGCGCCTTGGTGTGGTTCAGTCTTCTCTCCGGGGAAGGCAGCAATGACCCCCCTTCTGGGCTTCCTGCCCCTTTGCAGAGCTTGATGACAACAAGGCATCCAAAACCACCATAATGAGACAGAAAGGCTCCTGGGAAAATGTCCCCAAACTCTCTGTCTCTGCTTTTCTTCTTCAAGGGCATGTTTTTATTTTACTGCAAAAGCAATACATGCTTTTAATTAAAAAGTAAAATAAATGAGTACATAGTAACAAGATAAAGCCCCTCGTCATCCATGCCAGATTCCAATACTTTTCCTATACACGCATGTAACCACTTTTAAGAGTTGGGTACATATCTTTCTAGGCTTTATACACACACATTTGAAACATTTAAAAAGAAAAGTAATGCATACTCATTGTGAAAAAAAAAAAATCCAACAGCATAGAAGCATACAAAATAAATGTCTCTTGTTTCTCAGCCTGTCTCCTCAATCCCATTGCCTAGAGATACTGCTATTAAAGTGGTATATTTCCAAGACACATAATTTAGTTATTATCCCTCTATTGGTGGACATGTGGGTGTTTTCCAAATTTTTGATACCACAAAAAATGCTGCAGCAAACATCCTTGTATTTATATTTTTGCCCACTTTCATAAGCATTTTGTAGAAGTAAAATTGCTAGGTCCACATGCATTTGCCATTTTAAAAATACGAATTGAGGATAGCTTCCAGCCTCTTTAGTATTTTGTTTTTCCTATGAGATTATAAATGCCCGATGATATTTGTAGGAACTGGCATTTCTGGCTTTGAATTTTTTCTGGTTGATATTGCAGCAGACCTGAGGGAGTTTCTTCCTAGGATGGTGGTTTTCCACTTTTGTTGGGGGGTGGGGCGCAGGGCGAGGGGGAGACTGGTTGACAGTAAAGCATTGTCCCAAATGTCATGGAAACTGGGTTTGCATCCAGGTTAGCAAGAAATCAGCTGGGTTATGTGGATAAATCTTGTCCTATTTTCTTCCCCATTAAAGGGGCTAATGATACTAGCTGCACTCATGCACTTCATTTCAGAGTTTTCACGATTTCATGATATATAGAATGCAAACATTAGGGGAAGTCAGAAAGTGAATGTTAATGTCATTCTCATTGCATTTTTTTCTCCCTTATTTTCTCATTGGCAGTGATGGCTCCCACCCAGAACAGCTTCTGGCAGTTTCAAAGGATGGTCAAACACATCACAGGGCGGAGTGCCTTCTTCTCCTATTATGGATACGGCTGCTACTGTGGACTTGGAGGCAAAGGGACCCCTGTGGATGACACTGACAGGTGAGTGCAGATGGCCAGGGCTCCGAGGCCTCCGCCATTCAATTTGGAGTGAAGTCTGTGCTGGAAGCAGGAGAGGACATTAGAATTGCAGATAACAGAAACCAACTCAGTCAAGCTTAAGGAAAAAATGAATGGGAGCCAGAAGGTAGCTCTTGAGGAACCCAGAGCCAGGGCTGTCTTCCTGGGTGTTTGACCTGCACAGCTGCATGGGCCTCATGTTCAGAAGGGACCATGCTTGGTTTGCTGCTCTGCTGTCACCATCTTGAAATTCTTAGTTTTTGAACAAGGGGCCGTACCTTTCCTTTGCACTAGGACCCACAAATTGTGTAGCCGATCCTGCCTGGATCTCTAGGAACTTTTTCACCTCTCAGTCCTTGTGGCAAGTGTGGGCTTCCCTCAGCTCCTCAGTTTTTAGGTTTATAGGCCCAGTAAGACTGACTGGCTGTCTCTCAGTCCTAATTCCAAATTCTGGGAGGGAGAATCTGGGTGGCCCAGTTTGGCAAACTTGTCCATCTAGGTGGGGTCCCAAGATACAAACCTGGTTGCCAGGGCCTGCTCACAAAGATGGGGTATGGGGGAGTGGAGTGTGCATTCCCAGAAAATGTGGAGGCTGGTATAATTTGGTGAGGGTGCAGAGAGGTAGGAAACAGAAAAGTTTGTCATTTCATTTGAAAAAATAAGACAGCAAAATGGCTCGTTCCTAGCTACATTCAACCTAGTGTGGATAAATGTGTTCTGGTAGCAGGGCCTGAAATCCCACTCCAGGAGCTTGATTCCTCTGGGTTGGGCTCAAGGGACCATCGAATGTTCTGGTTAGAAGAACCCCAGAGTCCCGGAAGGGAACTGATGCTCATGAAGTGAAGTGCCCACTGTGTGCTGAGCACTGGGATTGGTGATTGGCACTCAAGGGCTAATTTAATCCCCACAAGGATTGTACGAGGCAGATGTACCCATTTTACAGGTGAGGACAGTGAGGATCCAAGACCAAGAGTCACTGAACAACCTGCCCGAAGACGTGCAGCTTCTTAGTGACAAAGTCAGGATTTGAACAAGAATTTGCCTATTTTAATGGCTGTGCCCTGTCCCCAACACTCTGTGCCTCCCCGTTGTCCAAGTCCAAAGGCTGGTAATAACATTTAACACAACTAGCCAAAGCTGATAAACAGCGAAAAGCCCACTTGCCGATAGGAGGGGTAAAAGACAGAAGCACCTTGCCTAGGGCATCCGACAGAAGCATTTTCTTTTCTCCTCCATTTGAATCCAGGTCAGAATGTTGCATCTCTGCATTCCCGTCCTCCTACCGGGGATGGACTGTGGGGGCTATTCTCTGGCTATTTTCTCTCCTTGAATGCCCTCCCATCTGGCTCCCAGGGGCCAGCAGACTGAGTGACACGAGAGCAAGCACTAGGTCTGCTTGTACAGACGATTGTTTCCTCAGAGGCAATCACAGTGCTTGGCACATAATAGGTACTCAGTAACAATTTGTTGAATGAAAGTCACACAGACCTAGATTTGCATCCTGGGCTCATCATTTTCTACTTGTACGATTTTGGGAAACTCGCCTCTCTGAATCTTGTTTCTTCCCCTATAAAATGGTAACAGTGATGGCGCTTCGTCGGGTTACTTTGGGGAGTGAATGAGCTAGCAACAGATTCTAGAAAGGGCTCCAAAAATGGTCGTGGCTATTTATGATCAGTAATTCCCTTCCCCACCTTCGGCACCTTCTCACCCAGGGGAGGAGGTGTGTGGGTCCTTTCCTGTTCCTGCCTCAGGTCCTCCAGCTGATTCCCCAGGGACCCCCTCCCCCAGCTTGGAAAGCCCCTCACTCCCTCTCCTCTGGCCCCCAGATGCTGCCTGGCACATGACTGTTGCTATGAGAAGCTGAAACAGCTCGGCTGCCAGCCCGTGTTGAACAGCTACCAGTTCCACATCGTCAACGGCACTGTGGCCTGTGAGTAGCCTTCTCTAAAGGATGCGTCTTTGACCCTGGGCCTTTCCTTAATGTCCACCTCCTTGTTGACTCAGAGAACTCTTAGGAAATGAGATGTTTCCAAATGCTTTGCGATGGGAACAGGTTCCTGGAGAGTCCTTGTATCTCTGTCTCTCCTGCCCGCAGCTGGACCTCCAGTACCCTCCCTGAGCACGGAGCACGTGCCTGTTATATAGTTGTTGGGTGCCATCAAGTCGATTCCAATTCATAGTGACCCCCTGTGACAGAGTAGAACTGCCCCATAGGGTTTTCTAGTCTACAGTCTTTACAGAAACAGATTGCCAGGTCTTTCTCCCTTGGAGCCCCTGGGTGGGTTCGAACCACTGACCTTTCAGTTAGCAGCTGAGCACTTAACCGTTAAGACATCAGGGCTCCTTTGTTACATAGTAGGTGCTCAATAAATATATGTGGAGATTACATTGAATTTTGCAGCTTCCCTTGGCAACTGTTGCTGTTGAGAGCATTCCTCCTTCTGCCTGTCATGCGTTACACAAAGCAGCTCAGCTGTCTTTCAGCCGAACAAATATTTGTTAAGGGCGACTGCGTGCCAGGCACTGTGATAGGTGCTGTGGGGGACATGAAAGTAAGCAGGAGGAGAAGAGAAGGAAACAAGTGTAGTCTTGCGGCCATTCAAGTGGAAGGGAAAGGGCAATGGTGGGCAGGTGGACTGAGTGTCCAGGATGTAGGTAGTGGTCCCCGATATCCTGGAGCCTGTCTGGGGCTGGTGGGTGTGGAGAGGGCAAGTCCAGACTCTGAAGAGCAGTCCATTTAAAGGCTCTGGGCAACAGCCTTCTTGGGGAGCAGTGTCACTCCACTGTAGCCAGTGGTCTGGCTGCTCCTGAGAGCCAGAGGTCATGGGGCCGACTCCTCCTACCTGGCCTCATGGGTTGCATGAATCACTTCCCCTCCCATCCCCACTCCAGTGTATTAATTTGCTGTTGTGAGTTTTTTCTTAATGTCCATCTGTCTCCTCCCAGGTCTGAGGACTATCACTCCACTCATGTCCCCGGGCGGGGGGAGGGAGATTTGTACCTGCCCCTTGTGTTGACTGCTCAGCGCTCAGACCCTAGGTCTCCCCAGTGCCCCAAACAGAGCTCCTGCTCAGTGCCCCAAGACTAAGAGATAGGGATGGGGGCAGTCCCCCTGCACCAGCTGTGAGACCTGAGCCGTGTGATCTGGGGGCTCGGTCCCCTGCAACTGAGGGCCAGCTTCAGCTCGGGGCGGCTCCTCAGCCCTCTGCCTCCTGCCCCAATCACATTATCGACAGGAAAAGAACCGTCATGGAGACTTCCCAACTTGGAGCTCTCTGGAGATGAACAACTTCAGGCCTCAAGCAAAGAGTCTCTCCTAGGATGCCCAAGGCCATGTCCAGTACATGAGAAAGCCAGGGCCTGGTGGGAGGGGTACGGGAGAGGGGGTTGGAAGAGGTTGCCCCCAAAATAGTGCCTTCTTTGACATATGATGTCCCCATGAGGCCAGGGACTGAGTTTCTGACCACCTCCTCCCACCCCTCTCTGCCCCACAGTCGCAAGAGCCCCAGGCATAGTCATTCACTTGCCCAGTACTGACTGAGCACCCATCAGTGCCCACCCAGGGACAGTACTGCATCAGGGGCCAGGGACATGGAACAAGGCAGACCCAGTCCGTGCTCTTCTGCCTTCACAGTCTTGTGGAAACTCCAGAGCTGAAAGCACCCTTAGAGACCATCCAGACCAACCCCTCACAGTAGTGATGGGGAGACCGAAGACAAAGGGCAAGGTTTCATCAAAATTAAAACACATGCATCCTGAGCCTTTCCAGTGCTCTGGGACACACTGCCTGGCCTGAGTTTTCTGGGTCTCGGTTTTCTCATCCATCAAGTAAGGAACAGTAACAGCTGCAGCTTATGAGCATCTTCCATTTGCTTGCCAGCAAAGATCAGTCTTTGCTGATCAGGAAGAATTCCTTCCTTATCTTGGATCTTGGCTTGTACGTTTTCTATTGTATCCGAGGGTTCAACCTCCAGAGTTACAATCTTCCACGTCTGAGGTTTTATGAAAATCTGCATTTTGGTGGCAGTTCCACTGCAGATGACTGGTCGGGAAAGCCTGCATGATAAACCTTTGAAGCAGGAATTATTTGCCCCTTTGTCAAGGAGGACCCCAAGGTTCAGAGAGGTTAACTGAGATGGCCAAGGTCACACAGCCAGAGAAAGAAGTGCTGGGATTCGGACCCAGGACGTCTGACCCAGAGCTCATGCTCCTGCCTCGATTGAACCATCCTGCCCAGCAGCATGGGGCTCTAGGGAGGGTGATGAGTCTGTGCTTGACTTCAGGGCTCACGCACAAATGTAAGTTACTGGGCTGTAGCAGACTGCGCAGGATGCTCTACCCTGGCCCAGGAAGGGCAGAGAGAGGCAGACAAAGCTTGCTCGTCTGAAATGCCCTCTATCTTTCCATTCCTGCTAAGATGCTTGGAGTGAGCACACACTTTGGAGTCCGGTAGAGCTAGATCCTAATCCCAGCTTCACCCCGTCTAACTGGGTAATTGGACAAACCACCCTTGGGCCTTAGACTCCTCATTTGTAAAATGGAGATGCTAATCTTTACTTCATAAGGTTGCTGCAAGGACTGACTAGAATAACCCAATGAAAGGGTCTGGCACATAGTAGGAGCTTAGTTGATGCCCTTCCTTTTAGATGCTGAGATTTTTTTCTTTTTTTTTTTTCCTTCTTCTTCTGTAAGTTTTCTTTCCCCCTCTACTTTGTGGTGAAACGCTGGGATTTTATTACTGTTCAGGAATTTCTTTGAAGCACCTCATTTGAACTTGCATCCCCTCGGGCTAATGTCATTAACCCTTTACAGGATCAAATCTCTCCCCTACCCTCCGTTCCTCCACTGTTCAAAGAGCTGCCCCTGCAAGGATTAACCAGCTCCCCAGCCTCCCTAAATTCTGAAATCCTGCACCCAAGCCTGGTCCCAGGTTACCTAGCAACCAGCAGCCGCTCCAGGGATGCTGTTGGTGAGCAGGGGAGGGAAACGAGAAAAACAACTTGGTCTATCTGTGTCTGTAAATGTCACTGGGAGATCAGTGTCAAGAAAGCCTGTAACCCAAGCCCTGGGGCCAATCTGCCTGGTGGGTACAGCTGCCCTTGGGCAACCTAGGAGGCTGTTATCCCTCCTTTGGGGGGCTTACGTAAGTACTTGGCATTTGCAAGGGACTTTCAGATCACCCAGTGGTGACAGCCCCTCTCCACCCACACACACATACATGTATTGTACAGGGAGGAGCCCAGTCATGGGAGGCAAAGACCAGGTCCTAGCCAATTTCACCACTGCCACCTCCCTCCCTGTGCCAAGGGGGATGGTGATGAGGGTGGTACTGATGTTGTTGTGTGTCACTGAGCCAATTTTAGACTCCTAGCGACCCCATGTGACAGAGGAGAACTGCCCCATAGGGTTTTCTAAGCTGTAATCTTTACGGAAGCAGATTGCCAGGTCTTTCTCCCGCAGAGCCACTGGGTGGGTAAGAATGGCCAAACTTTTGGTTAGCAGCTGAGCCCTTAACCGGTGATAAGGATAACCCTGGGAATTCATAGTCTGCAAAGGTCCTTCACATGTACTACTGAATTCATTCCTCACCACAACCTCCATGCGCGGACACACCACCCGCCTTCTCTCCTAGTATATCTGAAATGATCCTGTTGACTTGTACACATACTCTCCCCCCAACTAGCATGGACGTCCCGAGTGAGCAGGGAGTGTCCTGTCTTGCTCAGGGACACGATCTCTGGAGTCTGTAGAGACCGATGCTCCTGAGACTGTGCAGTGTGGGCTTGCTTTCTCCTACCTAAACCTCCAGTTCCTAGCACAGGCCAGGCACACATTAGGAACTCAACACAGGTTTGCTGAGTGAGTGAGTGAATGCAAAGCTCATGAAATAGGTGGTGCAATATCTTTATCCCCATTTGAAAAGCTGAAGAAACTGACTCGTAGAGAGGAAATGATGTGCCCAAGATCATGTGGCCTGCAAGCAGCAGATGTGGAACGAGGGCCTGTCTCCCTGTATCCTAGGACCAGGCTCCTTGCACTGCCCCAGACCTGCCTCCAACTAGTGCAAACCAAACCCAAACCAGTTGCTGTCGACCCACGTGTGTCAGAGTAGAACTGTGCTCCATAAGGTTTTCAATCGCTGAATTTTTAGAAGTAGATTGCCAGGCCTTTCTTCGGTGGTGAACTCAAACCTCCAACCTTTTGGTTAGCAGCCAAATGGGTCAACTCTTTGCACCATCCAGGGACTCCCCAGTCAGTAGGGCAGTCAGCAAATACCGATGGAGCATTATTTAGTTAGGCAACCATCTAGATGGGGGCTGGAGAGCGGTAATAGAAAAGAGAAAATCCTTGCCCTGAAGGAGCTTGAGTTCTGGGGTGGGGGAGAGACAGACCATAATGCACTCATAAATAAAGGTACATCTGATAGTGACAAGTGCTATGAAGCACCTAATGTGAGGAGATGGAATAGAGAATGACAGGTGAGGTGGTCAAGGAAGGCCCCTTTAAGGAGGTGGCATTTGGTCCGAGACCTCAAAGCCAGTGTGGCAGGAGCAGAGGAGCCTTGAGAAGGAGGGGAGATGAGGTTAGGGGCTGGGCCAGGAGCTGCTCCCATGGGGCTGGGTGGACGTGGGAAGAAGCTGCCTCTGCTTCCATTGCCGTGGGAAGCAGGGAGTGATATGCTCTCATTTTGCTTTAGAAAGATCACTCTGCTACTGTGCAAAGGAGGGAAGCAAGAGAGGAAAGAGGGAGGCCCATGAGGAGGCCGTTTTGGTAGCACTGGGAAGAAGTGACTGTGGCAATGGGATGGAGAGAAATGTCAGATGCTGGGTGTACTTTGGAGGGAGAGTTGACAGGACCTGCTGCTGGATTGGATGTGGATGAAAGAAAGAGAGGATGAGGCTTAGGTTCTCGGCCTGAGCAGCCATAGATAGTGGGACCGTCTACCAAGCTTGGGAAAATGAGGGAAGATGAAGGGAAAAGCCAGAGCTAGTTGTGAGCCACGTGGCGTTCGAGATGCAGAGCAGACATCCAATGGGTGTCTATGGGACGTGTGCATATTTGAGTCAAGGAAAAGTCTGGGCAGGAGCTGAGAACTTGAGAGTCACCAGTGCTCAGATGGTATTTAAAGCCCTGAGACTCGGCAAGAGGTCCCAGGGAGAGAATTTAGAGAAGGCAGGACTGAGGCCAGAGCGCAAACATTCAGCGGCCTTGCAGCAGGTCTGGGTTAGCCAATGACAGCAATGCAGACCTTCAGGCCTGGCCTCACTGGTAGAAGTGTATTTCGTGGGATGTCCTGAAGTAGTAACTTCCTTTCTTCGTGCCTCAGTTTCTCTGGAAGATGCAGGATCTGGAGCTAGGCTACCAAAGATGGCATTTCTTGGCCTAGGGCTGCCTCTTCTTCCAGGTTATGACAGGCCTGGTCCTACCATGGCTGACTGACGCCCACAGAAATGAAGATGTAGACCATGCTGAAGATTGGTCCCAGAAGGCTTGGGGATCGGGCAGGCCATTAGAGGTGGAACTGAAAGTCAGGAGAGAATTATACTCCACACATTAGAAAAGACAGGAAGAAAAAAGGAGAAGGGAGTGAGAGAACGAGGAAGAGGTTTAGACAATAGAGATGGAAGGAAGATGGCATGGAAGAGAAGAAGCAAGGCACAGAAGACAAAGAGGTAAACAGAAAGAGGAAGGGGTGAGACAGAAGAAGAAAGGGGCAGTGGCTGAGGAAGGGTGGGAGAAATGTCTAACTTTGAGTTTCCAGAGTGGCAGCATCGGGGTGTCAGGTGCTTTGGGAGGAGTGTGAGGATGGATGAGGCAGAGAGAAGCAGCCCTACAGGACCTAGTGGGCTCCCCCGCAGGCACAGCTGCTGCTCTGGGAGGGAAGTAAGTGATGTGCTGGGGACAGAAGGGGAGAGGGAGATGGATGGGCACAGGGTCCCTGGAGGGACTCCCTTGGGGAGCTAGGCTTGATGGATCTTGAAGGATTTTCACAGATGGAGAAGGGGGTGTGGGAGGGCAAAGGTGATCCAGGCATTGGGAACAGTGGGAGCCACCGGAAGTGAGCCTCAGAGGCATGAACATCCCTGGCATATTTCATGCCGGTAAACGGAAAGGTGGGGCTGACGCGTAGGGTGAGTGTTGACATGTCTTGAGAAATCAAGTCTCCAAAGATGCGTGGGAGGACAGCTCCCTGCAGGAATTGTGGACGTTGGAGAGGGAAAAAGGCAAACAAACAGATTCTAGCCAGCACTGTGTCCAACTTAAGAGGATATTTCTTTTTTCTATACGTGAAGCTAAGGGGGCATCATCTTAATAAAAGCATGCATTTATAGCGCACCTTTTGTGTGCTAGGCAAACCACACCACTCCATCTGTCAACGACAACATAAATCTTCATGACAATCCTGTGACGTAGACGCTATTCTTTATTTTGGCGCTATTATTTTGTCACCATTTTATCGATAAGGATTGTTGTTGCTGTTAGCTGCTGTCGAGTTGGCCCCTGACTCGTGACAACCCCATGCACAATGGAACGAAATGCTGCCCAGTCCTGGGCCATCCCCATGATCATTTGTAGATCAGACCATTGTGATCCACAGGGTTTTCACTGGCTGATTTTCAGAAGTAGATTGCCATGTCTTTCTTCCTGGTCTGTTTTAGTTTGGAAGCGCCACTGAAACCTGTTCAGCATCACAGCAACACACAAACCTCCACTGACAGACAGGTGGTGGCTGTGCATAAGGTACATTGGCTGGAAATTGAATCTGGGACTCCTCCATGGAAGGCAAGAATTCTACCCCATAGATGAGAATGCTGAAGCTAAACGAGGTTAGGTAAATTGCCTAAGGTCACAAATCAGGGCGTAGTCTGGGTGCCTCCCTCCTCCCAACCCTAAAAAGAGAGTGGAACCGGGGCGGAGTTATCTAGAAAGGAAAATGTGCCTTTAACATCCCTTATACACACATGCATGCGTGGGCGCACCCCCACAAGTGCACCGCGCGCACGCGCACACACACACAGGGCATCACGGGTCTGACTACTAAATAAAAGATCCGCACCTAGTGGTGACTCAGCCAAAAGGCAGACACTCAATCCCAGAGGCCTATGGAGGCTTCATCATTTATTCAATGACTATTTGTGGAGCACCTACTATGTGCCAGCATCTGTTCTGGATGCTGGGGATACTGTGGTGAACAAGACAGACAAGATCCTGGCCTCAAGGAGCCTACATACACTCCATTGAGGAGAGAGAAAATCAGCAAGTAAACAAGTAAGAACTAATTACAGATTGTGAAAAGTACCATGATTGAAATAAACGGGGATGAGGGAGAGAGTAGCTGGGAGAGAGCTTTAGATTCAGTGATCAGGGAGGGCCTGTCTGAGGATGTGAATTTCCAGTGATCCCAGAGGATGGGATGGATTCAGCCCTTTGAAGATTCTAGGGAGAAACATTTTAGACAAAGAGAATAGCGAGTGCAGAGGCCCTGGGACAAGATAGAGCAAGAAATGTGACATAAAAGAAGCCAGTGTATCTGGAGTAGAATAAGGGTAGGAGAGTGGAGGGCGTTGAGAATGGAGAGGTTGGCAAGGGCTGAACCACAGCCAGCCTACTTTGTAGACTTTGAAACGGACTTGGGATTTCTCCTCTGAACAGTGGGAAACCACAGCAGGGCTTTAAGCAGGAGAGTGAACATAATTCAGGATACATTTTAAGAAGGTTCCTGTTTATTTCCTCCCATTAGGAAGGAGGAGTAGATAGTGACAGGGATTTGAGTAGTGGCCAAGAAGATGGATACAAGAAGGCAAAACATAAAATAGTTTAAACATAGAGAAAACCAGTTGGGCTTGCTGGTAGACTGGATGTGAAAAGCCACAGTAGGGGAGGAATTGAGGTCGGCTCCTGGTTTTCTGGCTCGAGTAGGAGGTGGTACCATTTACTGAGACAAGAGTGTGGGTGAAGTACAGGCTTGGCGGGCGGAGGAGCATCTGTCTATCTAGAGTTCCCTTTTGAACTTCTTAGGTTGGAGATGCCGGAGACATCCAGGTGGAATATCAAGCAAGCAGATGGAAATATGAGATGGGTTCTGAGAAAATTGGTCCCCTTACCTTGGCTTACTCTCTGGGTGGTCCCTGGGTGACTCAAGCAGTTTGTGCTCGACTACTAACCCAAAGGTTAGCAGTTCAAAACCACCTAGTGGCACTGAAGAAGTAAAGGCCTGGCGATTTACTTCCATAAAGATTACAGCCAAGAAAACCCTATGGAGCAGTTCTACTCTGTAGCTCATGGGGTCACCATAGTCAGAATCAACTCAACAACTTTGGGTTTTTTGTTTACCTCAGCCTGTGGACTGGTAACAATGAAAACAACTGCCCAGTTGAGCCCAGCCTAATTCAGGACACCCACCTCCATCAACCCACACTCCTCTCCCCCACTCTTATCTCCTTCCAGGCTTCTCTTTATTCCAACACTTGTGGGATGTCCAGGTGTGGTCTGGGAAGGGTTTGGGGAGGAAGGAAAAGGCCTTCCAGTTTCTTTCCTTTCTGTTGTAACCCTTGACCCCCTTTGCATCAAGCTCTCCATTCTCCTCAACCTTAGAGCCAACCCTGGACATGGGCTGGGAGCTCCCAGTGACACTTGGGCCCCTGTCTTTCTGCAGGCGGATGTGCCGTGGGTCCTGGTGTTGGCTGCCTCTGTGGGCTGAGGGCCTGCGAATGTGACAAGCAATCCGTGTACTGCTTCAAAGAGAGCCTGCCCACCTATGAGAAAAACTTCAAGCAGTTCTTCTCCAGCCGGCCCCGATGTGGCAGACGCAAGCTCCAGTGCTAGAGAGGCACAGGGTCTTCCTTGACATTCAGCATCTGCTCCAGTGTCACTCTTCCAGGAAGCCTTCCAGATCATCCCCAACAGGCTCGTCCTCCTCCCAGGAGGGAGAACAAAATGTTTCCCCCAAGGAAGCAGCTCACCCTGCAGCATTCTGGCCCAGGGTCCTCCTTGTCGTTCAGCACCTGGGGGCTGGAGATCAGCAATGAAACAGACAAAATCCCTGCCTTGAAGGAGCTTGTGTTTATTCTAGAGAAGGAGACAGACCACAAACATATACGTAAAATAAATACATTCAGAAAGTGGGAAGTGCTATGAACAAGGCAGTGGGGGAAAGAGATGTCCCCAACCCCCCATCTCTGGAAGTTTCTGGGAGGTAAGAGGCCCTAGGATGTACCCAGAACTCTCCCTCCACCCCTATCCCAAATCAGGTTGCAGAGCAGACTTGGGAGCTGGGCCCACAACCCATATCTAGCTGGGAGGAAAGCAGAGGTGACAAGGGTTCGGCACACACTCCAGAGACCCAAGAAGCACATTTGGAGTTTGTTCCTCATCTGCTCGAGTTTTGCTCTCTGTAAACCCCCGGATAGGGAGAAAATTGATGCCATTTTCACCTCTCAGAACACAGAGCACCATAAGAACATCAGCCTCCCTCTGCTGGCACGTGGATATCATGGCCAGAAAGATGTCATTGTCAGCCCCAGTGGTCAGCTGCCTTTGGCTGGAATATGCCCAATGGGAAGCAAACTCTTGGCAGAATCTGCGTAGAGCAAGAAAAAAAGAGGGAAGAAGGAGAGAGAGGAAGAGGTAAAAAAAGAAGTAGAGAAAGAGGAGATCGGAGAGGGAATCAGAGGTACCCAAATTTTCCATCCAAATTTAGAAGCCCCCGGTTGCAACAGACTTAAATTCTAGCAGATATTAAAGTGATGTGATTTGGGTGGATTCTTATCTTTATAATGCCCAACTGATATAGCAGATTGTATCCTTGTACCCTTGCCATTCACAATGTGACAGGTAGAGTCTATTTCCCCACCCTTTGAGTCTGAACTGATCTTGTGGCTTACTTTGGTCAACTGAATGTAGTGGAAGTGATGGTCTACCAGTTCCAAGTCTAGGCATCAAGAGGTCTGATGTGCTTCCACTCAATCTCTTTGGGTCCTGCCTCCACTGTGAGGACAAACCTGGGCTAGCCTGCTGGAGCATGAGAGCCCACGTGGCTCAGGGTCAGGTCAGCCTAGTTGTCTCAGCCAAGACCTCAGACATGTGAGAGAGCCCAGCCAAGATCAGTAAAGCCAACCTAGAGCTGACCACAGACACGTGATAGAGCCCAGATGAGACAAACAACTGCCCAGCTGAGCCAAGCCTAAATTGCCAACATGCAGAATTGTGAGCTAAATAAAATTTGCTATTTTAAGCAGGGGCCTATCTATGGAAAATAGCACCTATGGCAATTAGTTTCAAATTGCTGAATGATCTCTCCCAGCTGGTGATGGAAATTGCAATGACCAATAGAAACTATTCATTAGCACCCCTCCTCAAGTAGTGCCCAGGGTACGTGCTTTATCTGTCCTACCTTAGTTATGCCTCTGATTTTAAGCCACTAAGGTTTTTGGAGCCTTGGTGGTACAATGGTTAAGAGCTTGGCTGCTAACCAAAAGGTCATCAGTTCGAATCCACTAATCACTTCTTGGAAACCCTATGGGGCAGTTCTACTCTTTCCTACAGGGTCGCTATGAGTCAGAATCAATTCGACATCGACAGGTTAAGTTTTGGTGTGGTTTGTTAAACATCAATAACTCACTGATATAATTGGTCTTTAATCATTGAGACTTCTGGGTTCTCAGGTTGTGGGAAAACCTGCTCACCTCAAAGGGCCATCGTTTATTCATTCATCCAACTAATATGTATTGAGAACCTGCTCCAAGCCAGGCCCTGTGCTAAGGGTAGAGAAATAAATATGCATCAGACCCCAAGGAGTTCTCAGGCCAGGGACAGACACAAGTAAACAGGCAATTACAAGACAGTGTGGGAAATGCTGGATTGGGGTCAGCATGGGGAGCAAGGACCATAGTCTGGGAGGGTCAGGGAAGGCTTCCAGAGGAATGCTGGGGTCTGATGTCTCATTGAGACTTGAAAGGCCTGAAAGATGAGGAGGGAGAAGGAGTTAGGAAGGCCAGGTGGGGTGTTCAGAGCCTCCCAGGTGGAGGAATGGAAGAGAATTCAACATTCACAGACTCCAAGTCTTCATCCACCTGTCTTTCCCCATCTCAGCTGAGGGCCCCTCCAGCCTTCTATTTGTTTAGGCCAAAACTCTGTGCGTCAACCTCTTTTTCTCGCATCCCACACACAATCTGTTGGCAGTACCTTCAAAATACATCTAGATTTTGTATTTCTAAACTACTTCAGTTAAATATTTACAATAAAAAATAACATGAGGGGAAAAAAGCATCTAAAATCTGACCACTTCTTATCACTTTCATTGCCACCGTCCTGGTCCATGCCACCATCACCATGTGCCTGAGTTACTGCACCTGGTCTCAGTTGTTCTCTCTGCTTCTACCCGTGGCCCCTGCAATCTCTTCACACAGCTGCCAGTCAACAGAGTGACTCGTATCTGGCCACGTTACTCCCACCTTCCAATGGCTCCTCATTTCTCTCTGAGTAAAAGCTGATGTCCTTACAATTCCCTGAAGGCCCTGCATGATCGGCCCCACCTCCACCTTCCTGACTTCACCTCTATACTCATCCCCTCACTCATTCCACTTCAGCCGTAATGGCCTCCATGCTGTTCCTTCAACCTGCCAGGCACTCTCCCCACTGAGGGCTTTGCACAGGGTGTTCCCTCTGTCTGGAAAGCTCTTCCCCCAGATATCCACAAAGCTCACTCCGACCTCCTTCAAGTCTTTGTTAGAATCTTACCTTCTGAAGGAAGCATTTGCTGCCCCCCTTACACTGGCATTTCTGACCCTCTTTGTCCTGCTTTTCTAGTTCTTTCCTCCACCATCCAACACACTATTGTTGTCATTAGTTGCCATTGAGTCAGCTCCATCTCACGGGAACCCTGTGTACAACACGAAGAAACATTGCCCAGTCTGCAGCATCTTCATGATTATCGGCATGAGTCCATTGTTACGACCACTGTGTATTTTGAGTATCTTCCAACCTAGGGGGCTCATCTTCTAGCACTGTAGCAGACAACATTCTGTTGTCATCCATAGGATTTTCTTTGGCTAATTTTTGGAAGTAGACCACTAGGCCTTTCTTTCTAGTCTTAGTCTAGAAGCGCCATTGAAACCTGCCCACCATAGGTAACCCTGCTGCTACGTGAAATACCCATGATATAGCTTCCAACATCATAGCAACACACAAACCACTACAGTGTGACAAACTAACAGATGGGTGGTGGCATCTGTCACACGCTATATATATAACACACTGCAGTACATATTCATTGTTTATTTTCTGTCTCCCCCATGAGCTCAGGAAGACAAGAAGAGTCTTTGTCCTTCTTTGTTGCTGATATAGATGTTGAATGACTTAAGGTCAAGAGCATGGAAGGTGAAGGAAACTACAAGTAGCTCCCAGTAGGGTGTATGGAATGTGGCAGTCATTTTTGGAGTGAGCAAAAGAGAGGAAGTAGGCAGGGCTGGTTCATGGAGAGCCTGCAGTCATGCTGAGAAGGCTGGACTTGATCCTGGGAGCAGTGGAGTTGGGGGAGGGTTCCAGCAAAGTTATGAGCGACACCCCGCTTTGCAGTTGTATGAACCTGGGCAGCTCAACCTCCTGGAGTCCCAGTGACCTCATGGGCAAAATGGGTAACGGAATAACACATGGAGGATGCTCATAGCACATAGTAGGGACTCAGTCCATGTTAGTTGATTTGCCACATGGCAATGTTGTTGGGATGAACGCCCAGCACCAGAGGACAGAGGCTTTGGATGCAGATGCATTTTTACAGCAGCTGTTTCAAGTTTGAATCTTCTGCATGTCTTGGTGTCTGGTGGATGCATTGGACAGGGAGTGTAGAGGTTGCTGGGGCCTCCACTCAGGACAGGGGGTTGGGCACAGCACCCCCCACCACGCACACCCCTGAGGCTGTTTCTTGCTGTGGGCTGACTATAGGTGTGAACTGAGGAAGGCAAAGTCACTGTTACCTCCTTCCCCACTCTTGGGGTGTTGGCGAAGCGGTGACAGGCACGAGGATGAGCAGATGTTGGAGAGTGTGGCATATGACAGTGTGGGCTTGGCTACAGGTCCTGCAGGGTAGTGGCTGGCTAGGGTGTGGTGAGGAGCGGGGTGACTGGGTTTCTGGGTCAGTGAGTGCAGGGACCGGGGACCCATGGGATGGGCCAGGCATTATTGAGATCACCAGGAACCAGAGGCGTGTCCAGATGGAAGGACAAAGAGGAGCAGGTTAAAGAGATATGGCCCAGTTCCGGAGATCATGGGTGGGGAGAAGTAAAAAAAAAAAAAAAAATCCAAACCTGTTGTAGTTGAGTTGGTTCTGACTCATAGCAACCCTATAAGACAGAGTAGAACTGCCTCATAGGGTTTCTAATGAGTGTCTGGTGGATTCAAACTGCCCACCTTTTGATTAGCAGCCATAGCTCTTAACCACTGCACCCCCAAAACCTGGTTCCCCAAGCACCTGGTTGCCCTGGTTTCTGGAAAGAATACCCTCCAGGTACTGAGTGCTAACCTGTTCCAGGCACGGGGAAGGTCCATACATATAACACCTGAACCATCTTGGAGGCTGGTGCTGTTAAAACTCCCAATTCACAGAGGAGAAAACTGAGGCTGAGTGCAGTAAAACGGTTTGCTCAAAGCCACACAGGTCACGAGTGGTGAAGCAGGGACTTGAACCCAGTGCTGTCTGACTCTCTTGCTTAGGATTCCCCTCAGTAGGCTTGTCTGAGAAGAAATCTAGTCCTGGAGAAACTTGGGGTGGGGGGTGGGCAGAGGTGTAACCTAAGAGGCTACTCCAAGGGTTTGAATATGTGTCCTGGGCAGGAGCCTGCACTCTGGATCTGGCTAAACCACCAAACTGTTGTGTGGTTTCATTCATTCCACAGATATTCAGTGTGCAACACTGTGTGGGGCACTGGGGACTCAGTGGGAGTAGGGGTGGTCCCCTACACACCAGAAGCTCACAGCATGGTGGAGGCAGACAGGTAAGCGGGTGATAATCTGGGATGGGAGCCCAGATGCAGGAGCACCCAGTGGGTACCTCCTCAGTCCTGCTGTTCAGCACAGGCTCCCAGTCCTGGACCTGAAGGTGAGTGGGAGTTAGCGGAGCAAGGCAGAGAGGTGGGAAAAGAGTGCTCCAGGCAGAGGGAACAGCCTGAGCAAAGGCCAGGAAGGAGACAAGAGCGAGAGAGGCTGGTGCTCCCGAGGTGAGCTAGCAGGTGAGCGTGAAGTAGGAGGTGGAAGTGGAGGGAAGATGGGCAGTGAGGCTGGTCATGGTAAGGGAGCTGGAGCTGGAGTCAGAATGACTTCCCGCAAGCCCCCTCCTCTCTGGCCCTCGCTTTCCTCATTGTCACAAAAAACCAACGTTTGTGTAGCACCTGACCCTTCCCATGGCTCTTCCTCTTCAGTTGTGTTGCTTGATCCTCAGAGCAATCCCAGGGGTTACTCACCCCTGATTTACAGATGAAAATGGGGGTCCTTGGGGACAGGCAGCCTGTTATAGGTCACCAGCTAGTACGTGGTAGGGCTGGAATGCAAATCCAGATCTTCTGATTCTAAATCTCTTGTTTTTCATCCCCTTTGGCAAAATGAGGCGGTTGGACCAGTGTTCTGAGATTAAGGCTCTGGTGTTGAGTTCAAATCCTCCTTCCATTGAGTAATTTACTTGGCTTCTCTGGTCTTCAATTTCCTCACTTATAAACAAAGCTATTAACAGTTTCTACCTTGTAAGGCTCATCTTCCAGCACCATATCAGACAGTGTTCCGCTGCTGTTTATTAGGTTTTCACTGGCTAATTCTTTTCAGAAGTAGACTACCAGGTCCTTCTTCCTAGTCTGTCTTAGTCTGGAAGCTCAGCTGGAACCTGTTCTCCATGGGTGACCCTGCTGGTATCTGAATACCGGTGGCATAGCTTCCAGCACCACAGCAACATGCAAGCCCCCACAGTGTGACAAACGATATATTGACAGGGAACTGCCAGAAATCCAAGCTGGATTCAGAAGAGGACATGAAACCAGGAATATCATAGCTGATGTCAGATGGATCCTGGCTAAAAGCAGAGAATACCAGAAAGATGTTTACCTATGTTTTAATGACTATGCAAAGGCATTCGACTGCGTGGATCATAACAAATTATGGATAACATTGTGAAGAATGGGAATTTAGAACACTTAATTGTGCTCATGTGCTGTGCATAGATCAAGAGGCAGTCATTCGAACAGAACAAGGGGATACTACATGGTTTAAAGTCAGCAAAGGTGTGCATCAGGGTTGTATCCTTTCACCATACCTATTCAATCTGTATGCTAAGCAAATAATCCGAGAAGCTGGACTGTATGAAGAAGAACATGACATCAGGATTGGAGGAAGATTCATTAACAACCTGCATTATCAGATGACACAACCTTGCTTGCTGAAAGTGAAGAGGACTTGAAACACTTACTGATCAAGTTCAAAGACCACGGCCTTTGGTATGGATTACACCGCAACTTAAAGAAAACAAAAATCATCACAACTGGACCAATAAGCAATATCATGATAAACGGAGAAAAGATTGAAGTTGTCAAGGATTTCATTTTACTTGGATCCACAATCAAC
>NW_004443984.1:9697584-9718064 GCF_000243295.1 Trichechus manatus latirostris
CAGTCAAGAAATCAAAAGATGCATTGCATTGGGCAAATCTGCTGCAAAAGACCTCTTTAAAGTGTTAAAAAGCAAAGATGTCACCCTAAAGACTAAGGTGCCTGACCCAAGCCATGGTGTTTTCAATCACCTCATATGCATGCAAAAGCTGGACAATGAATAAGGAAGACTGGAGAAGAATTGACACCTTTGAATTGTGGTGTTGGCGAAGAATATGGAATATACCATGGACTGTCAAAAGTACAAACAAATCCATCTTGGAAGAAGTACAACCTGAATGCTCCTTAGAAGCAAGGATGGCCAGACTACGTCTCACATACTTTGGACATGTTATCAGCGGGGATCAGTCCCTGGAGAAGGACATCATGCTCGGTAAAGTAGAGGGTCATCGAAAAAAAGGAAGACCCTCAACAAGATGAACTGACTCAGTGGCTGCAACAACGGGCTCAACAAGCATAACAATTGTGAGGATGGTGCAGGAGCAGGCAGTGTTTCGTTCTGTTGTACACAGGGTCGCTATGAGTCGGAACCAACTTGACAACACCTAACAACAACAATCTTGTAGGGTTGGAGTCCCTGGGTGGTGCAAACAGATAAGATGCTCGGCTGCTAACTAAAAGGTTAGAGGTTTGAGTCCATCCAGAGTGACCTCAGAAGAAAGTCCTGTCAATCTACTTCCAGAAAATCAGCCACTGAAAACCCTGTGGAGCACAGTTCTACTCTGACACGCATGGGGTCACCGTAAGTCAGAATCAACTCAACAGCAGCTGGTGATTTGGTACCTGGTAGGGTCAATGAGAGGGTTAAACGAGATCACACGCACCAAGTTCTGCACACATTGTCCGGCATATAGAAAGTGCTAAATAAATCCAGTTCTTCTTATTTGGGCCCTGGCATCCTGAGATCCCGGTCTTCACGCCCAGGCAGGACAGGAACATTGCAGCAGGGTTGCGGTTGGCAGGGCAGTGTGTCTGTGCCTTTTTGTACTGGCGCCACTGCTTCCCAGTGCTGGGAGCCATCGTCGTATTTCTCTCTAGAACGCTGCTTGTTGTTACAGTTGGCGGCATCAGCTGCTTTTTAGAAAACCACAACTGGGGAAGTCGACAGCCAGCGTTGCTGTGCCAACCTCTGGGGAGGAAGGGCCGCCTCTCGGCCTCACAGTCAAGTCTCTATGAGCATGAGGAAGTGGCGGCTTCCAAGCCCAGCTGAGCCCAGGGGTGGGCAAGGCGTCAGGTGCCTGGCTGCGAGCTGGGGACAGGAAGTGCCCATGGTTCCTTCCTCATGGCCTCCTTCCCCCCTTCTTTCTCCTTCTGTCTCTCTCCCTCTCCCCCTCACACCCACGAGCTGGGAGCCAGATTTTCCTGCTAAACAACAATTTCGTCTTCTGCCAGGTTTCCACTTTGGGGAACGTCTTAGTTTCTTAGGGCTGCTGTAACAGAAATATCACAAGTGGGTGGCTTTAATGAACAGAAAGTTATTTTTTCACAGTTTAGGAGGCTAGAAGTCCGAATTCAGGACAGCAGCTCTAGGGGAAGGCTCTTTCTGTCCACTCTGGGTAGGTCCTTGTCTCGGGTTCTCTAGCCCTGGTGTCCCCTGTTCCTTGGCGATTTCTTCATGGCATCTGTCTCTCACCACTTTATGCTTACTCGCTTCTGTGCCTAATCTGCTCTTTTTGTATCTCAAAAGTGAGTAGGCTTAAGACACACCCTACACTGATATGCTGTTATGGATTGAATTGTGTCCTCTAAAAATGTTCGTCAACTTGGCTAAGCCATGATCCCCAGTATTGTGTGATTATCCACCATTTTATCATCTGATGTGATTTTCCTGTGTGTTGTAATTCCTGCCTCTATGATGTTAATGAGGCCAGATTAGAAGGAGTTATGTTAATGAGGCAGGACTCAATCTACAGGAACAGGTTTTGTCTTAAGTCAGTCTCTTTTGAGATATAAAAGAGAAGTGAGCAGAGAGACAGGGGGACCTCATACCACCAAGAAACAAGAGCCAAGAGACTAAGCACATCCTTTGGACTCAGGGTCCCTGCGCTGAGAAGCTCCTAGTCCAGGGGAAGATTGATGACAAGGACCTTCCCCCAGAGCTGACAGAGAGAGAAGGTCTTCTCCTGGAGCTGGCACCCCGAGTTCAGACTTCTAGCCTCCTAGACTGTGAGAGAATAAATTTCTCTTTGTTAAAGCCATCCACTTGTGGTATTTCTGTTACAGCAGCACTTGATAACTGAGACATATGACCTCATTAACAAAACAAAGAAAACCCTATTCCCAAGTGGGATCACAACCACAGGTATAGGGGTTAGGATTCCAACACATATTTTTGGGGGACACAATTCAATCCATAACAGGGAGGATATTACCGTCAATCAGCTTCCGTCAGCTCCTTCCTTCAACCTGCTGCTCTCTGCCCACCTGGCCCCGGTGGCCCCTTGCCCAACACACTCAGCCAAGGGCAGTCTCTCCAGCTCCCACAGTTTCTACTCTCCATACCAGGCCCTGTGCCAGGGCGTTCTCATCCGTGACCTCATTTCTCCTCAAACCCCATGACATGTGCTTCATTATTAGCCATGTCTTATAAGTGGGAGACTCAAGACTCAAAGGGTGAAATGACTTCCCCAAAGCCACACTGCCCAAGGCACAGAGCCAGGGTGCCACCAAGTCTGTGCTCTTTGTTTTAAAGGATGCTCTTTGTGAGAGGCTGTGTTTGTGACAATGACAGAATGATGATGAGGGTGTTGCTGACCATTTCCTTGTACTCTCCTGGGCATTGCCAGCCTGGGGCAAGGGCTCTCAACAGGGCGAGGACCCACTTCAGGGGCAGGAGCAGAAGGGCGGGAGCTGTGGAGCAGTGGTGACCCATAATGGCCACTAGGTGTCACCCAAGTTCTAGAAAACAGTTGCCAGCTGCTCCCTGGAGTGCCCTACCAGATACCTGAAGAACTGGGGCGGGAAGTGGGGGCAGTGATTCTCCAGAGAGTGGAGAAGGCTGATCTAAGGTCTAAGCAGAGATGGCAGTCCCCAGGCCAGTGAGGAGCAAATGCAGCCCCCTCGTGTCAAGCCTTAGCATAAAAGACCAGAGTCCTTGGGTGGTGCGAATGGTTACAGCGCTCAGCAAAGGATTAAAGGTTCATGTCTACCCAGAGGTGCCTCAGCAGAAATCCCTGGAGATCTGCTTCCAAAAAACAACCATTGGAAACTCTATGGAGCACATAGGGACGTCATGAATTGATCTTAACTTGGTAACTAAAACTGAAACTTGGGTGGGGTTATCAGAAGTCTTAACGGAGGGAGAGACCCCCAGATTGCAGAAAGAAGGAGCCTTCTCCTCAAAAACTGTGACCCCTGTTCCTCCTTCCCACCAAATACACCTTAAATACATCCCTTATTCCGTTCATCCTCAGGCTCAGCAGAGATGTCCCTGCCTTTGGGGTCCCTGCCAGGACTGTTACAGGCAGGCTTGGAGCTTCATCCTCTGTGCTCCCCCGTGACACCCCTTGGCACCATGTATCACGGTCATTGGCTCACATATCTGCCGCCTGCTCCCAGACTGTGGGCTCCCTGTGGGCAGAGGCTATGTCTGAGTCTGGTCTCCCCTGAGCCCAGCACCGTGCCTGGTACACAGGGGACCACAGCACAGGTCCACAGAGTGAAGGAATCAATGAGTGAGCTTGTCTGGTGGTTTCAGACTTTTTTTTTTTTTAAGCTGAGGGATGTCTTTTCTTCTTACAGAATCTCATCCATGAAAAGCAGGGCTGCAGATTGAAGACTGAGTGTGGGGTAGGGGGCAGAGCCCCATCTGCTCAGCCTGTCCCTCCCCCAGAAATCACCCTGAGAGGTCCCCAGGAAAGCATGTGGCTTTGGGGAGCATTTGAAACAGCTGTTCTGGTCACTCTATCCATGGAAAAAAGCCTGAGTCAGGGACGGGGCAGGACTAGGACCCAGGACCCTGCTGTCGCCCGCCCACGTCCTTCCCCGGGTCTGTCTGTCACCACCTCTCTGTAATGAGCATCTGGCCTCCAAACTCATGATGGCAATGGTAACAATCTCTCTGCCTCTCCCTAACCCACTGCCCCCCACCCCTCATCTCAAAAATCTCTTTCCCACCTGCTCTCTCGGTGGGCTGTCATGACAAGCCTATGACCCTCAGAGCAGGGATGTATTCCCATTTCACAGATGGGATCACCAAGGCTCGACCTATGTTAGCAGCAGAGCTGGGAGGGGAACCCAGAGTAGCTGATATCCAGGGCCGCAGTCCCTGCTCCCACTGCCCTGGTCGGCAGCCGAGTCACATAAAGGAGAGATGAGAAGGCGAGGCTACAAGTCAGACGGTGAGGAGTCCGACCTCAGCCCCATCACTTATCACCTGTGTGACTTGGGGCAATCTGCTTTCCCTCTCCGGCCTCAAGTGTTCAACAGAAAAGGTGAGATGGAGGGAGAGCACTGCCGAGACTGAGGTCCGAGAAGCACTTAGCTTCAGTGGCTGTGTCATTGTCCAACCGTGGACTGTGTGCTGGGCTGCAGGGCCACTTTCCCACCTTTGTCTTTCTGCTGGGACAGGGAGGGGTTGGGCCATGCCAGCTGCTAGGTGTCAGGAAGCCACTTTCTCCAGAGCTGTAGACCCAGGAGTGATTCGCAGTACCTCCTCCCCCAATGCCTGGCCAGTGGGTGCCATGCCAAGGAGGACCCAGCAGTGAGGACTTAAGGCAGGAGGCCTTTATTGGTTTGAGGAGGGTGTGCCGAGTCTGGGGTGGGGTGGGGTGGGGTGGGGAATGGGCAAGACTCCTTAGCAGCAGACTCTCACCCCAACTTTCTGACCCTGACATTCAGAAGTGGGGTTTGTGCGTGTGTGGAAGGGGCACAACCAGAAACCAGGCTCCCCGGAGGTTGGGCCAAGGGGCAGGTAAGCGGCCAAGGCCTCTGCAGTCACCGCCTCCAGGTACCCCTCCCAGCTCCACCCTGGCTTGGTGGGGCGCCCGCTCAGAGATGTGGGCCAGCTGAGGACAGTGACAGTGAGAAGAAGGGTAGCCTGTTAGCTGGGCTCCTTCGAGGGTAGACATCTCAGGGACGGAGACGTTGGGGCCAGGGAACACAGGCCACCACAACCATCACACCACAGCCAGCAGGTGGCAGGGCCTCCAGGACCCCATGGTCTGTTCGGCACACAGCGACAGCTGACCCTGGCCACAGCCTCATCCTCGGTCCCGAAGGCTGGAGTTCTCAAAGCTGCCTTGTGGTGAGCGTGGTGAGCCTTCTGTCCAGTCCTGCAACCTTCTGCATAGACATTCTCTCCACTGCAGAGGGTCGTCGAGGTTGACACCCGGTGAAGGAGCTGGCAGATGTGAGGCAGGGTGGGCTGGCTGCCAGGAGGCCACTGATCCTGAAGTCAAGGGTGAGGCAAGGGAGCACTGGGGCAAGTGCACCTGGAGAAATGACAGTGCTGGGCGTGGGTTCAGGAAGAGCTGGCCCCACTGAGGCCGGAGTCCTGCTCCACCTCTGCCCACAATCCCACAGTCCCACAGGCCCCAAACTTGCACAGGCCAAGGAGGCTCCACACTGCCAGTGTTCCTCTGCCCCCACCCCATTTCTCTCCTTTCATTGCTGAGCAGTCACTCTGCGTCTGGACGTCTGACACCCACCTTGTCTCACCTCTTCCATCTTCTCCTGCTCCTTCCCACTGCCTCCCCGCCCCCATGCTGTCCCTCCCAACTTTGTTTCTCCTTCATGGAGCCCTCAGCCTCTTCCCCTCCAGAGGGCTCTGCCCTGCAAGCAGCCCAGGAAGAGAGGGGCCAGGGGTCGTTCTGCCCCCTGGCCTGGCTACTGCCCAAAGTGTGGCAACAGGGGAGGGTCTGGAGGGCTGCGCCAGCCCTCTCTGGTGTTTGTCAGGACATGGAGTCAGGGTGCCCCTTCAAGCAGTGCAAGGCTGCAGGTCAGGGCTGAAATGCACCTCCACGTGAGTGTGTCAGCAGGAGACATCTGTGTGTGTTGGAGGCATCTGAGGAACCCCATCTTAGTCTCTGTGCACCTAGGTGAGTTTCACTATGCACATGGCTTCTGCCAGTGTCCCTGCTCTGGGCACTTTGGGGACACTTTGCCTAGAACACTAAGCATTGTGGCCATCCTGTGGTGTCTGGGTCGGGCTTCCCATGCCACTTCCATGAAGCTCAAGGTGGGGCCACCTGCTCTGTGAGGGCCTCAGCTAGCCACAAGGACCCCAAAGAAGAAATCCCAGGCCTCAGGAGCAGCGCTACCTGGGGTCTTGGTCCCAGCACACACCCAAGCTTGGGGCCTGTGCCGGGGGCACCTTGGCCCAGCCTTGAGGGCCTGGCTGAGAACGTACAGCGGGGCCAGTGTGGGAGGCGTCCACCCTCCTTCTGAGGCCTTTCCGTTCACACTCAGGTGGAGGCCACATGCTTCCCACTAGGTCTGGAACCAGCAGCAGAATGCAGCCACACTCAGCTGCTGGCTGGAGGGCTGTGAGAACCAGGGGCCAGGGCCCAGGCCTTCTGGAGCCCTCTGGGCTAGACCAGGGGCTGGGCCTGCTGAGGGCTCCATGGAGGAGGCAGCAGAGTGGCCTTTGGGCTCCCCACCTGTCCCCCCAACACCTGTCCATCTGCCTGGTCTGGGAACCAGAAACCCCCCTTCTCTTTCAGACCCAAGAGAGTGCTAGGAAAGCACTGGAGACACCGGGGAGACATGTCTGTAGGCAACCTCCTCAGGGAGTGGCTGAGAGATGCTGCAGTTGGGTGTGGGGCCCTGGCAGTAGACGTTGAGATAGTTGCGATGCTTCTCGTTGTATGTCTGGTTCAGGAAGCAGAGAGTGACCTTCTTGTCACATTCACATGTCTGCTTGTCACATTCTGTCTTGTTGAGCTCGCCTGTAGGAGATGGGGGGAGGGCAAAGGCTGTGGGTGAAGGGGTGACGGCCCAGCTGGAATGAGGGGAGGGAGAAAGGGAGATTGCAGACTCATGGAGTCCTGTGCTTTTCAAAAGAGGGTCTCCTAGGCCAGAGGCATCAGCATCACCTCCAACCCTACCCAGACCTGAGGAACAAGCCATCCAGGTGACTCTGATGCTCGCTAAAGTGGGCGAAGCTGTGGAGTCCAACATGGTCATTGGGGCATTTCTTCAGTTGGGGAAACTGAGGCCAGGAAAGGGGGGTGGGCTTGCCTAAGTCCCCCAGTGAGTTAGAGGCAGAGTTGGGACAGAAGCTCAGGTGTCAGGAGCCTCCATCCCCAGACCAGTGACTCTACTTCCCCGGCCTCCTCTCTTCAATCACAGAGCCTCAGAATGCCCACTGGGAGGCGGTGATAAGGCTTGAGTGAGAAAATGCTTGGAATGAGCTTAATTCAGTGCTTAGCACTTCTTGTTGTTAGGTGCCGTCAAGTCGATTCTGACTCATAGCAGCCCTATAGGACAGACTAGAATGCCCCATAGGATTTCCTAGGCTGTAATCTTTACGGGAGCAGATAGCCAGGTCTTTTCTTCCACAGAGCTGCTAGTGGGTTCAAACCACCAATCTTTTGGTTAGCAGCCGAGTGTTTAACCATTGCACCACCAGGGCTCCTTAAGCAAGTGCTTAATACGTGATATCTGCTGCTGTTGTTATTATTATTAGCTTCCAGAAATCATCTAGTCCAGTGGTTCTGAACCTTGAGTGTGCCTTAGAATTAGCTGGAGGGCTTGTTAAAACACAGACTGCTAGGCCCCACCCCTAGGGCTTCTGAGTCAGTAGGGCTGGGTGGATCTGAGAGTTTGCATTTCTAACAATTTCCCTGGTGATGCTGTTGATGCTGGTCCAGGGAACACACTTTGAGAACCACCAAGTAAGTCAATGGTTTGCAAACTTTCAACCCTCCCATTGGCAGGATTCTTTGTCTTAAATGAAACTCTTTGCAGAAGGATGATATAGCAAACAACTGAGAGAGAAACGACTTGATATATAATATACATTAAAGAGCCAGTGGGACCCCTCGGGGACACCCGCTGTGGGGCAGCAGACCCTGGTGCCCCAGGAGTCCCCGGAACCCAGTGTGAAGACCATCGCTTTGGTTAGTCCATTGTCTTTCTAGGTGGGGGAGTCTGTCCTTGAACTTCTTTAATGAGAGGATACCCCTCTCTCAAGCCAGCCCCTCCTTTCTCCTGTGTTTGAACAGCAGAATACAGGGACCACAGAGTCCTGGGCCCCCAAATGTTTGCAAATGGGCCCAGCTCCCCCCCAGACTCTTTCCCAGAACACAGGAGACTTGAGTTGCTTTGCAAAGCTGGCATTGCTTATGAGCCATCAGAAAAGAACTTGCAGAGCCTAGTTAAGACAAGGAGGCAAAGAGAGCCCAGGGGCTGCCCAGGGGACAGGGCACAGGGTGGGACCACAGAGAGGAGCGTTCGAGGGGGGCGGGGCAGGGACACCTAGGCCTGTTAGCTCCGATGCTGCTTTCGCGCATCCGTCATCTGATGGATGGCCATGGGGAGCTCATCGCCAATGAAGGGAGCTCTGCCAGGCCTGGCTCTGATACCTTGAACCCCTGGGAACACCGGGGCCTTGTGATGCGCCACCCCTCCTGGTGTGTTCCCAGTGACAGAACTGGACGGGAGAGATCTGCTCTGACCCAAAGCCCTCAGTGTACCCAGAGGAGAGTGAGGCCAGGTGGGGAAGGGGCTCGCCCAGGTTTACACAGTGAGGAGACAGAGGCCAAGCCCACGGCTCCCAACTCCCAGGCCAACGTTTTACAAAGTCTGGCCCGCAGAAGAGCAGACAAAGCATCGCCTCAGGTTCGGGATAAAAACGTGGATTCCTAGACCCCACCCACACCCAGGGAACCAGCACCACTCCCTAAACTCCCCAAAGCTTAAGAATCACGGGAATGGACAACCAGGTGTCCAACCCAGGCTTGGGGATTTGAGCACATCAAAGAGACATGCCAGAGCCCCATGGCTAGGGTGTCCGAGTTAGCAGAAAAGCAAAACAAAACAAAAACAGGACACTCGCTTAAACTTAAATTTCAGACAAACACCCAATAATGTTTTAGTGTAAATGTGTCCCAAATATTGGCTGGGTCCTGCTTATACCAATACTTCATTTTATACTGATAATAATTCACTTTGTGCTCATATGAATTAGTTTTAGATGAATACTTAACTTTTGAGTGCAATATTTAGGATATACTTATATTAAAACATTATTTGTGTTTATCTGAAATTCAAATGTAACTGTATTTCATCTGGCAACCCTGCTCATGGCCCCACTGTGGGGCTGCCAGTCCATGGCCCTCCCCCGGGGCCCGGATAGCTGGAGAGGGACTCACTGCAGACAATCGTATTATTCTCGATGGTGTGTTCATAAGGGTCCACGTAGGGGTGGCAGCCCAGGTCAAAGAGCTTCTGGTAGCAGCAGTCGTGGGCGTGGCAGCACCTATGGACGGGCAGAGGAGAGGTGGGACCCAACCTCCACTGGCAGAGACACTCTGATCAACTGTTGCAGTCCTCATTGGTCAGACTTTCAGACTGAGGCCCAGAGAGCAGAGACAGCAGCAGTTACTTGCCCAAGGTCATATAGCCAGGCAGTAGCAGAGCTGGAGCCAGCACCCCAATTTCTGTCTGAGATTCTGCCTCTTTGTCCTATCCCCCTTGGGGCCCTGGATGCAGCTGCAGGAGGGTCCGGTGGTCCAGCAGTGTGATCAGGGTGTGAGGGAGGGAGTCAGGAGAGCGCTGACTGTACACAGAGGCTGTCACTGGCTGTGCATGATGGTCAGGCAGGGACAGAGTTCTGGAGGGTCGAGTGGAGATGGAGGGGTTGGGTGATGGGAAGCAAATGTGGCTGTTGCCATCACCTCGGGGGAGTGAAGTCAATTGGCCAACATGCAATTTATTAGGCTCCCAGTGATACCAGACTTTGTGCTAGCTGTTGTTGGGGAGGCAGGAGCAGAAGACAAGCCATGGCCTCGGGGAGCTCCCAGTCTAATGGAGGAAGCACAGTCCTTGTCCTCTAGCACCTCCGGTCCAATGGGGTGGGGCTGGGGAGGGGTCACAGTCCTGGCCTGTGCAGGACATCAGCTGTGTGACTATTGCTCCCATGTGTGCTTTTGGGTAGATCAAAGGTCCCTTCCTAGTGAAAGTGGGAGTTCAAATGCCTTCAAGCCTGAGATCTTAGGGAGGGACAACAGAAAATGTCTAAGACAGCTGGAGATGCCACAGTCAAAAGACAGGCTTCTAGTCACAAACTCATCACACAAGCCTTGTCCTTTGGGGAAAGGCCCCTCTCCCACTTCTCAGAAGTGGAGATAAGAGTGACATTCTGCTGGCCACCCCTGCCCCCAGTAGGAACCCGGTCAGCCCAGAACCTACCAGTCCACCCCATCCATGGGCAGGCCTCGTCCCCCCAGCCCACAGTAGCAGCCATAGCCCATGAAGGTCCAGAGGGCGTTTCTCCCGGTGATGGTTTCCACCATGGACTTGAGGTTGAACAGGCTGCCCTGGGCTGCGCGCAGAACTGCAAGAGAACCAAGGGGGCTGCCGTGAGCTCAAGTACCAAGTACGGTGTGTTACCCGTATTCCTACCTTAAGCCCTAGTCCTGAGAAAATAATCATGAGAGTCGATATTTGTGGAGGACTTATACTGTGCTGGCACTATCTGAAGCCCCTCCCAAGCATTAACTCACTGAGCACTCACGGCTGCCCCAAGAGGTGCTATTATTATCCCTATTTTACAGATGAGGAGACTGAGGCCCAGAGCACTTAAGGAACTTGCCCAAGGTCCTGTTGTCAGAAAGTGGCAGTGACAGAATGTGGACTGGACAGTCAGGGTCTGGAGCCCACACACTTAGCCTTTCAGAAGTGCTGGTTTGTCAGGGGGTGGACGGGGGGCGCCGAGGGGCAGGCACACTAGGAGGGGCTGTGCAAATGCCACGTGCAGTTATGAACAACAGGGGTTTGACTCTGGGTCTGGGCCCTTCCTCTCACTGCCTGTCCAGGTGCCTCCACTCCCAGCTGAACTCAGTGTCCCCACTGCGGTCCCGGGGTTGGCACATCTCAGGATTAATCCAGAGACAATTTGGCGCTTCATGTTATAGGCTAATACTGGCTGCGAGTTGGGAGCGGGTTGCTGTGTATGTGGGTGTCACACACACTCATGCATGTATGCACACACACACATCCACACACACTTGTGCACACACACTTTCGTACATCGTGTGCACACACACACGTACACTCACGCATGCATGTGCATACTCATGGACACGCACGCTCAGTTTCACACACAGTGTGCACACACACACTCACTCCTTTCTCCTTTGTCTGTGTCTCACAGGAAGCATAGTGCAAGTACACTTTCTGTACTAGCAAAGTCAGCTTCACGGAGCCTGCCAGGCACACCCCGCCCTCCCCAACACTGTAGTCTCCCCGCTCTGTGTTTCCTCCCGCTTCATGCCTGCGCTGCCTCCATGTCTGCTCCTGACTCAGGGCTGAGCCAAGGCTCTGTGCGTGGAGCTTGCCTGGTGAGGCACCCCACACACCAGCAGGAGAGCCGCTCCATCCCCGTTGTGTGGGTGAGGAGACTAAGGCTGGAAGGGTCACACGGTCTGGCAGTGGCAGAGTCCAAACGGGCGCTCCGCCCCACAGCACAGCTCCCGCCAGCCCCCCAGCCCTCTAGGCTCCTCCAGCTGTGCCCCGGGTTAGGTGCTTCCTCCTCTCTCCACGTTCCCCACCGTGATCCACAGCCCCACAGCCGGAACCAGGAAATGTAATGGGAGAGGGAGGAAGCCAAGAATTCCAGAAACAGGACTGAGTAGAATCCCAAAAGCCACTCTTCCTTGCTTCTTCAGATGTGGCTGTCCAACATCTCACCAGCTCAATATGCCTTAGTGGGAAGAGCACAGACTTTGAAGTCAGACAGAGCTGGGAGCAGAGGCATCTGGCCAGGCAGGGAGAAGAAGGACTCAGAGTCAAATCCCTGTGCCCAGTCAGAGCTCTTTGGAGTTCTGCTTTCTCATCTGTACAATGGTAATAGCAACCCTAACCTTGACAGATGAGGTAGACAGTGCCCAACTTGGGGACTGGCACACACAAGACCCTCACTGCCTCCACATACCACCCCTGGGGCCTTGTTGGGGCCCTGGGCCAAGCCTGCCCTCCCTTCAGAGTTGATGTTGGGGATCCTGCCCCACCTGAGTCTTCCCGTCTCTTGGCTTCATGGTTTTCGTCACTATGAAGAACAGGGAGCAAACAGGAGAGAAGATGAGGCAGCAATAGGGAGAAATGAAACACAACTTTAAAGAGGGTGGTTTAAAGCCACGTAAATGTCTAAGTTGGGGTCCAGGGCAGGGAGAGAGGGGACCCTGCATTCAGAGGGCCTGAGCCTCAGTCTCCTGACCTGCAAAAGGAGATTTGCCTGAAACAGCTGTTGAATAGAAAGTAGGTGAAAGGAGCCGAGAGGGTGCCTGCTGGATAGTTAGTTCTCACCCCCATCCCCTTCCTCCCACTCTGTTGGGTTCTTGTTGCTCCAGTAAAACGTGTGCAAAGCCGTCTGGGAGACAGACAGACCTGGCTTTGAAAACAGGTTTATCAGCTGGTACTGTGGGACCTTGGGCAGGTTGCTTTACCTCTTTGGCCACAATTCCCAAATCTGAGGGCTGGTGGTAATGACAGTCCCTGTGCAGAGCACTGGGGATTCAGGTGAGGTCACGAATGTGTGTGGAGCACTGGCCCAGGCAGCACCCTGAGGTGAGACTCACACCTGTAGGAGCCAGTCCTCCTCGCTCCCTCAGCCTGAAAAGCCCCCACCCTACCTCCCATCTCCCCCTGTCCGCTATCCGTGCAGATGGCATCCTGGGTGGGGGCGGGGAGGGAGAAATCCTCAGCCCTCAGAACTCCCTGACCATCAACTTCTCCCATATTGTAAGAGAAGAAGAGTGAGAAACTTACCGAGCCACACATAAGGTGGACACACACACACACACACACACACACTCTCTCTCTCTTACTCTCTCATACATACACTCACACATTATCTCTCACACACACCTCACACACACACACACTCATCCACTTCACACTACCTCTGTACACCTCACATACACACACACCTCACACATAGACACACACACAGAGACATACACACATACCTCACTCGCATCTCACACACAGACACACCCACCTCCCACTACCACTACACACTTCACATACTCACACACACACTCACTCCCACACACATGCCTCACATATTCACACTCACCAACCTCACACAGTTGTACCCACACTCATTCCCACATACCTCACACATAATGTACACATCTCACACACTCATATACACTCATGCACAGATACATACAACTTACACATCTCGCACTCACGCATACCTCCTGTGTTCACACACAGACACACACCTCACACCACACTCTCACATGCTTGTACACTCATGCTTGCACACACACTCACACTCACACATCACAGATACACACACACACACATAACACCAAGGGAGAAGCAGTGGCCTGAAGCTAAGGCCTCGTCCATACTTACTCTCCAAATACAAGTAACAAAGTCTGTGTTTGGTCAAGCTAAAGGCTCTGACCTAACCACTGTTTTCTAAATAATAGGTCACTTTGCCTGAACTCAACCAATGATTTCTCATGTCTGGCCAAATTTAACCTTATTATTTTTTATTTGTTTGTTTCTGGTATGTATTCCTTTTCTTCAAGCCAGTCTGTGCTCAGGCAATATTTAACTGGCTGTATAAAAAGTCAATGAGAGGTTCAGTCCACATTCCATGTACCTGAGTCACCTGCCACCCAAAAACATCTGGATGTGTGACAAGGGCCAGATGTGTGTCAGAAGCCTCACTTGACAATACCGTAGGGTGGCTCCCTTTGATCCATGGTGCCCTGGAGTACCACCAGGGAGAGAAGTCTCCGCAGCCTTCTCCACCATATACCTATTGTGTGTGAAGAAGTATCTTTTTTGTACACTCACACACACACACACACGCTCTCCTACATACACACTTATAGGGAGATATATGCACACCTACATTCATATAAATTGTGGTGCTGGCAAAGAATATTGAATATATCATGGACTGCCAAAAGAAGGAACACGTCTATCTTAGAAGAAATACAACCAGAATCCTCCTCAGAAGTGAGATGGCAAGACTTCGGCCCACTTACTTTATACACGTCATCAGGAAAGACCAATCACTAGAAAAGAACATCTTGATTTGTAAAGTAGAGGGTCAGCAAAAATGAGGGAAACTGTCAATGAGATGGATTGACACAATAGCGGAAACAATGGACTTGAAAGTACCAACGATCATGAAGATGGTGTAGGACTGGGCAACGTTTTTTTTGTTGGGTTATACATAAGATTGCTGTGAGTCAGAGCCAACTTGATGGTAACTAAAATATATTCATATACACACTTTATCGACATACCCATCACATTAATGCACAATGACATCAATAGACACAAATATACCCTCACGCTCAGGTGCCAACAGGGACACACATTTTATTCACATATGCTATACACATAGACACAACCCTATTCTCAGACACACCTTCACACACAGTAGATATATGCTGAATACCCACACACAAACCCATCACTTCATGTCCACATATATACACATTCACAGTTACACACTTCTATGTACACAAACACCTGGATTTTGCTGGGGCACCCAGGCAAAACACCAGCAAACACCACCATTTTACGATGCTTGCTCAGCTCTGGGCCCTGCCCCCTTGAGGCTCATAAATGCGACTGACCCTGGCATGTTTACAGGTAACCAAGGAGTAAACAGCCCCAGAAGGGAGGATGAAGCCTGGCAGGGGGCTGAAACAGGAAGTGGAGGCCCAGAGAGGGGAAGTGACAGGTCCAAGGTCTCACTTAGTCAGTGGAACTTGAGCCCAGGGCGCCCAAGGTCACGGAAAAGGGCTGGGGAGGGGGAGAGAAGGAGGAGTCTTCCTCAGAGCCTTTACTCACCACTGCCCACCAGGATGGCAATGGTGAAGAGCTTCTTCATACCCAAGCTAGACCTGCAAGAGGAAGAAACCCAGGTCTCGAGTCCATCCCCTTCACCTTCCTGTAGTTCCAGGCCTGCTGCACCCTCTGGGCTTTGCTACAGGCTCCATAAACACTGTCCCATATGTCTCAGTTGCTGCTGCCCAGGCACATGATTAGCTCCTCCAAGAAGATGAAATCACCTCCCTGCCTCTGCTGCTCCTGCTGGAGGAACAGACCCTCCCTGCCTCCCACTCTGGGCAGGACCCCACCCTGCATCTTCTTCAAGACAGGGAGCTCACCATCTCTTGGGGTTGGGCTACCGTCTTGGATAAGAGCCAACCCCTCTTCCACATGCAGTTCTGAGACAGAGAGCTGCAACCCAACCTGGTGGCTGGGTCTTGAACCTGGAGACAAGAGTTTCCTGGGTTCTAGTCCCAGCTCTGCTTCCAAAATGCTGTGTAACTGAAGGCAGATCCATTATCCTCTCTGGGCCTCAAGTGCCCCATGAGGTTTGACTAGATGATCCCTAAGTCCCTTCCAGCCCTGAAAATGCAATGACATATCTCAGCCCATCATTCTGAGAATCAGAGCTCTCCTTTCTGGAGAAACGAATTCTAGAAGCCAGTCTCCCACCACCCAAACCCAGCCCCCTCAACAGAGCATTCCATCCGAGGGTAGCAGGCACATACCTGGAGGTTCTCCAAGTAGAGGAGGCCCTGAAGCACAAGACCCCACACCCAGAGGGGTATGTAACCAGCACCTTCTTCCTAAACCCTTTGGGGTTGGCCTGTGCCCCATCTGCCATGTTGTGGATCCTGGGGGGCCAGCGACATAGGGCTCGAAAGGTCCGTGATCGGCTCTTAAGGCTCTGGGGAGCAGGCCCCAGCTTCACACTGCCATGTGCCCACTGGCAGGGCAGTGCCAGGTCTGTACTCCCAGGCAAGATGCAGGTGACACATACCCTAGAAAGGAGGCTCCTCCTCCTCCCTCCCACCTCCACTGCCCTGCCCACAGCTGGCTGGCCAAGTCCCCATCCACAGCTGCAGGGTGTGCTCTGTCTGCGGGGGTAGGGGTTTGTGCACTAGACTGTGAGTCAGCCCCTCCCCACCACATGAGAAAGGGCATTGGCCCAAAGTGCTCTCTGTCCACACCTGGAAGGAAGTTCTCTTCACATGGAAGGGTGAGTCCACCCATGTCTGTTAGAAGTTCCCGTCTTAGTTTCTTGGTGCTGCTTTAACAAAAATACTAGTCTGTGGCTTTAATGAACAGAAATTTATCTTCTCACAGTTCAGAATGCTAGAAGTCTGAACTCAGGACTACAGCTTCAGGGAAAAGCTTTCTCTGTGCTCCCTGGGCAAAGTCCTTGTCTCAGTTTCTCTAGTGCTCTTCTTGGCATTCCTTGGAGCTCTCCAAGTGTCATCTATCTTTTCCCCTGTTCCTGCTTTCTCCTGTGCCTAATCTGTGTTTTTATATCTCAGAAGTGATTGGTTTTAAGATATACCCTCTACTGATATGGCCTCGTTAACATAACAAAGAAAACCCTATTCCCAAATGAGGGTACATCTACAGCGTCTTAGTCTGGGCTCTCTAGAGAAGCAAAACCAGTGAAGCATATATATACAGAGAGAGAGAGAGAGAGAGAGAGAGATTTATCTCAAGGAAATAGCTCATGCGGTGGTAGAGGCTGGCAAGTCCCAAGTCCATGGGTCAGGCATCAGGCTGACTCATGTAATTGCAGAGGCTGACAGATCCAAGATGGGCAGGTAAAATGGTAGGCTGCTGGCTCACAAGCTACTGAGGCTGACAAATCCAAGACTGGCAGGTCAGAGAGCAGGCTGCTGGCTCACAGGCTGCAGAGGCTGATGAATTCCAAGATCCGCAGGCAATACAGCAGGCCACTGGCTCAAGTCCCAAGAACCAGAAGTCAAATGATGATGAGTTGGATGCAAGATCCAGAGCAAGCAAGCAAGCTTTGCCAAAACATCTATGTATTTATTGGATGCAGGCCACACCTCCGAGGAAACTCGCCTTACAACTGATTTGCTGATCGCATCTTAGAGGATGACTGCGTCATTACATAACTGCCAAACTACTGAGAATCATGGCCCAGCCAAGCTGACACACAATCTTAACCATCATACACAGATATAAGGATTAGGGTTCTAACATATTTTGGGGGGTGACACAATTCAATCCATAACAAGTCCCCCCACATCTTGAAAGGATTTAGTCCAAAAACTGGCAAGAACTCTCTATCCATATCTGGAAGTGGGTCTTCATCATCTGGAAGCATGTAGGTGCCCACATCGGTCAGGATGCCCTGGTTAAGACTACAGGAGCAAGGGCCCATGTATCTGGCAGGAAGTATCCGCAGTACGTATCTGTAAGGCAATCCTGTTTGATCGGAAGCAGAGCCTCTCAACCCCAGCACTACTGACATGTCAGGCTGGATAGCTCTTTGTTGGGGGCCTGTCCTAGGCACTATAGGACGTTTTGCAGCATCCCTGGCTTCTATCCTCAAGACCGTATAGCACCTTCCCCAAGTTGTGACAATCTGAAATGTCTCCAGACATTACCAACTGTCTCCTTGAGGGCAAAGTCGCCTCTGCTTGAGAGCCTGGTGTGCCTGAGGATCAGCGCCATTTGCCTCTTGTTTGTGGGGTAAGAGGGTGGTATGTGTGAAAGAGTAGCATGAGAAGCAGCTGGGACTTGAGCCCTGGGGCCCCTGAAATGGGCTTGAATTCTAGCACCCCCCACTTCTTAGCTGTGAGATCCTGGGAAAAATAGTTTCCTTCCCTGTCCTCTGTGTCTTCAGCTATATAATGAATATACTAAGGTCTCCTCACAATATAACCCAACAATTCCACTCCTTGATATATACCCAAGATAATTAAACACATATGGCTGCACAAAAACTTGTACACAAATGTTTGCAGCAGCAGTAATCATAATAGGCAAAAAAGTGGAAACAACCCAAATGTCCATCGATTGAAGAAAAGATACATAAAATGTGGTTGCTATGAGTCGGAATCGACTCAACGGTGAGTTTGGTTTGGTTTATATCCATATCATGAAATATTATGCAGCCATAATAAGGAATTAAGTACTGATACATGCTACAATATGGATGAGCCTTGGAAACATGCTAAGTGAAAGAAGCCAGACACAAAAGGTCACTCATTGTATGATTCCATTTATATAAAATATTCAGAATAGGTATATCAATAGACACAGAAAGTGGACTGGTGGTTACTGGAGGCTGGAGGGAGAGGGGAATGGGGAGTGACTGCTTAATGTGTCCAGTTTTCTTTTAGGATGATGAAAATGTTTTGGAACTGGATGGAGGCGGTGGTTGCAAGCACTGTGGGTATATTGAGTGCCACTGAATTGTACACATTAAAATAGCTAATTTTATGTTATGTGAATTTCACCTCTATTTAAAAAATAAAAATAATTTCTGTAAGATAACTGGATATGTAAATAACATTTTGTTAACAGGTCTCATATGTACAAATGATAACCAGTTATGTTATTAAAGAAATATCTTTTCCTTACAATAGGAATAGAAAATACAAAACATCTAAGATTAAACTTAGCAAAAAACGGGGAAGATTTATTTGAGGAAAATGCTTCTATAGACCACAAAAGTCAAACAAATAAAAAAGCTCACCAGGTTCTTGGCTAGTCAGAATTCAATATCATAAATACTCCCTTATGTTAATCTATTAATCTAATGTTGTTTTTAGGTACTGTAGAGTCAATTCTGACTCATAGTGATCCTATGTATTACAGAACGAAACATTGCTCAGTCCTGTGCATCCTCACAACAGTAGGTATGTTTGAGTCTACTGTTGCAGCCACTGTGTCAATCCATCTTGTTGAGGGTCTTCCTCTTTTTCGCTGACCCTCTACAAAGCATGATGTCCTCCAGAGACTGATCACTCCCGATAACATGTTCAAAGTAAGTGAGATGAATTCTCACCATTCTTGCTTCTAAGGAGCATTCTGGCTGTATTTCTTCTAAGACAGATTTATTTGTTCTTCTGGCAGTCCATGGTATATTCAATATTCTTCCAACACCATAATTCAAATGCGTCGATTCTTCTGCAGTCTTCTTTTTTCATTGTCCAGCTTTCACATTAATTTAATGACATTCCAACAAGAAATTAACAGGTCTTTTTTCTAAAACCAGATAAACTGACTCTTACATTCGTATTTTTTATGAATGTAAGAACAGCCAGGAAATTATATAAAAGAAAACAATGATGAGTGAAAAATTCTACCAGCTTTTAAAACATGCTTTCACTAAAACAGACATTGACAAGTGAACAGAGAGATCAATGAAATAGAACTGAAAGTCTAGAAATAGACAAACATACATATGGGAATTTAGTATATGGAAAAAGTGGCATTTTAAATCAGTAGGGAAAAGATGGATAATTAATAAATTGTTTGGGTACAACTGGGTAACCGCTAGGAAAAATACAAAGTTGGACCCAAACCTTACACTCTCATATGAGTATAAATTCCAAATGGAGCCAATATTTAAATTTTTTTTAAAAATGAAGACATAGAAGTATTAGAATAAACTATGGGAGAATTCTTTTTAATCTGAGAGTGAGAAAGGCCTTCCTTCCTATGACCCAAAACTCAGACGATGTATAAGAAAACACTGATGAATGTAGCCACATTAAAACCTAAAATTTCTTCACAACAAAAACCACCATAGGGGAAAGGAAAAAAAAAAAGATAAATGACAAACTGTGACAAAAACATTGCAACTCATATCACAGACAGAAGCTAATTTTCCTAACAAACAGTTCCTACTAATCATTGTTATTGTTAAGCGCCATGAGTCGGTTCCGATTCATAGAAACCCTGTGTACAACAGAACGAAACACTGCTTGGTCCTGTGCCATCCTTTAAACAAAAAGTAGATTAGTGGTTGCCTAGGGCTGGGAGGAAGGAGGGTGCAGGAGAATGGGGACTGACTGCTAATAAGTAAGAATTTCTTTATGGAGTGTCGAAAATGTTCTAAAATTGGATTGTGGCAGCGGTTGCACAATGCTGTGAATATAAAAAAAAAAATGAATCACACACATGAAATGGGTGAATGGTATGGTATGTGAATTAAATATCAGAAAAATCATTTAAAAATATATATATAATACACCAAGATATAAAACCTAAACTTATAAAACTCTAGAAGAAAACACAGGAGAAAAATTTTGTGACCTTGGATTAGGCAAAGATTTTTAATATAACACCAAAAGCATGAAAGAAAAAAATCAACAAGTTGGACTTCATGAAATTTAAATTTCTGCTCTTTGAAAGACACTGTTAAGACAATGAAAAGACAAGTCACAGATTGGAAGGAAATTTTTTTTTTTATATTGTACTTCAGGTGAAGGCTTACAGAACAAATAGTTTCTCATGAAACAGTAGTACACATGTTGTTTTATGACATTGGTT
>NW_004443984.1:9719106-9748215 GCF_000243295.1 Trichechus manatus latirostris
ATTTGTTATTTCCAGTGTTTTTGATTTGTGCCAGTAATGCCGGGGTGAGATGGTATCTCATTGTGGTTTTAATTTGCATTTCTCTAATGGCTAGTGATCACGAGCATTTGGAAAGAAATATTTGCAAATCACATACCTAATAAAGAATTTATATCCAGAAAACAGAAAGAACTCTCAAAACCAATAATAAGAAAACAAGCCAATTCTTAAAAATGAGCAAAGAATTTGAAAATCCACTTCACCTAAGAAGATATACTGATGGCAAATAACCACATAGAAAAGATGCTCAGTGTTATCAGTCATTAGGGAAATGTATATTAAAACCACATTGAGATTCTACTGCACACCTATTAGAATGCCTAAAATGAAGAAGACTGATTATACCAAGTGTTGAAGAGGATGTGGAGGAACTGAAACTCTCATACACTGCTGCGGGAGTGTAAAATGCACTTTGGAAAACAGGCAGTGTCTTAGTTATCTAGTGCTGTTATACAGAAATACTTCAAGTGGACGGCTTTATCAAATAGAGATCTATTCTCTCATAGTCTAGGAGGCTAGAAGTCCGAATTCAGGGTGCCAGCTTCAGGGGAAGGCTTTCTTTCTCTGTTGGCTCTGGAGGAAAGTCCTTGTCTTCAGTCTTCCCTTGGTCTGGGAGCTTCTCAGTGAAGGCACCCCAGGTCCAAAGGAAATGCTCTGCTCCCGGCACTGGTTTCTTGGTGATATGAGGTCCCCATGTCCCTCTGCTCGCTTCTTTCTTTTATATCTCAAAAGAGATTGACTTAAGACAAAACCTAATCTTATAGATGGAGTCCTGCCTCATTAACATAATTGCTGCTAATCCTACCTCATTAACATCATAGAGGTAGGATTTACAACACTTAGGAAAATCACATCAGATGACAAAATGGTGGTCAATCACATAACACTGGGAATCATGGCCTAACCAAGTTGACACACATTTTGGGGGGGCAAATTCAATCCATAACGGGAAGTTTCTTATAAAGTTAAACATACACCTCCCTGGGGAGGGAGGGAGATGGGTATTCACTAACTAGATAGTAGATAAGAATTATCTTAGGTGAAGGGGAGGACAACACACAATACAGGACAAGTCAGCACAACTGAACTAAACCAAAAGCTAAGAAGTTTCCTGAATATAACCAAACACTTCAAGAGATGGAGTAGCAGAGGCGGCGGTTTGGGAACCATGGTTTCCAGGGACATCTAAGTCAGTTGGCATAACAAAGTTTATTAAGAGAATGTTCTGCATCCTACTTTGGTGAGTGCGTCTGGGGTCTTAAAAGCTAGCGAACAGCCATCTAAGCTACATCAATTGGTCCCAACCCACTTCAACAAAGGAGAATGAAGAACACCAAAGACACAAGGAAAATATTAGCCCAAGAGACAGAAAGGGCCACATAAACCAGAGATTCCATAAGCCTGAGACCAGAAGAACTAGGTGATGTCTGGTACCACCAATGACTGCCCTGATGGGGAACATAACAGAGAGTTCCTGACGGAACAGGAGAATAGTTGGGTGCAGAATTCAATATTCTAGTAAAAAGACCAGACTTGATGGTCTGCCTGAGACTGGAGGGACCCCAGAAGACATGGCCCCCAGACTCTCTGATAGCCCAGAACTGAAACAATTCCCGAAGCCAACTCTTCAGATAAAGATTAGACAAGACTAAAATGATAATCGTGAAGAGAGTGCTTCTTAGCTCAAGTAGATACATGAGACTAAATGGGCAGCTCCTGTCAGGAGGCGAGATGAGAAGGCAGAAAGGGACAGGAGCTGGCTGAATGGATACAGGAAATCTGGGATGGAAAGGAGGAGTGTGCTGTCACATTACAGGGAGAGCAGCTAGGGTCACATAGCAGTATGTGTATAAATTTTTGTATGAGAAACTGACTTGAACAGTAAACTTTCACTTAAAGCACAATTAAAAAAAAAAAAAATGCACCTACCATATGACCCAGCCATTTCACTCTTGTGTGTTTACTCAAGAGAAAAGAAAGCATGTGTCCATACAAAGACATATACAAATGTTCATAGCAAAAACTATAAACAACCCAAATGCCCTTCAGTCGGAGAAAGGATACACAAACTGTTGTATATCTATACAATGGAATACTACTCAGCAGTAAAATGTAACCAACTACTGATACTCACAACAACTTGGATCAATCTCAAAAGCATTATGCTACGTGAAAGAAGTCAGACACAAAAGATTGCATGCTACATGATTCCCTCTGTTTGAAATTCTAGAAAAGGCAAAACTCGTTTATAGTGACAGAGAACAGCGCATTGATTACCTGGGGCTGGAGGTAGGAGTGGAATTGGCTTCAAAGAGGCACAGGGGAACATTTAGGGGGGAAATGTTTCATATCTTGATTGGAGAAGTGGTTCCACTGATGTATATATTTGTCAAAACTCACCAAACTTTAAATGGGTACATTTAATTTTATGGAAATTATACCTCAATAAAATTGATTTAAAAAGAAACAAAAAATGTTTATTAGAAATATACATTGTTTCCACATTTATAACAACATTTTTATCTTATACTGTTTCTCCAAATAGTTTCTAATCATTAAGCAGTTAATCCTGGAGGAGGGAGCTATCAAATGTCATTATTCCCATTTTATGGAGGTCGATACTGAGGCAGTGAGTTGGGAAGCCGTGTCTCAAACCTAAGGGCAGTGCCCTGAGGGACAGGCCAGTCCCTCAGACCACATCTCTGTACCAAAGAGACTGTGTTTGTGTGTACATTGTGGGGAGGGAGGGAGGGATGAGCAGAAGAAAGTGAGCAATGACCAAACAACTGCTCACCCCTTCCAGGAAGTCTTCCATTCATTCATGATTTTCTCTGGGCTCTCTTAACACCCATTGTCCATACAACTGTGTCTGTGGCCCAGTGGAAAAAATTCAGTCTTAGGGTCAGAAGACTGGGTTTTGGTTGGGCCTTCTGCTGACAGGTGGTTTGACCTTTGGATGCCCCACTGACACATCTGCAAATGGGACGAATAATACCCACCATATAAATTGGGCTTTGAGAAGTGAGTGAGAGGTAAGACTCCATGCAGGTCAAAGCACTATTCTTTCCTGTGGAGTTAATGGTGTATCCATCTGGGCTAAGGCTTTTCACCAAGTCTGACGAGGCTGTGGGCTCCCGTAGGACCACATTTACAGTAAGAAATGCCTTTGGCTTCTTGTACTACCCATATAAGTTAGCATCTAGCCTTCCCTCAACCAAAAAAAAAAAGCTTTGCTGTTCTTTTTGGGAGTCTCCAGAGGTGTCTTGTGGTCAGTCTCATGAGCTCCAGGCATCTCATATTCTTCCCTTCTCTCCCCCTTCCCCCACCCTATGGTCACAGCTGTTCGTGGAGGCCTCACACCACTGTGAGACTCGGTCAAACCCCCAGGTGCTGACCTCACCAAAAACCAAACCAAACCCTCGGGTGCTGACCCCAGATGCCCCGAAAGCTGCAAACTCTTAAGGTTCCCAGTGGGGATGGCTCACCTTCTAGTCACAAAACCATCCCATCCTGTGCCATGTTCATGCCCCTCTGTCCCCTGGGCTTCACAGAGGTCACCTATCCCCCATGATCTTAACCTTTGCCTGGAGCCTCTTTCTCCGCAAGGCTCAGGCTCAAGTCTATCGGACAAATACCTTGCTGTCCACAGTCATCCCCCCGTTCTGACTCCGTCCATGCAAACCAGCCTCTATAAATCCATGTGAGGCTCCCACCCACCAGACTGCCATGGTGGGTCTGCACAGCCCAGGTTCAAACCAGCTGCAAAGCATCTGGTTGCTCCGGGAACTAGAGCACAGGGCATTTCTTACTCCTCTCTGCATACCACATAGAGTGCCAGGTGTGGCTGGGGGGCCAGTGCATAATAGGTGCTCAGGAAATTTCAGTTGAATGGAATCATTAAATGGAAATGCCTGTTGAATGGTTCCTTTGGGATTTCTTAGAAGGGTGGTCTTTGCCTTACCTAGATTAATAATAACAACTACTACTACCATTATTGAGTGCTTACTGTGTATGAGACATATTGTCAAGCATTTACATGCCTCATCTCTTGCAATCCTCACAAAAACCTCCAAGGCAGACATTATCATCCTCCTAGGAGTCCTTGGGTGGTGCAAATGGTTAACACCCTTGGCTGCTAACTGAGAGGTTGGAAGTTTGAGACCACCCTGAGGCACCTTGGAAGAAAAGACTGGCAGTGTACTTCTGAAAAAGCAACCATTGAAAACCCTTGGAGCATAGTTCTACTCTAACACACATAGAGTCACCATGAATTATGCACCTGCACAGTAACTATCATCCTCTTGCCTCCCATCGAATAGATGAAAACAAAGAGCATCAGAGACATGAAGTAACCACCCTGAGACTGCATAGCTATAGCAGGGCAAGTCAGGATCCACACCAGTTCCGTCTGACTCCAAACCTCCCTCTGAACGCCCAGGCCCTAATGTGGCCTCGAGGAAGGCAGCAGGGGGCTGGGCAGGGTCTGAAAACAAACAAGAACTTTCCAGCAATGACCATCTCAAAGCTGCTAGATATGGGGCTTTCTAGAGTGATTTTGAGTGTCTTCTAGTGGCCACTGGCCTGGGTCTGGATCACTCTGAATGAACGGAACGGTCAACTTGGAAATCCCCTACTGTATATGACCAACTCTGTATCATTTAGAGACAAGAGTCTCTAGACCTTGGAGAGTAGTGGAGGTCAGTTTGCTCAGCCCCTTGCCTCAGTCAAACAGTTTCCTCCTGGGAGGAGGGTTCACCAGGTTCTGTGGCATTTATTGACCACCTACTATGTGCCAATCATTCTACCTATAACCATTACAACCTTAGCCCCATTTTTCAGATGGGAAACCTGAGGGTCAGAGAGACAAAGTAACACGATCAAGGCAACACTTAATTAAGCTGGAATTCAAAGCCAGAAATGTATAATATCAAAGGTCATGCTTTCTTTCTACTACACAATCTCAGTTGTTTATAATCTAGAAGGTCTTGCTTCTATCTATCTGAAGTACTTCGGCTGAAGTTTGATCCCATTTGCTTTTATTATTATTATATTATTATCATTTTTAAAATATTTTATTGATTTTTGGTGGTAAATATACACAACGAAACATACATCCATTCATAATTTCTACATCAATAGTTCAATAACATTGGCTACGCACTTCACATTGTAACACCATTTTATCTCTACCCATATGTTTCATTACCATTAATCTAGGCTCTCTGCCCCTTTAAGTTCTCATGTGTGCTTTAGATTAACAGTTGTTAGTTTACACACATCTAGATAATTCTTTATAAAAGCACTATGCTTGAGGCGAACATTCTTTATTAATTGGGCTAAACAGTTGTTTAACAATAGCTTCAGGGATAATTTCTGTTCAAGGTTCAAAGATTATTTCTGGGTATTAGATTTGGTGGTTCCCCAATCTTAACGGATCCAGTAAGTCTGGTTTCCATTGGAGTTGGAAGTTCTCTTCCTTGTCTTTCCTCTTTTTGATCAGAATCCATCTATTGGGTCCTCAGTCAAAACGTTCAGTAATGGTAGCCAGGCACCATTCATTTCTTCTGGTCTCAGAGTAATGGAGGTAGCAGTTTATGGAGGCAATTAAATCTGCAGTCCATTTCCTTCTCTGATTCCTGGGTCTCCTTCTTCCTCTGCTGTTCCAGATGAATAGAGACCAATTGTTGTATCTTGGGTGGCCTCTCGCAAGCTTCTAAGACCCCAGGCACTATTCACCAAACTAGGAAGTAGAACAGAAATTCTAAAACCAACATTGGACCAATTGACGAGATAGACCCATGAAGCCACATTGTCATCATTTTATTTAAATTTATTGAAGTAAAACACATACAGGAAAATGCACAATGAGTTGTACAATGGAATGCAAACTGCCAGATGACTTTCCACAGTGGGAACACATGCATGAACCAACACCCAGGTCATGAAACAGAACATTAGCAACCCCCGAAACCCTCTAGTAATCTCTCCAGTCACCACCCCCTTGATGCGTAACTGCTATGCTGATTTGTAGAAGCATAGGTTAGTTTTGACTATTTTGGAACTTCGTATAAATGGACTCTTTTGCATATGGCTTTTTTCATTCATCATTATGTCTGTGAGAATTATCCAGTTGTTCTGTGGAGTTGTAGTTCATTCATGTGGTGTTATCATTGTGTGGCTATACCACCATTTATTTATCCCTTCTATGGTTGACAGACATTGAGTTCTTTCCACTTGTTTAACTCACTTACTTTGGTTCTGCCTTGGTGCCAATAGAGAAAAGTGGGTCACCCTCCCATGAAGGCAAACCTCCAATCTCTTCTTCCCTTCTCTATCCTAGCCTGGGGAAGCCAGTCTCCTTTTGGTTTTTTTTTCTTATCATCCAAACCTCCACTAATTCTAAGCTTCATCCTTAATGCCCTCAGGCAAGTTTTCATCTTCGATGAGACCCAGGCAACTGTTCTGGTAAAGGAGGCTTTGCAGGGAGGGATGGGTGGAGGGATGGGAGGACTCTGGCCCTGGATGAGAAGACAGGCTCCCACCCCACAGGGATATCTCTCAGGAGAAGGGGGTTCACTTTCTTCTTGTCTGCGGTGAGGTTGGAGGCAGCAGGTCCCAATGCTCTGCCAGCTCTTCTCATTTCCACCTCCACCTGTGCTGGGAGGATAAGAAAGTGCAACAGAGCTCCAGAGCATGATGACTTGTCAGTAAAATGAAGATTAGGGCCCCACCAAATCAAGCCCACTGCCGTCGAGTCAATTCCTACTCAAAGCGACCCTACAGGACAGAATAGAACTGCCCCCATAAGGTTTCTAAGGCTGTAATCTTTACAGAAGCAAATCAAAACATCTTTCTCTCGCGGAGCAGCTGGTGGGTTAGAATCACAGACCTTTCGGTTAGCGGCCTAGTGCTTAACCACTGTACTACCAGGGCTCCCGAGGATTAGGGCAGTACCTAAAAAAACCAAACCCATTGCCATCGAGTCGATTCCAACTCGTAGCGACCCTAAAGGGCAGAGTACAACTGCTCCATAGGGTTTCTAAGGCTGGAATCTTTACAGAAGCAGATTGCCACATCTTTCTCCTGAGGAGCAGCTGGTGGGTTCCAACAACTGACCTTTTGGTTAACAGCTGAGGGCTTAACCACTGTACTACCAGGGCCCTGATCTACTTACATTTAATACTTGTTAAGCACTTAGAACAGTGCCTGACATGCAGTAAGGGCTCTGGTCAACCCAGGTTCCAACCCAAACTCTGCCATGTACTTGCTGTGTGACCCTGGGCAAGTTTCTAATCTCTCCGAGCCCCAATTTCCTTATCTGTAAAATGGGAACAGCAAAATCTCCTTCAGGGTGTGGTTGTAAAAATTAAATGAGGCAACAGCCTAGGGCCTGACCCATGGTAGAGACTCAGCCAATGGTAACTTTTATGAAGAACTGTACATTGGAGTCTAAGCCCCCTCCAACTCCTCTTCACCCACCACCTAGAGATTTTGATGGATTGTGGCCTACCAATATCAAGTGTTTTTCCTACTGTTGCCAGAGAAGTAAGAAAACACAGACTTGTTAGCTAGAAAACACCGCTGATGGGGGCAGAAGTTAGGGGATTTCTAAATTTGCATAGACTTTTGGGGAAAGCAAAGGCTTTAAAATCTTTATACCTTCTGATTCAGCAATTTCACTTCTAGAATTTTATTCTAAAGAAATAACCCTTAAAATTAGACAAGTATTTATATTTTGAGATGTTCATCATAGTGCTATTTATAAGAATGACAAATGGTGTCCTAAAAGTCACCCATTGGAGATTGGTCAAGTAAATTAAGGGGCATCCACTCAGGCCATATTGTGTAGTCATTGAATATGTTTAGGAATAGTTTGTTAACATTTAGAAAATGCTTATGAAATCACATTAAATAAAAAAAGAGAAACAAACATGTACTTATGCTGTAACCACAATTACCTAAAATAAAGAAAAAAAAAAGATCAAAAGGAAGTACATTTACTCAGTGTAGGCATGATTTATGGTGGGAAAATGTTGGAAACAACCCAACTTTTCAGCTAAAGAAGTTGGGTAAACTAATTATGGAATGTCTGTATAATTAAATGCTCAGCAACTATTACAATGATGATGTATACATATATATTAATATAAAATTGTGTATAAGATGTATAGCATTAAATTTTAAAAATCAGGTAATATTTTGTTCCTAGCCAAGATGGAGTAACAGGGATTGGGTTTCCCTCTTGACTGAAAAAAAAAAATGTACAAAATATATGAAACAATGGTTTTCAGACACTGGACATCAGGTAGCCTAGGATAGTGATCCTTGGAAGAGGGAACAAAAATGAAGTGAGTCCTACTATTGCCCCAGCTTACTGCCTGGAGAGAGTTTCCAGGATGCAGCATCCAGCATGGGGGGAAGGGGGGGAGGTGCCCTGACCCAGGCAGAACCCAGCCATCTCTGTGAGCTGAGGAGATGGATCTGGGAGTCCAGGGAGGCCAAGATCACTAGAGTTCACAGAGCAGAGTACTAGAGAGGAGAAGGCTGAGCAGAAAGATCTCTAGAGATCTTTAGAGGATCTCTCTCCAGGCTTCAGCTGGGTATTGATCAATGCACACAAGTGAGGAAATTACCTAAGGGCAGGCAACAATCCCTGGAGCTCACACAGTTACTTCTCTGGTAACAGTAGGAAAAACGCTTGATGATATTGTTAGGCCACAGTAGTCTGGGTTCCCACCAGTCAGAGCAGAAGATCTCATAATTCACAGGATGCTGGGTAGAGTACTTAGAAGCTTATTGCCTTGCTTGTGGGGGAAAATTAGACCTAAACTAAAGACTGCTTTGGTCCTCCTTAACAAAGCTTAAAAGAAAACTTTGGAATAATCAGATGGTTTCCAAGTAACTTAATTTTATACCAAATCAGTGTTCAAGAATACTTATAAACCAAAAACCAAACCTGTTGCCATTGAGTTCATTCTGGCTCATAGTGACGCTATAGGACAGAGTAGAACTGCCCCATATGGTTTCCAAGGTGTGCTTGGTGGATTCGAACTGCCCACCTTTTGATTAGTAGCCATAACTCTTAACCACTACACCACCAGGGTTTACAAAAATATACAGCGTTCAATAAGGCAAAAGTCACAATGTCTGATATCTAATAAAAAATTACCAGACATGCAATGAAGCAGGTAAGTATGACAAATCAAGAGAAAAAAAATCTATCAATAGACCCAGAAATGACACAAAAGATAGAATTAATAGACAAAGACATTACAAGTTATTTTAACTTTATCTGATATTGCTATGAGTAATAAAGTTCACTGCCTCTGACCTAGAAGTCTTATGTTTTCTGCAAGCATCCATGAAACTGTAGCAGATTAACTGGGTAGCTCACAAATAGAGTAAAATCTTAGTTCTTCAGTTCTTGGTACTGTGACTTTAGGAAGAGAAACTGTGGAGATGCACATTCCCATTCATGATTGGGAGAGCTCTTTCTCTTGACTTTGTAGTTAAGAAATGTTCCTCCAGTTTACACAACCCGGAATTCCATCTTTCGGGGATCTAGTGACCTCTCTAATAGTAGATATCCATTTATCTAATTTTTTGTATACTCATGGTAGAAACCCTCTAATCTTTTACAAGTCATAGGCACCAAAACTGATAAAAATGGCTTGTTCAGGCGTGAGTTAAGTGTTGTTGGCCATGAGTTCAATGTTAATGAATCAACAATATATGTTAAATAAGATACCTTTAAACAGAAACACACATAAAACCAAGGTTATGTACTGATCAGTTGACCCAAAAAAAAGTTGTGACCAGAGGCTCACAGGAACTTAACCCTGTATTTCCCCTAGGAGCAACAGTTCAGTATTCCCTAATTTCACTAATCCATTGTTCCCGGTGGCATACATCAAAGTGTTAATGGTGCTTAATGGATTCACAGGTGATTTTTTATTGTTAAAATTTATTTGATTTTATTGCTGTTGAAAATATATACAGTAGAACATACACCAATTCAACAATTTCTACATATACAATTCATTGACATTGATTACATTCTTCAAGTTGTGCAATCACTCTCGCCCTCCTTTTCTGAATTGTTCCTCCCCATTAACATAAACTCACTGCCCCTAAGCTTTGAATCTAAATTTTCGAGTTACTGTTGTCAGTTTGATCCCATATAGATAGTTGTTTAAAAGAGCACCACGCTCAAGGTAGACATTCTTTACTAATTAAGCTAAACTGTAGCTTGTTTAAAGAAGACTTCAGGGGATATTTTTGGTTTAAGGTTTAAAGATTATCTCAGGGCTATAGTTTCAGGGTTCATCCAGCCTCCATGGCTCCAAGTTTCTGGATTCCATAAGAATATGAAATTCTCACAGGCTATTTTTAATTCTTGTTGTTTGTGTTTTCCAGATTTTTTCTACACTGAATGTGTGTAATCAGAAAGGAAAGAGGAACCAGATATTAAAAATAAAAAAATACAATTCCGCAGCACTGAAGAAGAGGAAGCGGAGGGAGCACATGGTGCCTCCAGCAGAGGTGGAGCTGGGAGGGGCAGGGCTGGGACTGCTGCATCTGCTATAATGGGCAGCCTGCAGGCAACGGTACTCCCAGCAGCTGCTTCCACTGGTCTCTGCTGGTATCATGAAACTTCCTCTATTGTGTGCGCTGCTGGTAATCACTGGTGAGTGGGGTGTCAGGACTCACTGCTGGGAAGGGAAGGAAAAATGCGGGTAGGCCCTACACCTCCCCCACCTTCCTAGACTGGGCGGCTGCTGCTCTGATGCCCTATACCAAGATTCCCCAGTCCTCCAAACCTTCCACCTCCCGCGAGGAGCCATGAGCAGCTGCCAGTCCCCTAGAACGGTGCCTTGGTCCAGAGAATTCTGGGCTGCCAAGCTGTCTGATTGTTCTGATAGGTGAGAAACTAGACGTTCAGCACCTGGGAGCCTGCTGGTGGACCCCTATGTTGCTTTGGACACAAATTACAGAAGTGGGATCCACCTCCCTCCCTCTACTCACCCCTGTCCCTTTGACTGAATAATAACAATCCTTTACATAAGCACAGCTCTCTCTATTTTTCAAACCCTTTCATTTTCATTATCTTCTTTGAATCTAGGCAGAGGGCTCTGTCGAGCATTGGTGGGGGCGCGGCGGTGGGGCAGTTTTCATTTTCTCTTTAGCAGATTAAATGTAAAAATGTGGTTGCTAGCAAACTGACATTTTGGTTTCTTAATCCATCTTGAAACACGTTATTTTTAAAAGGATTTTGCATTTTTTATTATGGTTTATGATAAAATGGAACTCCCAAACTCTTGAGAGGAACACATCTCCACGGTTACAACGAAAACTTTTAGGAGAATCATTCAACCTACAGAAATTCGTCGCTCAGATGTAAAGAGGCAGTATAATGTAGAGAGAAAATACACAGATGAACCTGCATTCAAACAGTGGCCCCACCATCTCCTGGCAGTATGACTTTGGCTAAGTCACCCAACCTTTCTATATTCTCATCTGTAAAATGAGCATAATAGCACCCCCTTTGAAGGGTTGTTATAAGGATGCTAATGAGAAAATAGAAAGTGTTTAGCAATAGTAATAGTAGTAAGCAATAGTTTAACATGTAGCACGTGCTCAAGAGATGGTAGTGATGCTGCCTCCTGCCCACCATGTCTAACACTTGGGGGCTCGGGTCCATCCCCCTTGGGGGAAGTCAAGGATGGGGAAAGCTACCAAGGCAGGAATTGCTGACAAGCCAAGCCAGTTTCCCAAAGCCACTATACCCACAGATTGAGTGCCTCAATTTCCTAAGCCTGGGTCTTCTCGCTGTTACATGTAAGAAATAAGATTGCCCAAAAGCAATCTTGCCTGGCAATAGAGAGTTGCACCATTCAGGTGTGAATTTAGTGTATTTCTGAGCCAAAATTGAAAGAGCTAAAAAAGGAAATGGGGTCCACCAAGAAATGACAAATATTCTAAGTTCAGGTCTCTGGTTGGCTCACAAGATGGACTGTAAATTCTTCTTTGCAGTTGGTTGCCTTTGGGTTCCTTATCACTAAATCCAGGAATCTAGGATGGGTTGTACATGGCTCCGGCAGGGTTCTGTCATTCATCAGCATGGTCAAAGCTAGCAAGATTTCTCTTTAACATCCCATACAGCAGGAACCACCATGTCAAACAGGAGTGGCAATGTGGGTTCCCAAACACTGAGCTTCTCTGGGGATACAACAGGTCTGCAAGCACCAGCTGCCACCCAGTCACTTTTAGTTGCAGCCCAAGGCTGCAAGGTGATTGCATTCTTTGTCCACTGCGTGAATCCTTCCCAACACCCCTCACCTGGACCTCCCCACAATGTGGGGCTGTACGAGCTCATGGGGCTCAGTCCCTGTTTACTGTTTACTTTATTTGCATGAGGACTTTTCATTCTGACATCATTTACCTGAGGGGGCTGGGGAGGGCTCCGTAACTAGGGTCACTCAAAGTGGGACCATAGTAAGCACTCAACTATTATTATATTTTTAATAGTAGTGCCAGCCCAGTCTTCCTTACACTCAGCTCCATCCAGGTGAACATTCACTGCATTCTTGAATCATCTTTTGAGGTTGAGCAAGTATATATTTCAGTCCCCTTCACTATCTTGTCTGTTTCTCCCAACTTTGCCCTTGAATTCATTGTCTTAATATATTTTTATTTCCCCTAACTTAACATAATGCATTCCTCTCTCCCAATTAAATTAACTCCCCTTATGATCAATTTTAACTAGCAGTTACTATGATTGAAATGGAAATTTCCGTGAAAAATATTGATGTTTAGATCATGTTGCCTCCCGAGAGAACCACACATGTTCTTTAATATGTGAGTTTCTTTAGGGGATGGGGGGCAGGGTAGGATGAGGGATGAGTAGGGATTCTTGTTATTATTCAGAGTGGAAAATCAATGCAGAGAGATGGAGAATGGAACCAGAATGCCGTGGGTTTCAATCCTGGTTCCTTTACCAGTCACTATGACCTTGGGCACAGTAGTAAGAGCTCAGCTGCTAACCAAAAGGTCGGCAGTTCAAATCCACCAGCCGCTTCTTGTGAACCCTATGGGGCAGTTCTACTTTGTCCTATAGGATCACTATGCATCCGAATTGACTCAACAGCAACGGGTTTGTTTTTTTTTTTTTGTTTTTTTTTTAATTGTGCTTTAGGTGAAAGTTTAAAGCTCAAGTTAATTTCTCAGACAAAAATTCATACACATATTGTTATGTGACATTAGTTGCAATCCCTATAATGTGACAGCACACTCCCCCTTTCCACCCCAGGTTTCTTGTGTCCATTCAACCAGTTCCTGTCCCTTCCTGCCTTCTCATCCTGCCTCCGGACAGGAGCTGCCCATATGGTCTCTTGTGTCTGCTTGAACTAAGAAGCACACTCTTCAGGGGTATTATTTTTATGTTTTATAGTCCAGTCTAATCTTTGTCTGACGAGCGGGCTTTGGGAATGATTTTAGTTCTGGGTTAACAGAGCATCCAGGTGCCATGGTTTCAGGGGTTCCTTCAATCTCAGTCAGACCATTAAGTTTGGTCTTTTTACTTGAATTTGAGTTCTGCTTCATACTTTTCTCCCACCCTGTCAGGGAGTCTCTGTTGTGTTCCCTGTCAGGGCAGTCATTGATGGTAGCCAGGCACTATCTAGTTCTTCTGGCCTCAGGCTGATGGAGTCTCTGGTTTCTGTGGCCCTTTCTGTCTCTTGGACTAATATTTTCCTTGTGTCTTTTGGTGTTCTTCATTCTCCTTTGCTCCCGGTGGGATGGGACCAGTGGATGAATCTTAGGTGGCTGCTTGCTAGCTTTTAAGACCCCAGATGCCATTCACCAAAGTGGGATGCAGAACATTTTCTTAATTAACTTTGTTATGCCAGTTGACCTTGATGCCCCCCAAAACCATGGTCCCAAGACCCCGGCCCCAGCTACTCTGTCCCTCAAAGTGTTTGGCTGTGTTCAGGGAACTTCTTAGCTTTTGCTTTAGTCTAGTTGTGCTGACTTCCCCTGTATTATGTGCTGTACTTCCCTCCACCTAAGAAGATTCTTGTCTACTGTCTGGTTAGTGAATTTCCCTCCCCCTCCCTCCCCACCCTGGTAACCATCAAAGAATGTTTTCTTCTGTGTTTAACCTTTTCTTGAGTTCTTATAATAGTGGTCTCATATAATATTTGTCCTTTTGTGACTGACTAATTTCACTCAGCAAAATGCCCTCCAGATTAATCCATGTTGTGAGATGTTTCTTGGATTCCTCATTGTTCTTTATCATTGCATAGTATTCCATTGTGTGTATGTACCATATTTTTTGTATCCATTCATCTGTTGATGGGCACCTAGGTTGTTTCCATCTTTTTGCTATTGTGAACAGTGCTGCAATGAACGTGGGTGTGCATATATATATATTCTTGTGACGGCTCTTATTTCTCCAGGATATATTCCAAAGTGCGAGATTGCTGGATCATAAGGAACTTCTATTTCTAGCTTTTTAAGGAAGCTTCAAATTGATTTCCAAAGTGGTTGTACCATTTTACATTCCCACCAGAAGTGCATAAGTGTTCCAGTCTCTCCACAACCTCTCCAACATTTATTATTTTGTGTTTTTTGGATTAATTCCAGTCTTGTTGGGGTGAGATGGTATCTCTTTGTAGTCTTGATTTGCATTTCTCTAATGGCTAATGATGATGAGCATTTTTTCATGTATCTGTTAGCTGCCTGAATGTCTTCTTTGTGTGAAGTGTCTGTTCATATCCTTTGCCCATTTTTTAATTGGGTTATTTGTCTTTTTGTTGTTGAGACGTTGCAGTATCTTGTACATTTTACAGATTAGACCCTGATCAGATATGTCATAGCCAAGTTTTTTTTCCCAGTCTGTAGGTTGTCTTTTTACTCTTTTGGTGAAGTCTTTTGATGAGCATAAGTGTTTGAGTTTTAGGAGCTCCCAGTTATATAGTTTCTCTTCTGATGTTTGTTCATTGTTAGTTATGGTTTGTATTCTGTTTATGCCATGTATTAGGGCTCCTAGCATTGTCCCTATTTTTTCTTCCATGATCTTAGCTTTTATATTTAGGTCTCTGATCCATTTTGAGTTAGTTTTTGTACATGGTGTGAGATATGGGTCTTGTTTCATTTTTTTGCAGATGGATATCCAGTTATACCAGCATCATTTGTTGAATTTTTTTTTTTTTTTTTTTTTTTTTAATGACCTTGGGCTGGAGGCAATGGTGGGTCAGTGGTAGAATGCTCTACTTCCATGCAGGAGACCAGAATTCTATTCCTGGCCAGTGCACACCTACCACCAACCGTCAGTGAAGGCTTTCTTGTTGCTATGATGTTGAACAGGTTTTAGAGGAGCTTCCACACTAAGACAGAGTAGGAAGAAAAGACTAGCGATCTACTTCTGAAAATCAGTCAGTGAAAACCCTGTGGATCACAATGGTCCAATCCACAACTGATTATGGGGATGGTGCGGGACCAGGCAGCATTTCGTTCTGTTGTACGTGGGGTTACCATGAGTCGGGGGCTGAATCAATGGCAGCTAACAACAACCTGACCTTGGGTATGTTACTGAGCCTCAGTTTGCTTGTCTGTAAAATGGGGATCAAAAACAGTATTCATTGTACTAATGTTGGTTTCTTAGTTTTCATAAATGTGTCACAATTATGTAAAATGATAACATTAGAAGAAACTGGTAAGGGGTACATGGGAACTCTCTGCACTATCTTTACAACGTTTTAAAAATCTAAAATTACTTCAAAATAAAAAGTTCATTTTTTAAAAATAGTATTAATCTCATGGGATGGGTTAATAAATTGATACATGAAAAACTGTAGGATAGTGCCTGGGACATGGTAAGCATGCAGTAACTATTATTATATTCTTAATAGTGGTGCCAGTCCTGCTCCACGGGCACTTGTCTGAGATTTCATCTTTTCTCCTTGTTGCTGGGCTGTTTGACAGGTGTGATTCCAACCCAGAGTGGGATCCTGAACCTGAACAAGATGATCAAACAAGTGACCGGGAAGATACCCTTCATCTCCTATTGGTTCTACGGCTGTCACTGCGGACTTGGTGGCAAAGGCCAACCCAAAGATGCCACCGACTGGTAACCCTCTACCCAGGCTCAGCCCAAGGGTAGCATTCCCACCCTGCCTTCTACCCCGGGGTCCTCTCCTTTCCATCCATTTAGTGAATATTTGTTGAGTACCAACTATGTGCTAGGAACTCTGCTGATACAGTCCTAGCCCTTCCTTTCTAGAGGGTTCCCCAGAATCTCAAAGACCACTCGCTTGCACTTTTGACCCTTAATCCTGGCATAATACAGCATCCTCCCACCCCCAACCCGCCATTACACATTAAGTTTTCTAAAAGCCCACTTCTTTTTGTCATTATTCCATTTGACCTTCACGGCAACCCCAAGAATCAGCCAGAGGAGGGCTGAGAACCAGCAAGGCCTGGGGTCACATTCCTGCTCTACCACTCCCAGGCTGTGTGACCTTGAGCAAGTGAAGTGGCTTAACCTCTCTGAGTGTCAGCTTCCTCATTTGTGAAATGAGGTTAATAAGAACACTACCCTCATAGAGGGATAATAAGGATTAAAAGAGAATGTGTATATAAAGCACACAGGGAAAGTGATGGTTCAGTGGTAGAAGTCTCCCTTTCCCTGTGGGACACCCAGGTTTGATTCTCGGCCAATGTGCCTCGCGTGCAGCCACCACCTACCCATCTGTCAGTGGAGGCTTGCGTGTTGCTATGGTGCTGAACATGTTCCAGCAGAGCTTCCAGACTAAGGGACAAACTAGGAAGAAAGATCTGGTAATCTACTTCTAAAAATCAGCCAATGAAAACCCTGTGGGTCACTCAGTCCGATCTACAGCCGATCATGTATATGGTACAGGACCAGGAATGTGTTCATTCCATTGTGCATGGAGTCACCATGAGCCAAGGGATGACTCGACAGCAGCTAACAACCATATAAAGTACATAGTAAGCACTCAATTAACATTAGCTACTATCATCATAAAGACGATTAAAATCCAGAGGGCCTTGACTTTTCCAAGGAGGGCACCTGGCTTTCTCCCCTCGGGTGGGGTCAGCCAGAGACCCAAGTTGGCCAAGGGCCTGCACAGGTGTGCTCCCTGCCTTCTCCTCCCTCCTGTCCTCTCCCTCCAGGTGCTGCAGGAACCATGACTGCTGTTACGCCAGCTTGAAGAACAGTAAATGCCGTTTCATCACTGACAATTACAGATACAACTTCTCCCACGGGAAAATCCAGTGCTGTGAGTACCCTTCCTTGGGGCTGGATCTGGAGGCCAAGAAGGGAATTCTGTTCTGGCACTTACTATGCCTCCACATGCTCATCTTTCTCATGTGCCCAGTGGCAGCAGCTGGGCTATGGAGCGGTTGTGGAGAGGTGGCCTGGGGCTTTGACCCCTTCAGGACCTGGGCGGGAACAATGCTTACTTAACATCTGCTAACCCCTATCAATGTCATCAGAGGCAGCCTGGGTGTGAAATGGATCAACTTGGATCCCAGACCCACCACCCACTAGCTCTGTGACCTTGAACATGTTGCTTAACCTCTCTGAACCTTGGTTTCCTCATCTGTAAACTCGAGATAATAACAGTATCTACCCCCTAAAGCTGTTGCAAGAACTAAAACCAGAGCAGACAGAATGAGCCTCAAAGGATGCCCGCCACATAGTGGCTACCAATATTATTATTACTGTCATCACCACTGATCCTCTAACAGCGCAGTGAGGAGGCACTGCCACTCTAGTTAGCTCCATTTTACAGACAAGACTAGAGTGGGCAAGTGTTTGCTGCAAATGACAGAGCTTGGCTGGAACCTGGGTTACTTGGTTCCCAGATCCATGTCAGTGTCCTCCACATGGAGAAAGGTAGCAGGTCCCAGGGATGGGAACTGAAAGCTCATCACAGAAGTCACTGTCGATTTTGAGCTTGTTGTTGTTGTTGTTGTTAGGTGCCATCAAGTCGGTTCTGACTCATAGTGACCCTATTAACAACAGAACAAAACACTGCCTGGTCCTGTGCCATCCTCACAGTTGTCGTTATGCTTGAGCCCATTGTTGCAGCCACTGTGTCAATCCATCTCACTGAAGGTCTTCCTCTTTTTTGCAGACCTTGTACTTTACCAAGCATGATGTCCTTCTCCAGGTACTGATCCCTCCTGACAACATGTCCAAAGTATATAAGATGTAGTCTCGCCATCCTTGCTTCTGAGGAGCATTGTGATTGTACTTATTTCAAGACAGACCCATTCGTTCTTTTGGCAGTCCATGGTATATTCAATATTCTCCGCCAACACCACAATTCAAAGGTGTCAATTCTTCTCCAGACTTCCTTATTCATTGTCCAGTTTTCACATGCATATGAGGTGATTGAAAACACCATGGCTTGGGTCAGGAGCCCCTTAGTCTTCAAGATGACATCTTTGCTTTTCAACACTTTCAAGAGGTCTTTTGCAGCAGATAAGCCCAGTGCAATGCGTCTTTTGATTTCCTGACTGCTGCTTCCATGGGTGTTGATTGTGGATCCAAGTAAAATGAAATCCTTGACAACTTCAATCTTTTCTCTGTGTATCATGATGCTGCTTATTGGTCCAGTTGTGAGGATTTTTGTTTTCTTTATGTTGAGGTGCAATCCATACTGAAGGCTGTGGTCTTTGATCTTCATCAGAAAACACTTCAAATCCTGTTCACTTTCAGCAAGCAAGGTTGTGTCATCTGCATAACACAGGTTGTTAATGAGTCTTCCTCCAATCCTGATGCCCCATTCTTCTTCATATAGTCCAGCTTCTTGGGTTATTTGCTCAGCATATAGATTGAATGGGTATGGTGAAAGGATACAACCCTGACACACAGCTTTCCTGACTTTAAACCACACAGTATCCCCTTGTTCTGTCCAAACAACTGCCTCTTGATCTATGTGCAGGTTCCTCATGAGCACAATTAAGTGTTTTGGAATTTCCATTCTTCGCAATGCTACCATAATTTGTTAAGATCCACACAGTCAAATGCCTTTTCATAGTCAATAAAACACAGGTAAACATCTTTCTGGTATTCTCTGCTTTCAACCAGAATCCATCTGACATCAGCAATGATATCCCTGGTTCCACATACTCTTCTGAATCCAGCCTGAATTTCTGGCAGTTCCCTGTTGATGTACTGCTGGAGCTGCTTTTGAATGGTCTTCAGCAAAATTTTACTTGTGTATGATATTAATGATATTGTTCCATAATTTCCGCATTCTGTTGGATTGCCTTTCTTGGGAATGGTCACAAATATGGATCTCTTCCAGTCAGTTTGCCAGGTAGCTGTCTTACAAATTTCTTGGCATAAAAGAGCAAGCACTTCCAGCACTGCGTCCATTTATTGAAACATCTTAATTGATATTCCATCAATTCCTGGAGCCTTGTTTTCGCCTATGCCTTCAGTGCAGCTTGGGCTTCTTCCTTCAGTACCATCGGTTCCTGATCATATGCTCTGTCTTGAATTGGCTGAACGTCGACCGATTCTTTTTGGTATAATAACTCTATATGCTCCTTCCATCTTTTTTTAATGCTTCCTGCGTCATTTAATATTTTCCCCATACAATCCTTCACTATTGCAACTTGAGGCTTGAATTTTTTCTTCAGTTATTTCAGCTTGAGAAATACTGAGCATGTTCTTCCCTTTTGGTTTTCTAACTCCAGGTCTTTGTACATGTCGTTATAATACTTTGTCTTCTCAAGCTGCCCCTTGAAATCTTCTGTTCAGCTCTTTTACTTCATCATTTTTCCATTTACTTTAGCTACTTGACATTCAAGAGCAAATTTCAGAGTCTCTTCTGACATCCATTTTGGTCTTTTCTTTCTTTCCTGTCTTTTTAATGACCTCTTGCTTTCTTCATGTATGATGTCCTTAATGTCATTCCACAACTCATCTGTTCTTCAGTCATTAGTGTTCAATGCATCAAATCTATTCCTGAGATGGTCTCTAAATTCAGGTGGGATATATTCAAGGTCGTACTTTAGCTCTTGTGGACTTGTTCTAATTTTCTTCAGTTTCAACTTGAACTTGCACATGAGCAACTGACAGTCTATTCTGCTGTCGGCCCCTGGCCTTGCTATGACTGATGATATTGAGCTTTTCCATCATCTCTTTCCACAGATGTAGTCGATTTGATTCCTGTGTATTCCATCTGGTGAGGTCCATGTGTATAGTTGCCATTTATGTTCGTGAAAAAAGGTATTTGCAATGAAGAAGTCATTGGTCTTGCAAAATTCTGTCATGCGATCTCCAGCATCTCTTCTATCACCAAGGCCATATTTTCCAACTACTGATCCTACTTTGTTTCCGACTTCTGCATTCCAATCACCAATAATTATCAATGGATCCTGATTGCATGTTCGATAAATTTCAGACTGGGGAAGCTGGTAAAAATCTTCAATTTATTCATCTTTGGCCTTAGTGGTTGGTGCGTAAATTTGAATAATAGTGTTAACTGGTCTTCCTTGTAGGCGTATTATCACTGACAGCGTTGTACTTCAGGATAGATCTTGAAATGTTCTTTTTGACAGTGAATGCAACGCCATTCCTCTTCAAGTTGTCATTCTTGGCATAGTAGACCATAGGATTGTCCAGTTTAAAATGGCCAATACCAGTCCATTTCAGCTCACTAATGCCTAAGATATTGATGCTTATGCATTCCATTTCATTTCTGAAGATTTCCAATTTTCCTAGATTCATGCACTGTGCATTCCATGTTCCGATTATTAATGGATGTTTGCAGCTGTTTCTTCTCATTTCGAGTCGTGCCACGTCAGCAAACGAAGGTCCCGAAAGCTTGACTCCATCCACGTCATTAAGGTCAACTCTGCTTTGAGGAGGCAGCTCTTCCCCAGTAGTCTTTTGAGTGTCTTTCAACCTGGGGGAAGCACTATATCAGACAATATTCCTCTGCTATTCATAAGGTTTTCACTGGCTATTTCTTTTCAGAAGTAGACTGCTGGGTCCTTCTTCCTAGTCTGTCTTAGTCTGGAAGCTCAGCTAAAACCTGTCTGCCATGGGTGACCCTGCTGGTATCTGAATACCGGTGGCATAGCTTCCAGCATCATAGCAACACGCAAGCCCCCACAGTACGAAGAAATAACAGACACATAGGAGGACTTAGGGCTTAGTAATAATAATTGTCTCTGGGTGGTGCAAACAGTTAATGTGCTTGGCTTCTAACCAAAAGGTTGGAAGTTTGAGTCTACCCAGAGGTGCCTCTAGAAGAAAGACCTAGAGATCTGAAAAATCAGCCATTGAAAACCATATGGAGCAGAGTTCTATTTGGACACATACAGGGTTGCCATGAGTCAGAATCAACTCAATGGCAACTGGTACTTGTAATAATAATAATGATGAGGACAATAATATCCAACATTTATTGAACACTTACTATATGCCAGGGATTATGGTAACTGCTTTGCCTTCTTAACCAAAAACCAAAACCAAACTCGTTGCCTTTTGAGTCGATTCTGACTCATAGTGACCCATAGGGCAGAGTAGAACTGCCCCATAGAGTTTTTAAGGCCATAATCTTTACAGAAGCAGACTGCCACATCTTTCTCCTGTGGAGCAGCTGGTGGATTCAAATTGCTGACCTTTTGGCTAACAACTGAGCACTTAACCACTGCTCCACCAAGGCTCCATCTTTTACTTCTTACTTTTATTTAATTCCCACAACAGCCCCTGAGGCCACCTTTATCATTATCCCCATTTTACAGATAAAGAAACTGAAGCACACCACCATCCTTCCTGCCTCAGTCTTTGCACATACTGTTCCATCTACCTGGAACACTCCCCCTTCTCCACACAGGAGGCTTTCCCAAGGGGGAGCCAACCTTTCAGAGCTCACTGAAGTGGCTCTTTGACACTGAGTCAGGGCCCACTCTGCTATGGTCTTGGAGCCCTGCATGGTGCTTTCCTTCCGCTTGGCACAGTTTGTGATATTCATTTTTGTGGTCCTCTAATACTTGCCTTCCCCCTTGGAATGTGAACCTCACCAGGAGAGGAGCCACGCCCATTTTGTTCACCCTTTTCCCCCCAGAGTCTGCCACATGGCAAGTGCTCAAAAATTACTTTTTGAATGGATGAATATGTAAATAAAGAAGCAATAGCACACATGGAGGTTCTGGTTCGTGTCCAAGGTCACACAACTAGGATTGAAGGAGCAGGGATTGAGGCCCAGGTTCATCTGCCGCTGAAGCTGAGCAAGGATGCACTGCCTTCAGAGACCCCCTAGACCCACACCTGGCTCTGCCCCAGGAAGGGGCAGAAGCTGACCTCCTTCTCTCCTTCCTTCCCACAGCAGACAAGGGGAGCTGGTGTGAGAAGCAGCTGTGTGCCTGTGACAAGGAGATGGCTTTGTGCGTGCAGAAAAACCTGGATACCTACAAGAAGAGCCTGCGTTACTACTGGCGGCCCCGCTGTCGGGGCCAGACCCCACGGTGCTAGGAGAAGTCCTCCCGCTCTGCCCTGTCTATCCCCACACACCACCCACTCCGTTCCTCCGTCATCTTGAGCTCTGGAAGCTCCACAGGATTGCTGACACCCCCACTCAGTACTTAACTGCCACCCACCAGCCTGGTTCCTTTAAAACACTCCCTGGTTGATCATAATTAATGTCACTGAACTGCACATGTAAAGGTTGTTGAAATGGCAAATGTTTTGTTACATATATATTTACCACAATTAAAAAAAAGATCAGCCAATTACACAATGTAAACTTTATTTGAATCTTGATTCAAACAAATTATAAAAATAAAAATATTTTGACATTTATTAAGCAAGTGGAAATTTGCACACTGATTAGACATACAATGATATTAAAGAATAATTGTTAATTTTGAAAAAATGCTACCTGAGAGGGTCCCAGCCCCCTACCCTACCATGCCCCTTTGACCTTCCAAATCCGGCCAACATGGAAAGCAGCTGTCTCCCCTGAGGGTGGATCAGGGTCTTAGAAAAAGCCAAAGCCAGGAGCTCAGCAGGAGCCCCCAGGGATGTTGTTCAGAGCCAATGCAGCAGGGGTGGGGGCTGGGGTCTGGAGCTGAGGGGTGCTGGGTTCTCTGGGGTGCGTGTGGCTCTGCTGCTGCTCTGTCACTGCCACCCATCAGCTCCCTGGCACCAGTCTGGCCCCCTCCAGTACACTGGAGAGCTGCAGCCTGAGTGAACTCTCAAACAGGCAGTTTTGGTCTTTGAGTGTCCTTGCCACTCTTCCTCTTAAAATCTTCCACCGTCCCCAGGATTAGGCCCCTTACAGGGTTCCGGGTTGTGGCATGGTGGCCCTGTATCCTCCTTCCCTACTAGGCTTGGGGACCCTTGTGTCGGGCCCATGACCATCCTGCACTCGGTTTCATCCCTGGCATTCCAAGCAGCACCCAGCATGGAGAGGGATCCATAAATAGCTCTCAAGTGAAGGCCTGGCCCAAGTAGCCTCCTTGCTCTGGGCACCCTGGTCCACCAGCTCATGGCCTCGAGCTCTGCAGGCATTTGCTCAGGCTGGGCCTCCTGCCAGAAATGCTCCAGTTGCCAGCTGTCTCCACAAGGGGCTAACCCTCCCCTGGCTCACCAGGGTGGAAGAGCTAAATCTCCTCTGGCTGCTTCCTGCTCCCCCGGCTCCAGGGTCTCTCTCTCCCTCCTCCGAGCTCTCACAGCGACTCACCAGGCTTTTCCTGAAATGGCTCCTGTACGGACTTCTCTGATCTCCCCTGCTAGAATGGGCTCCCTGAGCAGGAGGCCACATCTCTCCCGTCTTTGTTTCCTCCTGTCCTCCCCATCTAATAAGGATTAATGCTTATGAATTGGAAATTAGCCCCGAACAAGAACCCACAGGGCAGGAGGGTCTCACCTTGCTTGGGGACCAGCAAGGCAATGGATGGAAGGAGGTTGTAGCAGGCAATATTGGCGTCCACCCAGATCCTCTCCTGGACCAGTGCACCCATCCCCCAGCTAAGCCAGACACTGGCTGCTTAGTGCTCATAGCTGCCTTCTTTTAGTAAGGGTCGCCCTCGTCAGCTGGAGCTACCTTGCGCACCCCGCCCTTCCAGGGCCCCCTGTGGCCAATGACTGATTGAAGGGGGGTGTAACTCTCCCCCTGCATGGGTCATCTGTGTGGTACAATGCATGCTCCAGAGCCCCCTATGGGATCAGGTGGAGACTAGACTTATCCTGGAACTACTTCATTGCTTAGCGTCACCCCCTTCCCTATTCTGTCTTCCTCACCCCTTTGCAGGTTTGTTCCTAGAGCAATCCTTCAATAAATCACTTGCCTAAGGATCTTTGTCTCAGGTTCTGCTTCTAGGGAAAACAACCTAAGACAGATGGACGGTGGATTTGCCATATAAAGATCCAAAAACCGTCATTCATATACGCTTAGCTGTGTTTCCAGCAATGGGGCTGGGGCCCATGGGGCAATCTACGCTCCATCCTGTGACACACATCTGTGAAACAGCCAGCAGAGTAGCTCTCTTGTACGTAAAACTCAGTGGCTCGTGTGAGACAGCATAATAGGAATTAGGAACTATGGGTCTCTGGGTTCATATTCCAGCTACAGCACTGGCAAGCCGCATGACCTAACATGAGGAATCTCAGTCTCCCCTTAGGCAAAGTATAGGTGAAATTAGGAATCAGTGTGAGGATTAAGGTCCATGAGTGGCACAAACAGTTTGCACTCACCTACCAAAGGCTGGCCGTTCAAACTCACCCCGCAGTGCTTTGTAATAAAGATCTGGCCATCTATTTCTGCAAAGATTACAGCCAAGAAAACTCTATGGAGCAGTTCTACTCTGTAACATATGGGATTGCCATGAGTCGGAATCTACTTGATGGCAACGAGTTTGGTTTTTTTGGTTTGATGTGGATTAAATAAGATCAGTGTACATTAAGCTCTTAGCACAGTGTCTGGCACATGGTAGGTAGGTAGACAGATAGATAGATAGACAGACAGACAGGCAGGTAGAGAGAGCTGCCGTCAAGTTGACTCCGACTCGTGGTGACCTTGCGTACTACAGAACAAAATATTGCCCGCTCCTGCATCATCGTCACAATCACCAGCATGTTCAAGTTCATGTTGCAACTATTGTGCCAATCCATCTCACCATCTCCCTTGCCTTCACTGGCCCTTCACTTCACTGAACATGATGTCCCTCTCTAGCAATTTATCCCTCCTGATGACGTGTTGAAAGCAAGCAAGTTGGCCAATATTCTGTTGTGATCCATAGGGTTTTCATTGACTAATTTTGAAAGTAGATCACCAGTCCTCTCTTCCCAGTCTGTCTTAGTCTGCAAGCTCTGCTGAAACCTGTCCACCATGGGTGACCCTGCTGGCATTTGAAATAACAGTGGCATAGCTTTCAGCATCAATGCAACACACGAGCCACCACAGTAGAGCGAACTGACAGACGGGGGATTGGTGGCATGTGGTGAGCCCTCTTTAAATGTTAACTGTGTTATTAACTGTTGTTATTATGTAGTGACCAAATCTGAAGTCAACCCCAAGAGCAATCAGGAGGACACAGTTAATCAACATTTCCTTCTCTCTTCCTCTCTCACAACTGTGCAAACTGTGTATCTGTTAGAGTCTGATGCACAATGTCCATTTATTCAAGACATACCTCCAGGAGCTAATAACTCCTATTTGCCCATCTGAGCTGCAGTGTGCCAGGCACTGTGGCTTTGTGACAGCATCTCTCCTAGTACCACTGTTGGGAGGTCTTGGCATTATTATCCCCATATTATAATTGAGAAAACTGAGGCTCAGAGAGGGGACAGGAACTGCCTGAGGCCCCATAACAAGGAACAGGCAGAGCCTTGGTTCTGCCTTCTACTCTTCCTGCTCTGCTCTCTGGCACCAGTCCCATTGCAATCTGTCAGGAAGCCTCCACGTGAAAACTGTAACTTAATGGGCAATGCCAGCATTTATGATCTCAGTTGACAAGAGGTCCCGAGGCTCCAAGTTTGGCTCTCTAGCAGCTAAATGATGTTGTCAGGGCTGATTTCTTTCCTGCCCTCAGCTCTGCCCCCTCAGGGCTTTGTCATTGCCCTCAGGGCTGGCTCCCCTTCAAGATGGCAGCCATGGTTCCAGACCTAAGCCAGTACATGGTAGCTTACAGCAGAGAAGATGCCATCTCTTCCTTGTGTCTCTTCCCCATAATAAGCCCTTCCACACCACCCAGCCAACTTTACCCTCAAGACTGATTCACACACCCACCCTGAACCAGTGCTAGCCCAAGACCATGGGATTGCCCTGGTTTGTTTAGACTCATCAGATTTATTTACCTCTGAGAGGGGCCAGGGAGTCCCTGGATGGTGCAAACAGTTTGCACTCAACTACTAATCTAAAGGCTGGAGGTTCGAACTTACCTAGCAGTGCCACAGAAGAAAGGCTTGGCAATCTGCTTCCATAAAGATTACAGCCAAAAAATCCCTATGGAGCAGTTCTACTCTGTAACACATGGAGTTGCCATGAGTCATGGTCAACTCAGTGGCAACAGGTTTGGTTTCCTGGTTTTGAGAGGGGCCAGGGAGTCCCTTGGTGGTACAAACAGCTAACATGGATGGTTGCCAACTGAAAGGCTGGGGGTTTGAGTCCATCCAGAGGTGCCTCAGAAGAAAGGTCTGGTGATCTGCTTTTGAAAAATCAGCCATTGAAAGCCCTTTGGAACACAGTTTTACTCTGACACACATGCGGTCGCCATGAGTCAGAGGCAACTCAATGACAACTGTTTTTTGTTTTTTATTTTGAGAAGGGACATGTAGAATTGTTGCTGTTAACCACAGATAGTAGATTTAGGGGGTAGAGGGGTGAGCAGCCCAGGGCTGAGGACTGAAACTCACTCACAGATAAGACTGGGCTGGGTCAGGAGCAGGGGCTGTGCCTGTTGTGCTCACCTCTGTGAGCAATCTCATAGTGCAAGGTCTGGCATATAGTAGGTGATCAGTTGATATATTTATTGAATGAATGAATTTCAGCTTGGTAAAGTCATGGGACTTTGAATTAGGAGTGAGGATAGGCAGGTGGGTCTCAGGGAAGCTAGCGCTACGGGCTCCTCCCCTTGCTGGCCCCCAAGGCAAGGGGAGTCCCTCCCACCCTATGGGTTCCAACCTAGAGGGCTCATCTATGGTAATAAGAGGCACAAAGAAAAGACAGACCCATAGGGGAGCTTCCATTCTCCCCCCTCACCTCTGCAAATACCCCGCCACCATCAAGGATAGAGAAGGCACAAAGTAGGGCGCAGTCACTGTCCTGCCTGTTCCCTCCAGGTCATTGGGCTCTGCAAAGGGACACCCAGCAGAGGAGAGCCGCGCCCACTCACCTACTATCTCAACCACCTCATTCTACATTCTGCATTTTACAGCTGCAGAAACTGAAACTGGAGGGTGAGTCACTTGCTGATAAGTGTCAGGGCTGGGATTTGAACCTAGGTCTCTCTAGGGCCAGGGCCAGGGCTCCAGGGCCACATCCCACACTGCCTCCCACATTCTTTACTGGGACAGTTCATGACTCAGCCCTGGTTGTCCCTAGAGGGGACTAGCCATGCCCAGTGACAAAGAAGTGAGGGTAGGTATGGAAAAACAGGAAATTGGGAGAAAAGGTGTCAAGTAATAATCACACTGACAGTATCACACTGACAAATAGAGCCCTTGTGTTTTGGACCACTGTATCCCACACATAGCCCATCCCAACCATTAGCTGATGCAATCCTCCCAGCCCCTGAATTCAAGGTGCCACCTCCAGGAGACCCAGCCCAGGTGTAGAGTAATGGGCAGATGAGATGCCTTCTCCAGTCCCTGCCTGTTTTTCCAGCTGGATCCTTCTCCCAAATATACACACTCCTTGCACATATTCCTCCTCTCTGGGATGTGCAGGTGGGGCTGGGGCCCCTGTCCTCCTCTCCCCCACCCCACTGTTTCAGTGCCCCCTTGGGGGAAATGGAGGGCATTCCCATTGGCCCCGGTCTCGTGGTGACCCCATGCACAACTGAAAGAAATGCTGCCCAGTCCTATGCCATCCCCACGATCAGTTGTGCATCAGACTGTTGTGATCCACAGAGTTTTCACTGGCTGATTTTCGGAAGTAGATTGCCAGGTCTTTCTTCTTAGTTTGTCTTAGTCTGGAAGCTCTGCTGAAACCTGTTCGGCATCATGTTGTTGCTGTGTGCCATCAAGTCAATTCTGACCCTTAGCGAAGCTGTAGGACAGAATAGAACTGCCCCATAGGGTTTCCTAGGCTGTAATCTTTATGGGAGCAGATCTCCATGTCTTTCCTCTTTCAGGGCGGCTGGTGAGTTCGAACTGCCAACTTTTCAGTTAACAGTCAAACACTTAACGATCGCGCCACCAGGACTCCTGTTTAGCATCATAGCAACATGCAAACCTCCACTGACAGAGGAGTGGTGGCTGCACATGAGGTGCATTGGTTGGGAATCAAACACAGGTCTCCATATGAAAGGCAAGAATCAGAGCTTCGAACTGGTTTGTTCCAGTTCAAACCACTGCTGAGAATTTGCATTTCCATCCCAGACATACTGAATCACCATCTACATTTTAACAAGATCCCCAGGTGATTCTTAAAAGTATAATAAATTTTGAGAACCACTGCTCTACAACTGGTTCTCAGAATTTTTCCCTAACCAGCAATATTAGCATTGCCTGGGAACTTGTTAGAAATGCAAATTCACATTAGAAAATCAATCAACGTAATCCACCACATAAATAAAAGGGAAGAAAAGTATAACATAATCATCTCAATTGACGCAAAAAAGGCATTTGCCAAAGTCCAACACCCATTCCTGTAAAAGCTCTCAATAAAATAGATATAGAAGGGAAATTTCTCAACATAATAAAAGGCATCTATGCAAAACCAATGGCCAACATCATTCTTAATGGACAGAGGCTGAAAACATTCCCCTTGAGAACAGGAACAAGACAAGGATGCTCCTTATCTCCACTCCTGTTTATCATTGTGCTGGAAGTCCTAGCTAGGGCAATAAGGCAAG
>NW_004443984.1:9749908-9752128 GCF_000243295.1 Trichechus manatus latirostris
TGCTCGCAATCACTAGCCATTAGAGAAATGCAAATTAAAACCACAATGAGATACCATCTCACCCCAGCATTACTGGCACGAATCAAAAAAACTGGAAATAACAAATGTTGGAGAGGCTGTGGGGAGATCAGAACTCTTATGCACTGCTGGTGGGAATGCAAAATGATATAGCCATTTTGGAAAATAATATGGTGCTTCCTTAGAAAGCTAGAAATAGAAATAGTATAAGATCCAGCAATCTCACTTCTAGGAATATATCCTAGAGAAATAAGAGCTGTCACACAAACAGACATATGCACACCCATGTTTATTGCAGCAGTGTTCACAATAGCAAAAAGATAGAAACAACCTAGATGACCAACAACAGATGACTGGATAAACAAACTATGGTACATAAACACAATGGAGTATTATGCAAAGATATAGAACACTGATGAATCTGTGAAGCATCTCATAACATGGATGAAACTGGAGGGCATTTTGCTGAGTGAAATAAGTCAATCACAAAAGGACAAATATTGTATGAGACCTCTACTGTAAAAACTCATGGAAACGTTTACACACAAAAAGATACAACCTTTGTTGGTTATGAGGGATGGGAGGGGTGAGGCGAATACTAAATAGACAATAGATAAGTGGCAACTTTGGTGAAGGGTAAGATGGTAGACAGTACTGGAGAAACCAGCACATCTTGTACAAGGAAAGGTCATGGAAACTCCATAGACACATCCAAACTCCCTGAGGGACTGAATTGCTGGGCGGAGGGCTGTGGGGACCATGGTCTCAGGGAACATCTATTTCAATAGGCGTAACACAGTTTATAAAGAAAATATTCTACATTCTACCTTGGTGAGTAGCGTCTGGGGTCTTAAAAGCCTGTGAGCCGCCATCTAAGATGTTCCACTGGTCTCCCCCCTTTGGGAGCAAGGGAGAATGAAGAAAACAAGATACAAGGAAAAGATTAGTTCAAAGGACTAGTGGACCACAACTACCATGGCCTCCATGAGACTGAGTCCAGTACAACTAGATGGTGCCTGGCTATTACCACTGACTGCTCTGACAGGGATCACAATAGAGGGTCCCTGACAGAACTGGAGAAAAATGCAGAACAAAATTCTAACTCACAAAAAAAGACCAGACTTACTGGCCTGACAGAGACTGGAGAAACCCAGGGAGTATGTCCCCCGGACACCCTTTTAGCTGAGTAATGAAGTCACTCCCGAGGTTCACCGTTCAGCCAAAGATTAGACAGCCCCATAAAACAAAATGAGACTAATGGGGCACAACAGCCCAGGGACAAAGACTAGAAGGCAGGAGAGGACAGGAAAGCTGGTAATAGGGAACCCAAGTTTGAGAAGGGAGAGTGTTGACATGTTGTGGTGTTGTTAACTAATGTCATGAAACAATATGTAGACAAACTGTTTAATGAGAAGCTATTTGTTCTGTAAACCTTCATCTAAAGTCCAATAAAAAAAAATACGAAGGAAAAAAAGAAATACAAATACTCAGCAGCGGTTGAAACGGGACCAAACTGGTTCGGTTCCAAGCCCTGGTGAGAATTGTCACTGAACCACCAATGCCTCTCTGTCTCTGTAGCTTAGCGTCCTGTATTTTTTTTCTTTTAGCACATTTTTTTTTTAAAATTGTGTTTTAAGTGAAAGTTTACAGTTCAACTTAGTCTCTCATACAAAAATCCGTACACACATTGTTACATGACCCTAGCTGCTCTCCCTATAATATGACAGCACACTCTTGCTTTCCACCCTGGATTTCCCTGTCCCCTTCTGTCTTCTCATCTCACCTCCAGACAGGAGCTGCCCATCTAGTCTCATGTATCCACTAGAGCAAAGAAGCACTTTCTTCATGAGTGTCATTTTATGTCTTATAGTCCAATCTAACCTTTGGCTGAAGAGTTGGCCTTAGGAATGGTTTCAGTTCTGGGGTAACAGAGAGTCTGGGGGCCATGTCTTCCAGGATCCCTCCAGTCTCAGTCAGATCATCAAGTCTGGTCTTTTTGCTAGAATTTGAGTTCTGCACCCCACTTTTCTCTTGCTCTATCAGGGACTCTCTGTTGTGTTCCCTGTCAGGGCAGTCACTGATGGTAGCTGGGCACCGTCTAGTTCTTCTGGTTTCAGGCTGATGGAGTCTCTGGTTTATGTAGTTCTTTCTGTCTCTTGGACTAATATTTTCCTTATGTCTTTGGTGTTCTTCATTCTTCTT
>NW_004443984.1:9753258-9767571 GCF_000243295.1 Trichechus manatus latirostris
TTTTTTTCCCAGTCTGTAGGTTGTTTTTTTTTTACTCTTTTGGTGAAGTCTTTTGATGAGCATAAGTGTCTGATTTTTAGGAGCTCCCAGTTATCTAATTTCTCTTCTGGTGTTTGTGCATTGTTAGTAATGTTTTGTATTCTGTTTATGCCATGCATTAGGGCTCCTAGCATTGTCCCTATTTTTTCTTCCATGATATTTATCATTTTAGATTTTATACTTAGGTCTCTGATCCATTTTGAGTTAGTTTTTGTGCATGGTGTGGGGTATGAGTCTTGTTTCAGTTTTTTGCAGATGGAATTCAGTTATGCCAGCACCTTTTGTTAAAGAGACTGTTTTTTCCCAAGTTAATGGACTATGGGCCTTTGTCAAATATCAACTGCTCATAGGTGGATGAATTTACATCTGGTTTCTCAGTTCTGTTCCATTGGTCTATGTATCTGTTGTTGTACCAGTACCAGGCTGTTCTGACTACCCTGATGGTATAATAGGTTCTAAAATTAGGTAATGTGAGGCCCCCCACTTTGCTCTTCTTTTTCAGTAATGCTTTACTTACCTGGGGCCTCTTCCCTTTCCATATGAAGTTAGTGATTTGTTTCTCCATCTCATTAAAAAATGCCATTGGAATTTGGATTGGGATTGCACTGTATCTGTAGATCACTTTGGGTAGAATAGACATTTTCACAATGTTGAGCCTTCCTATCCATGAGCAAGGTATATTTTTCCACTTACGTAGGTCTCTTTTGGTTTCTTGCACTAGTATCTTGTAGTTTACTTTTTTTTTTTTAAATTGTACTTTAGATGAAGGTTTACAGAACAAATAGTTTCTCATTAAACAGTACACATATTGTTTTGTGACAATGCTTATACCCTTCACCAAAGTTACCACTTATCTATTTAGTATCCTCCCCGCCCCCCCACAGCCCACTATTATTGTGGAGCTGTCTATCTCTCTTTTCAATGCTGTTAGAGTTCGTTTCATGTATTTTGGAGCCCTGTCATTGGGTGCATAAATATTTATTATAGTTATGTCCTCCTGGTGTATTGACCCCTTAATCATTATATAGTGTCCTCCCTTATCCTTTGTGGTGGATTTTACTTTCAAGTCTGTTTTGTCAGAGATTAATATTGGAACTCCTGCTCTTTTTTGAGTGTTGTTTGCTTGATATATATTTTTTCCATCCTTTGAATTTTAGTTTGTTTTTGTCTTTAAGTCTAAGGTGTGTCTCTTGTAGGCAGCATATAGATGGATCCTTTTTTTTTTTTTTTTTTTTTCCATTCTGCCACTCTCTGTCTCTTTATTCATGCATTTAGTCCCTTTGCTTTCAACATAATTGGTAGGTATGAATTTAGTACTGTCATTTTGATGTCTTTTTTGTGTGTGTGTGTTGTTGGCAATTTCTTTGTTATGCTTAATTTTCTGTGCTGAAAAAATACGTTAAATTTTATGTGTTTTCTTTTCATCTTTTTCATTGTTGTTGATTTTGTATTTGCTGAGTTTTTACATTTTTCATTTTGATGTGTAGGTTGTTAGTTTCCTTTGTGGTTACCTTAATATTTACATCTCTTTTTCTAAGTTTAAACCAATCTTTTATTTCTTTATATTGCCTTGACTTCCTCTCCTTGTGAAAGATCTATGACTGCATTTTTTAGTTCTTTTTTTTTTTTTAATGCTGTCATCTTTTACATATTGATGTCTCTGTTTCCCTATTTTCAATGTTTTAGCTTTGATTTATTTTTGTGACTTCCCTATCTGGGTTGATATCTGGTTGCTCTGTCCTGTGTTCTAGTCTTGGGTTGTTATCTGATGTCACTGATTTTCTAATGGGAGGACTCATTTTAGTATTTCTTGTAATTTTGGTTTGGTTTTTGCAAATTCCCTAAACTTCTGTTTATCTGGAAATGCCCTAATTTCGCCATCATATTTGAGAGACAGTTTTGCTGGATATATAATTCTTGGCTGGCAATTTTTTTCCTTCAAGGCTTTATATATGTCATCTGTCATGGTTTGAATTATGTCCCCCCAAAAATATGCATATCAATTTGGCTGGGCCATGATTCCCAGAATTGTGTTGTTGGCATCCATTTTGTGATTGTAATTTTATGTTAAAGAGGATTAGGGTGGGATTGTACCCAGGTCACATCCCTGATCCAGTGTAAAGGGAGTGTCCCTAGGGTGTGGCCTGCACCATCTTTTACCTTACAAGAGATAAAAAGGAAAGGGAAGCAAGCAGAGAACTGGGGACCTCAACCACCAAGAAAGAAGCACCAGGAGCAGAGCGCGTCCTTTGGACCAGAGGTTCCTGCGCAGAGAAGCTCCTAGTCTGGGGGAAGACTGATGATGACGAGGACCTTCCTCCAGAGCCGACAGAGAGATAAAGCCTTCCCCTGGAGCTGATGCCCTGAATTTGAACTTCTAGTCTCCTAGACTGTGAGAAAATAAATTTATCTTGTTAAAAGCCATCCACTTGTGGTATTTCTGTTGAAGCAGCACTAGATGACTGAGACATCATCCCATTGCCTTCTTGCTGCATGGTTTCTGCTGAATAGTCCAAGCTTAGTCTTATTGACTCTCCTTTGTAGATGACTTTTTGTTTATCCCTAGCTACTCTTAAAATTCTCTCTTTATCTTTGGTTTTGGCAAGTTTGATTATAATATGTCTTGGTGACTTTCTTTTGAGATCTACCTTGTGTTGGGTTCAATGAGCATCTTGGATAAATATCTTCTTATCTTTCACGATATCGGGGAAGTTTTCTGCCAACAAATCTTCAGCAATTCTCTCTGTATTTTCTGTTATCTTCCCCTGTTCTGGTACTTCAATCACTCATAGGTTATTCCTCTTAATAGATTCCCACATAAATCTTAGGGTTTCTTCATTATTTTAAATTCTTTTATCTGATTTTTCCTCAAATAAGTTGGTGTCAAGTACTTTATCTTCAATCTCACTAATTTTGACTTCCATTGCCTCAGTTCTGCTCTTATGACTTTCTATTGAGTTGTCTAATTCTGAAATTTTATTGTTAATCTTCTGGATTTCTGATTGCTGTCTCTCTGTGGATTCTTGCAGCCTGTTAAATTCATCATTATGCTCTTCTATAATCTTCTTAAGTTCCTCTATTGCTTTGTCTGTGTGTTCCTTGGCTTGTTCTGTGTTTTGCATGATCCCCTTCCTGATCTTTTGAAGAGTTCTATATATTAATCTATTGTATTCTACCTCTGGTAATTCCAAGAAGCTCTCTTCCTCTAGAAGATTTCTTGATTCTTCGTTTTGGGAGCTTCCTGAAGCCATCATGGTCTGCCCTTTTATGTGATTTGATATTGACAGTTGTCTCCGAGCCATCAATAAGTTGTTATATTTATTTACTTTATACTTGCTTACTGTGTCCTAGCTTCTTGTTTGGTTTTGTTTTGATATGCCGAAATAGGCTGCTTGTGTAAGCTAGTTTGATTATTGGTGCCTTTGAAGCTCTCAAGTCCTGTCATCAGGTGGTTAGATATATTACTAGGTGTGTGAGCCCAGGAGTCCATTTACTTTTCTTATATTGATTCAGCTTAGGTGTCCAGGTAGTCAGTCACCAACTGTGTGGTGCAGGCTCTCACCTACAGTCCTAGATGGACAGGGGTGATTAGAGAAGGCACAAGTATCTGGCTGCAGTAGGGGGTCATGCACTGAGAAAGGCAGGGGGCTAACTGCTGCCCCTGAGTGTCTGGGAGGAAAGCGTGTCTTGTTCACTAGAGTGAATGGGTGGGTGGGTTTTGCATCTAGACTATGGGCACCCAGTGCTGTTGGTTGTAAGGACTGGGGGGTACCACTTATTCTTGGACCCTGTCACGGATGAGTAGGTGGCATGGGTGGAGCCACCAGTCCTCAGGCCCCTGATTTGGGTAGATGAGGACCCTGCTTAATGGGCAGAGCTGTGTCAAATGTCATGAACCTGACACTCCACCATATAGCTGATACAGTTGAAGTTAGGCTTCAGGTATATACCCTGTTGTACTGTGCTAATGAGGGCCTACACTGTTGAAATGGGCCCACACAAGTCTATGCAGGGGTGAAAGGCATTCAAAGCTCATGTACCCCTTATTTATGCCTGTGCCTAGGCAAAGGAGCTGTGACTGCCCTGAGTTCCCTGCTTAGGGAAACTGGCAGATTATTTTTTCCTGTTTGTTAATTTATTCCCTCCAAGGCTGGGAGAATGGGTCAAGGCACATGACGGGTCCTACTTCCAGCCCAGGGGAAGCGGCAATCACTGAAGTCGGCCTGGGACCTGGTGCAGAGCCAGGAGGGGGTAATTAAGTGGGAGAGAGGTTCTTCCCAAAGGGGTTGTTTTGTGATCCTCGCGGTAGGTTAGATGTATGTACTTATCTTTTGCCAACTGAGCACCGCTTTTCACTGGTTCTGGAGGCTTGAGTAGATTCTTCACTGCTCTGTCTCTCCCAAGGTGGAAAACCCGTCCTGAGCACCACTGGGTGCCTCACCATGCACATCAGCTGATCCGTCCTGCAGGGTGCCGGTTCCCACTAGGTCAGGTCTGGCAACTCCTCACTGCTTCTGAATTGTCTCTCCTTCCTCCTGCTGCTCAGTGGATTCCTCAACTTTGCCTTTGATGTTCAGGGCTCCTAGATTGTCGTATATAATCAATTCATTTGTTTGAATTGTCATATATAATCGATCCATCTTGGCCCTTTCTTCTTTTTTTTTTTTTTTTTTTTGTCTGTTTAAAGTAAAGAACAGATTTTCAAACTGTGAAAGCTGAAAGCAGATCAGAGGAAGGCCAAGGGATTTCTTCCAGCTCTCTTTCTGTTTTCGGTTCCTGGCCAAGCCTTTCTGGCCTCGGGGCTTCTCCTGGAAGGCGCTTCCTCCAGCTCTTTGCAAGGCTGGGCCGTCTGTCCTGTGGAGCTCAGCTGACATCTCACTCCCTAAGGGACCATTGATTGTCCTGACCTCCAACTGAAGCAGTCAGTGCCCCCCCCACCCTTTGCACTCTCTCTCCCTGCCCAGTTTTCATTCGCTTCGTTATACTTCCTGATGTTTTTCTTCATCACCGACTCATCTAGTCATTTGTTTCTCTCACCCCAGCACTCAACTAGAACGTAGACTCCATGAAGGCAGGGAGGGACCAAGCATCCCCAGCATCCAGAGCAATGCCTGGCACATGTGAAATATCTGTTTGAATAAATGAATATATGAATGGGGATTGATAGGAAAGCCTATCCCATTTCTCCCAGCTGGGCTACTACCTCCTTGGGCTGGATGTTGTGTTTCTCTGATCTTTAGTTTGTAATCAGTGAAATGGGGATAACACCTATCTCTTGGAGTTGTTTACAATGTCCATGAAAGGAAGTTTTGACCAAGCCCTTATCTCTTTTCTAATGAGCACTTCCTATTGGTGAGAAGGTTAGGGTGGAAGAGATGGGTGGGCAGGTTGGAAAGGGGGCACATTTTATCAGCTCCCTTAGGAATTAGCTCTCCACCCTCTGCCAAGAATACTCCCTCTACTCCCAGGAGGCAATGGAAGTGGAGTCAAAGTTCTTTCTCCAGGTGGGCTGCCTCTTCCAGAATCCCTTCCAGGGGCTCAGGCAGGAGGCAGCCGAGGCTCTCCCATTCCCCTCGAGGATCCAGCCCTGAGATGAAGCTGTAGCTGGTCCTCATGTGTTGGTGGCCTGTAGTAAGTACCCCTCCCTGCCTGCCAAATGCTCGAGTCTGGGGACTGCAGAGCAGAAGGAGGAAGTACAAATTCAGTTGTGGTGGCTTCTAGCTTCTTGATACGGAGGGAAGAAAATACATTTTCCCAGTTCCCCTGTGCTAGAACTTTATATACATTTTCCCATTTACACCTCTTCGTGGATGGTCTTGTAAGGTGGGTATTATTGTCCATTTTACATATGGGAAAGTAGGTTCTGATACATTGCATGTCTTGCCCAAGGTAATTTACTCAGAGAGAAGTGGCAGAGACCTGGCAAAGGTAAGTCAACTGTGTTAAACCCTAGATCCTAGTGCTGCCCTCGCCACCCCAAATGGCACACTCCCAAAGGCAGTGGTTCTTAAAATTTATAGTGGACCAGAATCCCCCGAAGGAGCTTGTTTAAAATGCAAGTTCTTGGTCCCCACGCCTGGGGAATCTTATTCTGTAGATCTTGGGTGAGGACCAGGAACCTGCATTTTTAACAAGTTGTGCCGGAAGTTTTGATGCATCTTACTGAGGCTGGCGGGAGAAAAACTCTAATGCGGTAGTCAAGTGCGTGGGCTCTGGGGTCCCCAGCTCTCCTGACATCCAGCTCTTGGATCTTGGACACAAGTCATTGAACTTCTCCAAGCCTCAGTTTCTTTACCTGTAAAATGGGAATTATAACACTGTCTTCACAAGGTGTCAGGAGGGACAAATGACATTACATCTGGAAGGCATACTGCCTGGCATGTAGAGACCAGCCTGGAACACAGGGTGGCTGTTATTGTTATTGCTGTGGTGGCTGTGTTTGTGAATGCTGTCAGCATCACCAGCATCATTTTATTGACATTTCCTTCCTCCCCGTCAGGCCTTGCCCTCACTCATCCAGGGCAGCTTGTTAGAGCTCTGTGGAATGATCAAGCAGGCCACAAGGAAGTGGCCCCTTGTTAGCTACCTCACCTATGGCTGTCACTGTGGCTTAGGGGCCAGGAGAAGCCCGTGGATGCCACCAACTGGTAACCCTCCCCTCCCAGGACAGCAGCCATAGTCTGGCCAAAGTCCAGACTGAGGGCTTGCCTGGGCACCGTCTGCCCCAGAGCCTTCGTTTTGGGCAGTGGTTACTACGTAGAGGGGCACCACCTTGCCTTGGTGAAGAAGCTCTGGGGTTCACATCCCTCTGTACCCAGCTGTGGCACCTGGAGTAAGCTCCTAACCCCACTGTGCCTCAGTTTCTTCATGAACAGGACATGGTGTTTACAGTACCTGCCTCGTCGGGTTGATGTGAGGGTTCAATGGAGCCACATAAGGCACAATTAGGATAGTGTCTACACAGCGATCTGCTTGGTGTGGCAGGCACCAAGCGAGGCCCTGCGGCACATGAATAAAGAAGGGCCAGCCACTCACTCTCCATGGGTTCCCAGTCCCAGGAGGAGCTCTGTAAGGCTGCTCCAGGAAACCCTCTTAGGCAGGTGACACTGCCTCAAACTTCAGCATCTGAGAACCTGGTTAAAGTCCTGACTCCACCACTAACTTGGGTGTGACCATAAGCAAGACACTTGTCTCTGTGTCTCAGTTCCCCATTCTGTCAAGCAGGATATTGTGAGGCTCAAATTGGATGACGGATTTGAAAACATTTTGAAAAGCATAAAATGTTAAAAGGCTCTGGATGTTCTATATAAGAGGGAAGTCTGAACAAGCTGAAACCCATTAGAACTTGGATTAGATGATCACTAGGATAGTGCAACTGTCTCTAGATCAAGAGATGCTTGGAGGAGATAATAGCAGGTTCCAAATTTACAACCAACAAGTGTATTTGAAACCTGAGTAATGTTGGCGTCTGGTAGCTGGTTTCCTTAGTTTATAGGAAACCAATTACACAACATTCTCAGCTGATGAAGTCAGCAGTTTTAGAATTGATGACTCAAAGATTTTTAGAAATGGCAGCCGAGCAATTTTCAGAGTCTCTCAGTCAAGGATTCTCAGACTTGATAAATGAGTTGTTTTCCAATGCCCAGAATCTACAGTTATGGGATTGATGGATAGGTGACTTTCAAGTGTGACTTTTCTTTCTGTAAGATCCATCACACTTCCTCTCCAGCTTCTTGCAGGCCAGAAATGGGCAGCTGCAATGTAAGGGGGACAGTCAGTGCAGGGACAAGAGGCCACTCATCTCTGTGTGCCCATGGTCACTTTAATGGCATGAGCCTGAATCATCTAGAAAAAGGTCACAAAGTAACAGCAGCTGTACTTGGTTTAACAAGGCAGGGAGGTTACTAACATATTTTTAAGAAAAGGTTCCATCATAAAAGATTAAAATTGTTTTAAACATATTTTAATAATTGTTACTATAATTATGTAAGTATTTTACTCGATGGCAGTGAGTTTGGTTTTTGGTTTTGGAAGTATTTTACAAGCTACGTATAATATATAAATATTATAATTAATAATAATACTTTAAATTTTAAGGAGAAATTTATAACATTTACGTACGTTAGATGGTAGTATACCATGACGTATTCATTAGGTAGGCATGGCTCCTACCACCTTTACCACTCAGGAGGATCATCACAAATTTAGAAATGTGTAAAATTAGTACCAGGACCGCAGGTTCTCCCAGTCTCTGAGGATGTCATCAGGATATAATTGTTAGATGGATCTATGTGAGCATGTCAAGTAAGCTGTGCTCCCTCTGAGGAGCCCTGGTGGTACAGTGGTTAAAGGCACTTGGCTGCTAACCAAAACGGTCAGCGAACCCACTAGCCCCTCCTTAGGAGAAAGATGTGGCAGTCTCTATCCGTAAAGATTACAGCCTTGGAAACCCTGTCCTACAGGATTGCTATGAGTTGGAATGGACTCAATGGCAGTGGATTTGGTTGTTTCGATGTTCTCTTTTTGACCCAGCATAACAAAATAGCATGCCCTGCTCTGGGACTCACACATCTCCCAAGGACCTGTCTCTCTCCCCAGTGTTCCCACACATGATCACTATCTGCATCACCTGGGGACCTTGCTTTAAAAATACAGATTTCCAGACCCCATTCCAGAAATTCTTATTCAGCTTGGAGGTCTGTATTTTAACACTGGGTAATTCCGAAGCAGCCCTTCGGCCTATCAGTCCTAGAGTAGCCTTAGAAGTCGTTAGGTTTCACCTGCACAGAGCAGTCTCCTCTCCACTGGGCCAAAATTTTTAACTCTTTCTACCCCAGCATAGAGTGGCCATGACCTGGAATGAGAGTCCCAAAGTTCCCCTGTGTTGAGGGATGGGGCCGAGTGACCTCTTCAAGGCCTGAGAGTCTGTGAATCAGTTCCCACCTATATAGGTAGTGCTAGCCTTGTTTGCCTTGGTGGAGATGGAGTAGAGTGGTCCATGGCTGACCCCAACAGGGCCCATGGTGGTGGGAGGAGCTGGCTCAGAAAATGGCCCATTAGTGACCACCTCCCTGCCCAAACTGGCCTGTTGGTTCAACTCAAAACTCTTTCACCTGGTAACTCAATCTGATCACTTTGTAGAGTCCTTGTCTATCGTGAGTCTGTCTCCTTCCCCAGACTGAGCTTCTTGAGGGAGGGAAAGACATGTTGTTGTTGTTTAGTATCTGCGTCCCCATTGCCTAGTCCAGGTCTGGCATAAGTAGGTGGTCAATAGATGTGCACCGACGGACTAAATAAGTGGTGGGTGCCAGAGTGGGCTCATGGCGACCCCACGTGTTACAGAGTAGAACTGCTCCATAGGATTTTCTTGGCTGTAATCTTATTTTTTTTCTTAATTTATTTTATTTTTGTTGTTGTTGTTAAAAATACACACAGCAGAGCATACACCGATTCAACAATTTCTATAAGTACAATTCAGTGACACTGATCACATTCTTCGAGTTGTGCAATCATTCTCACCCTCCTTCTCCTAGTTGTTCCTCCCCATTAACATAAACTCACTGCCCCCTATCTTTCTTGCCTTGTGGTCATTAGCATGGGTTCACAAAACAGTCCATGAGTCTGTAACATAGTTTCCTATTAAGTCACCATATTTACCTGCTTATGATATGTTGGCTAGTTATGATTAGAACATATTTTCCCATTACTTTTGTTGTTGTTGAGTCTTGGCTATAATCTCAATAGAAGCAGATTGCCAGGCCTATCTTCTGTGGTTCTACTGGGTGGGTTCGAACTGACAACCTTCCGGTTAGCAGTCGAGCACAAAACGTTTGCACCACACGTGGAGTCACCATGAATCAGAATCTACTCTACACAGCTAACAACAGTCAGAGTGTACAAATGAACGGGACTCTGTGGGAGCCCAGAAGAGGGAACAGTGACCTCTGCTAGGGAAGGTGGGAAAGACACCACATGGAGGTAGCCTCTGAGCTGGGCTGGGTGGACTGGAAGGATCTTGCTGGTTCGATAGAAGGATAGGCGTGCCAGGCACAGGGCACAGCACAGGCAAAGGCTGGAGGTGTGGGAATGCATGGCCTCTGGGACCAGCCGCAGGGCCTGCTTGCCCTGGGCACAGTTCAGGTGTCCTCATAGGTTCTGCCTCACCCATGACTGCTGTTGCTCCCTCATGAGAGCCCCCCATTGCTCCCCCAAATGGAACCGCTACAATTACAGCATCACCGATGGGCACATTCAATGTGGCAAGTGCTTCACAGGGCGGCCTGGGAAGACAAGAGGGACCACCTTCTGCCCCTGAGACCTGCCTTGTCACCTAGGGCTTGTGTTCAGGGCTGACCTGCTGGAGCCAAAACTATTGGGCCTAGGTTTAGTTATCTTCTCCCACAAAACTCATTTATTGAATGCCTACTGTATGCCAGGCACTAGTGTAGGTGCTTTACATGCATCGTTTCATCAGATACAAGTAGTCTCCAACTTACGATAGGGTTCCATTCCGAAGACTCTGTCGGAAGTCAGTTCTGACCTAAGTACCTTTTCTTTTTAAGTTTTCATTATTATTACGTTTTATTATCAGTATTTTTATAAATTTGATCTTTATTTGTCTTTGAGGGTTGGAAACATTATGTATAAACATCTGTGAGTGAACTTCTGAGAATGATCACATTAGCAAATTACGTGCTGCAACATTGTATGTAGTACATAGATTACTAATGGTCTTAAGTGTGGTTTGTCATAACTCAAATACCTGATAAGTTGGGGACTACCTGCACAATCAACAGCCCAGTAAGGAGGGAATTGTTAGCCCATTTTACGGCAAAGGAAACTGAGGCTTTGAAAATTGGAATTATAAGAATAAGGTCATATGGCAAGGATTATGCAGAGTCAGGAAGTGAGTCCCGATCTGATTCCAAAGCCCTGACAACACTTGCTCCCCGTGATTTAAACTCCATGGCTTAGAACTGTTTCCCAATAAGGAGCCAAATTATCTGTGCTTATGTCCAGTTCCTGTGCCGGGTGGTTGTTGAGTGTCTAGGGACCAATGCCACCACAGGCCAGCCTGCTTCTGATCTAATATGTGGAGAGAAGGCGGGGAGGGGAGTATGAGCTAAGGCTAAGAGATGGCAACCACTCAGATGCCTGCGACTTCAGAGCAGAAGGGCCCTGAGAGATAATGAAAATTAAGCCTTCACAAACCCTTTTGATAGCAACCCACGGAATGTAAAAAATTTACATCTGGGCGCTGTCAGCCCATGCATACGTGACCATAATGGAAACACAATTTGCTGAAACAGCACTTTACTGCTTGTGATATATTACATGTACACACATACGCATAAAGACACACATACATACATGCCCACACATACACACACAGGATGCAGCTCTTTAAACTGATTTCATGATCCATGAATGGACTGGGGCTGACTTTTAAAAAGATTATCTAATCAAACCTTATCAAGATGAAAAAAACCAAGGCCCAGAAAGCAGGACTTCAAACCTATTCATTCCAGTTTGAACCACCCCGGCTGAGAACTTGCATTTCCACCCCAGATATACTGAATCACAATCTACAGTTTAACAAGATCCCCAGGTGATTCTTACGTATAATAAATTTTGAGAACCACTGCTCTACTAGTGGTTCTCAGAACTGGTCCCTAACCAGCAATATTAGCAACTTCTGGGAACTTGTTAGAAATACAAATTCTCAGCAGGGGTTCCAACTGGAGCAAACTGGTTCGAAGCTCTGCCAGAAAACTCAAGGTCATACAGTGCATGTGCAAAGTCAGGACTAGGACCTGGGTTTCTAGTTTCCAATACTTTTAGTTAACCTCTAATTTTGATTAAGAGAATGTTAAACTCTATGTGTGTGTGAGGTATTTGAATGATTTTAGATGCAAGAGACTAGACTGAGCCCTACAACTAGACAGAATCTAGTCTGTGCTTCTCAAAGGCTTCAGAAGGCTTGCAAAAAAGCACCACAGTGCCTCTGGGGTACTGCCCTGGCCATCAGTCTTCACTGAGCTGACAGACTGGCCAGCAGGAGTCTTGGTAGCCAGCCCCCCCCGCAAAACCAGGTTTTCTGTACTGACTTCCTAATCCTAATTTCTGGCTCTGAGTCTGATGAATTCTGACTCCTGGATGTGGTTCCTGAGAAGACATGGCTGTGCCCCCTGCTTTCTGGGGGCTTATGATCTAAGGCAGCACTGATGGAGGCGAATGAGGCACAGGTGTATACAGGATTTAACCCAGTGGGCATTTGCTGGGAGCTAACTCTGTGCCACTCCCTGAAAGCAGTAAGGCACAGGCTCTGTCCCATTGAGCTCAGGCTCTGAATTGCACAGACCCAAGTTCAAATCTCCACTCTGCCATTCTGTAGTTGAGGGACCTACTAGTGGGAATTATAAGAATAAGGTCATATGGCAAGGATTATGCAGAGTCAGGAAGTGAGTCCCGATCTGATTCACAGCCTCAATTTACTCATTCATTAAATGGGATAAGAAATACGTAGCTGGAGGCAGGGCCAAGATGGCAGAGTGGTCAGATGCCTCTGGTTATCCCTTTTACAACAAAGACCCCCCCAAAAAAGTGAATCAATTATATATGACAATCTAGGAGCCCTGAACATCAAAGGCAAAGCTGAGGAATTGGACTGAGTGGCAGAGGGAGGGAGAGACGATTGGGAAGCAGCGAGGAGTTGCCAGACCTGATGCAGAGAGAACTTGAGCCTTTTAGTCCTGATCATCTCATGACGCATGGTGAGGCAGGCAAGCAGCAGTGCTTGGGAGGAGTTTTCACATCAGGAGAGACCCAATCGCAGAGATTCTACTCGGCCACCCAGCACCAGTGAGAAGCGGCCCTCGATCGGTAAAAGGTAAGTACTTGCATCTGGCCTACCGCTCGGACCAAAAAATCCCCCTTAGGGAAAAAACTCTCTCCCTTTTACCTCCCCACTCCCTGCACCACACCGGGTCCCGGACTGGCTTCAGCAATTGCCGAGTCCCCTGGGCTGGAAGTAGGACCCATCACACTCCCTGAGCCATTCTCCCAGGCTTGGAGAGTGAACAAATTAAAAAACGGGAAAAAATAATCTGCCAGCTCCCCTAAGCCAGGAATTCAGGGTAGGCACAGCTCCTTTGCATAGGCACAGTCATAAGGGATCCATGGACTTTGAGTGCCTTTCCGTCTGCATAGACTTGAGTGGACCCATTTCAACAGCATAACAGCACAGGCCCTCATTACCACAGTACAAAAGGATGTGTACCTGAAGTCTAACTTCAACTGTTTCAGCTATGAAGTGGCAGGCTCCTGACATTTGACACTGCTCTGCCCATTAAGCAGGGTCTTCACCTACTTACATCAGGGGCCTGAGGACTGGTGGCTCTACCCACACCACCTAGCCACCTGTGACAGGGGCCCAAGAATAAGAGGTGCCCCCCAGTCCTTATAACCGACAGCATTCGGTGCTCATAGTCTGGCTGCAAAACCCACTCATCTATGTGCTCTAGGGAACAGGGACACACTTTCCTCCTGGACACTCTGGGGAGGTCGTCAGCCCCCTGCCTTGCTCAGCCTGTGTCCCCCTGCTGCAGCCAGATGCCTATGCCTACACCAATCACCCATGCCTGTCTAGAACTGTAGGTGAGAGCCTGCACCACACACTTGGTGACCGACTACCTGGACACCTGAGCTGAATCCATACAGGAGGAGTGGGCAGACTCCTGGGCTCACATACGTAGTGGCAGATCTGGCCACCTGGGGGCAGGACATTGGAGCTTCGGGGCACTGGTGACTGGGCTAGCTCATATGAGCAGCCTATTTGGGCATATCAAAACAAAACAAAACAAGAAGCTAGGACACAGTAAGCAAACATAAAATAAATATAATAATTGATCAATGGCTCAGAAACAACAGTCAATGTCAAATCACATAAAGAGGCAGACCATGATGGCAGCGGCAAGCTCCCAAAATAAAGAATCTAGAAATTATCCAGAGGAAGAAAATTTCTTGGAATTACCAGAGGTAGAATACAAAAGATTAATATACAGAACTCTTTAAGACATCAGGAAGGAAATTAAGCAAAATGCAGAACATGCAATAGAGGAACTTAAAAAGATTAAAGAAGAGAATAATGACAAATTTAACAGGCTGCAATAATCCACAGAGAGACAGCAATCAGAAATCCAGAAGATTAACAATAAAATTTCAGAATTAGACAACTCAATAGAAAGTCATAGGAGCAGAACTGAGGCAATGGAA
>NW_004443984.1:9767671-9782944 GCF_000243295.1 Trichechus manatus latirostris
AAATAGGAATAGAAGGGAAATTCCTCAACATAATTAAGGGCATTTATACAAAGCCAACAGCCAACATCATCCTAAATGGAGAGAGTCTGAAAGCATTCCCCTTGAGAACGGGAACCAGACAAGGATGCCCTTTATCACCACTCTTATTCAACCTTGTGCTGGAGGTCCCAGCCAGAGCAATTAGGCTAGAAAAAGAAATAAATGGCATCCAAATTGGTAGGGAAAAGTAAAAGTATCTCTATTTGCAGATGATATAATCTTATACACAGAAAACCCCAAAGAATCCACAAGAAAACTACTGGAACTAATAGATTTCAGCAAAGTATCAGGATACAAGAAAAACATACAAAATATGTAGTAGCTGTTGAGTTGTTGGGAAGATTAAACAAGATAATCTGTATGAAATCCCTGGCAACTGGTAGGCAACCAGCAAGGGGTAGATTTTATTATTATTATTACCAATAAGAAAAAATGCAATTCACAGGCAGAGATGGAGGAAGAACATTCCAGGGGGGAAGAAACAGCATGAGCAAAGGCGGGGAGGTGGGAAAACATAGGGCAAGATCAGAGGAGTGGAGGTTTTGGGGGGCGGAGAATAATTGGGAGGTCAAACTGGAAAGGCACGGCAGCTACCAGGTGAAAGACCTCAAACATCAGGCTGAGAAACTTGGCAATGGGCGGCCATTGAAGGCCTTAGAGGAAGGGAATGTTGCAACTGGAGCTCATGAATAAAAGACGGATAGAGGACCCTCGATTGATCATAGCAAACCCCTGCCAAGGGAGACTTAGTGTCTAGTTGGGGGCTTTCTAAACCCAGCAGGAAGGGGGAGTCTGTCATCATCCTGGGAGGCTTCTAGGAGGCAGTAGGATTTCTAAGATTCCTGAGGAATGCTCTTGCCCCCTGGGTGGGGATGGAGGTGGTATGGGTCTCTGATTGGCGGACAGAGGCGAGAACTCCAGTTTCCATCTCTGGCTGGTGTAGGTCCCGGGAGCAAGTGCCACCAGCAGATCTGCAAGCGTGACCACAAGCTGGCCTTGTGTCCGCAGCAGCACCTGGACATGTACAACAGTAGGAAACTCATTTTCAGAAGCAAGCCATGCAGGATGTCCACACCTCCCTGCCACACATTGGGGCACTGAGTTACCTACCCCAGCACCCCTGAGGATACCATATAGCATGGCAGTCCGATGATGTGTCCACCTGCTCACCCAGCACAAGCTAGACCAGGGAGTAGTCAGGGACTGAGAGGCCAAGAGGCAAACCCACCAGGGATGCCAAAGTCCCACAATTGCTGCATTGTCTGCCCAACTCCTCAGCTCTCTCTAACCCCCCACTGCTCTGTGAGCTCCTTGAGGGCAGGGACTGTGCCTCATTCATTCATTTGTTCCTTCAGTCATTCAACAAACATTAGTTCAGCACCTGCTATGTGCTGAGCATGCTGTCAGGCACTAGGAAGCCTGTTGTGTCAGGGTTTGATTGGAGCAGTAGTATGTAGTATGGATGAATGTCTATTTCTGCCTATGTCTAAAACGCGGGATTTATTATAGGGATGTGCCTTGATGTGGTTGTGAGAGTTGGTGAAGCTGTTTGGAGGGTGAGGCTGTTTCTTTTTGTGCTGGTGGTGCAGCCTGAAGGCAGCAGGGCAGGCAGTCTGAAGTGGGAAGCAGGGTCAGACTGGAACCTGTGAGGATAGACTCCCTCCAGCCTCTCACCACCTCCAAGCCTCCAACTTCGATGATGGGGTGTCTTCCAGGAGAAGCCGGTGCCCTTCTTCATGGAACTAAACATGCACCTGGCCCTGAAGTAAGAGACCTGGAAGAGATCTGGCAGAACCTGGAGTTGCTGCAGGTCTAGCCACTTTCCCACACTAACAAAGTGAACCAGCAGATAAGGAACAACATGCATTAGCTGCAACAGAGCCTCAAGCCCTGCTCCAACTTTCTGATTAGAAAAATAATATGACTGCAGAGCCATATCTGCTTCCAAATCTCATGCAAGATATCTAAACCCATACTAACCCGGGAGTCCTGGTGGCACAGTGGTTAACAGCTCAGCTGCTAACCAAAAGGGATGGCAGTCTGAATCCACCAGATGCTCCTTGGAAACTCTATGGGGTAGTTCTACTCTGTCCTCTAGGGCTGCCATGATTCCGAATTGACTCAAAGACAACCTGTTTGGATTTTTTGGTTTTATACTAACCTGGGACTCTGCAGGGATGGGAATTCTAGGAAATGTAGTTACAGCTTAGCTAAGTTGACATGGTATAAATCTGCACCAGTCCATCCCTTGTTGTCTTGGCATCCATATACACCTCTTGTGAACACACTTAACTTCCAGATAAAGACAGTAACAAAATTATGTTTATGTTTACAGAACAAAATAGTTTTTCGTTAAACAGTTAGTACACATGTTGCCCTATGACAATGGTTAACCTCACAACACATCAACACTATCCTTACTCAACCTTGGGTTCCCTATCACCAGCTTTCCTGTCCCCTTCTGCCTTCTAGCCCTTGTCCCTGGACTGCTGTGCCTCATTAGTCCCATTTGGTTTTATGGGGCTGTCCACTCCCCGGCTGAACAGTGAACCTCGGAAGTGACTTCACCACTGAGCTAAAAGGGTGTCTGGGGCCATACTCTCGGGGTTTCTCCAGTCTCCTTTAGGCCAGTAAATCTGGTCTGCAAAAGACCTCTTTAAAATGTTAACAAGCAAAGATGTCATCTTGAAGACTAAGGTGCGCCTGACCCAAGCCATGGTGTTTTCAATCGCCTCATATGCATGCAGAAGCTGGACAATGAATAAGGAAAACTTAAGAAGAATAGATGCCTTTGAATTATGGTGTTGGCAAAGAATACAGACTATACCATGGACTGCCAAAAGAACGAACAAATCTGTCTTGGAAGAAGTACAGCCAGAATGCTCCTTAGAAGCAAAGATGGTGAAACTACATCTCACATAATTTGGACATGTTATCAGAAGGGATCAGTCCCTAGAGAAGGACACAGTGCTTGGTAAAGTAGAGGGTCAGTGAAATAGAGGAAGATCTTCAATGAGATGGATTGACTCAGTGACTGCAACAATGGGCTTAAGCCTAATAACAATTGTGAGGATGGCACAGGACCAGGCAGTGTTTTGTTCTGCTGTATATAGAGTCGCTATGAGTCAGAACCGACCGGATGGCACCTAACAACAACAGCAACATGGCGACCCTATGTGTGTCCGAGTAGAACTGCTACATAGGGTATTCAAGGCTGTGACCTTTCAGAAGAAGATCACCAGTCCTGTCTTCCAAGGCACCTCTGGCGGGGTTCGAAATGCCAACCTTTATGCTAGTCGTCAAGTGCTTAACAATTTGCACCATCCAAGAACCATGAAGTCATAGGTACAGATTAAGAGGGAGGAAGCAATGTGGCAGATGTATGGGATATGGACATCTGGGCCCCTTGTTCATGTAACTTGTGCCTTTGGGACCTGTTCAAGCCCAATTACACACATACTACTTCCTCTTGCTGATGGAATTGCTGCTGTGCATGCTCAACTTTGTGGCTTGGTGGTCAGATGACACCCAACTGATGGGAGGCAACTCAGTCTCATGGTAAATTGGTAATCCAAAATCAAGTGTTCAATCACTACTAAGCCAGATGCTGCTTCTCAAAAGGAGAATAGTTATCTACAGATAATCCATGGCTTTGCTCCAAAATCCTAAAGGTCAGCCCTATGATTTTCCGAGAGAGGCCTGCCAAACATTCCAGGTAGTATCCCTATCTGCCACACACTTCAAGTACCATTGGATCTGCTGGGTCATATGACCAAAGTGGCAGATCAGCTTGCACAACAGCCTGCACCCATTGGGGAGCCTCCTCTTGTTCTGGGCCTTACACAAAACTGGTAACTCTTCCAAGTCATTTGGTAAATGGTTCAAAGTAGCACAACCAAATGAGGCACATGTTGCCTCCAAAATCCGAAGGGGACCACTAGGCATTGTGCTTCTTAATGGATGGAAGAGCCAGATGCCATAACTTGTCCCACATCTGTAAAGGGTTATCTCAACATGCCCCAGACCACTAGACCCCTAGAATTACTACTGAGGAAGCAGGACTCTGAATTTTTGTCAGATTTATTTCTCCTACTCTGGCACACATGTGTCTTACCGTTGAGTCTAAAGTAGCTGCTTCTTCCTGCTTACCAGGTCCAAACAGCACAAGATCATCAGTGTAATGGACCAGTGTGATGAGCTGTGGAATGCAGGGACGACAGAGGTCCCTGCAGGCTAGATTATGACATAGGGCTGGAGGCTGGATGTAGCCCTGAAGTAAGAAAGTAAAGGTGTATTGCTAGCCCTGCAAGCTGAAAACAAATGCTTCTGATGATTTTACTAAGAGGTATAGAGGGAAAAAAATCATTCTCCATGTGAGTAGTTGCAAAACAGGTGCCAGGGATGTGTTGATTTGTTCTAGCTACAGACAGCAGCTGCAATTGGAATCACCACCTGTCGTAATTATCTACGTTGTCTTAACAGAAATACCACAAAGGGGGTAGCTTTAAAGAACATAAATTTATTATTTATTGTCTCAGTTCTGAAGGCTAAAAGTCTAAATCAGGGTTTCAGCCATGTCAATTTCTTCCTTGAGCCTCTCTCTTAGTTTCTGGTGTCTGCCGGTGATCCTTGGGGTTCCTTGGCATCTGTCTTCCCCCTGTGTGTATCTCTATGTCATTTCTGGTCTTTTTATCTCTCAGAAGGGATTAGGTTTAGGCGTCACCCTATGCTGGTATGATCTCATTCACATAACAAAAGAGAAGCCCTATTTCCAAACAAGATCACATACATCCACAGGTACCAGAGCCAGGAATTCAACACATATTTTGGGGGAACACAATTCAATCCAAAACACTGCCTGAGTTTGCATTACTCCACTGTCTCTCTAATAGCTGTCTGTCTTCTACACAGGCAGTCAAAGAAGCTTTTGTGTCCCTTATGCAGATCGTGAGTGAAAATTTAAAGCCTTGAGCAGGTCATTTTCTTTTCCCAGGTTCTGCAACCCCATAATATTTTTTTAATTTCCACTAAAGTTCTCTGGCATCAAATACTTGGTCACCCAAAGCCTGTCTTCTATGGGCACTTGAACATAGGTGTCTAGAGGTGGTAATTTCAATGTCGGTTTTATCCCTCCAGGCAGAGGACTACCAACGACCCCTTTACCACTAAAAGCCAGAATCACTAATGCTTTAAACTTCAGATGACATATGACCAACTCAGAAATCCCATCCTTCAGGCTCTGTTCTTCTGGAACCACTTCCAGTACCAAATTCTGTATCAGTCAGGGAGTGCAGTCTGAGAAGCAGAGCTACTTTACGTATAATAGTTCATTCATTGTAGAGACTTGACCTTGTGCAGATGTGGAAGCTGGTTTAGCGCTCTGTGGGAGGCTATTTCTTTTATGTCTGGTGCTACAGCCTGAAGTGAGCAGGGCAGACAGTCTGAATGGGAAGATGGAAAGGAATTGGGGGAGCAAGGACAAATTGGGACCTGTGAGGATGACCTAGAACCTGTGTCAGTCTCACCACCTCCAGCCCCCAACTTCAATACTGGGGGTGTCCTGCAGGAGAAGCTGTCTCCTTTAGTCATGGAACTAAGCACACACCTGGCCCAAAAGTTGGAGAAGTTAACAAGAAGAGCCAGCAGGCTTACACCAGCAAGATGAGCCAGCAGACCCAAGACAACATGCCTGAGCTGAAAGATTGGTTCTATTCTGACCTGCGCCCTGTTCTGACCTTCCAAGGTAAAAAAGAATACGGCTACTCCCTCACTTCTGCCTTCCATCTCTGCTGGCCCAAGTTAATCCAGAACTATGGAGCTCTGGCGGTGCAGTGGTTAAGAGCTCAGCTGCTGACTAAAAGGTCGGCAGTTCAAATCCGCCAGCCACTCCTTGGAAGCCATACGGAGCAGTTCTACTCTGCCTATAGGGTTGCTACAAGTCAGAGTTGACAGCAACAGGTTTGGTTTGGTTTTTGGAATCCAGAACGCTGCAGGGAAAGGAATTCTGGGAAATGTAGTTCCAGCTTAGCTGTTGTTGTTGTAGGTGCGGTAGAATTGGTTCCGACTGTATAGATTGTAGAATGAAACATTGCCCAGTCCTGCTTCATCCTCAAAAAAGGTAACACAGTCCAAATCTACCGCATCTGCCCTGAATAAAATAAAATGCATTTTTCCCCACTGACTGTCTCAAGGCCTGGCATAGGCTCCAAGTCTTCCCCATTGCAGTGCGATGGGTCACTTTTATTTATTGACTTATTTAAAGAGTGCATACAATTATTTATTCAGTCTTTTGGTAAACAAGTGTTCGTATAGATTACATGACTATGTAACACTGGGCCATGTACTAGGGATACAAAGAAATCATTTCTGCAGGATTGAACAGTCTACTTAGGGATTATGAAATGCACATAAAACAGGCAAAATGAGAAACATTATAGTAATTGCCTTCCATGGACAGAGCAAGGGAAGACGAATGTCAGCTGGCATGTCAGATGAGACTGTTTGAAAAAGATGAGACCTGATGGAAAGTTAGGATTGGAGAGTCAAAAGGGAGCAGGAAGGTTTAATGTGGGTGAGGAAAGCTCACAATCAATGACAGAGTTAGAGATGGGAAGCAGGTTCGCTAAGGTAAAGAGCTCATGTGAAGAAGTTAGAGATAGCATTAGACAGCTTGGAAGGGATTGATTTTATAGAGCCAGGAAGCCAAACTGGGGGGTTTGCACTTTATGCAATAGATGGCAGTTAGGGATTTTTCTTGATATGAATGTGACATAAAAATATTGTTATGTTAGAAAACTGGAACCTTTCCTGAGTCTTTCAGAGAAGACTACATGGCCCTTGTGCTATGTTCCCACTGTGCTTTGTATATACCTCAAGTAGAGCAAATCGTTACTATTTTGTAATTGTTGGCTGAAGAGTCTGACTTTCCACTAGACTGTAACATCCTTGAGGAAGAAACTATGCAATTACATTTTCACATCCCCAGTGTCTAGCACATTGCATGGCATGTAGTTAGCATGCAATAAATATTTGTTGAGTGGATGATGATGTGAATTAATTAATCAATCACTTAGGCATCAAGGGATAGTATGATCTGAAGTTTGAAGAGAAGAGACAGGAGATCTGTTGGTTAATGACAATAGACTGGGCATGACAGGATAGATGCCTGGAGTAGCTCTAGGCACCAATGCTAGAGATGTTTAGAAGAACTGAATGTTCCACACTCAGTAACAGATGGACTGCAGGAGTTGGATGAGGAAAATAAGTAAAACGAAGATGTAAAATGCTGAGAACCTGCCATGGAGGGAAATGGAAAACTGAAAGGAGGATAGATGAAGAGCTTTCTTTGAGGCATGGCAAGATTATGGTAGCTCCAACTGGAGATCCCCCAAGGCAGCTGGAGAAACTGGACAGGATCGTGGTTTAGAATTCAGGATTAGAGTTAATCAGGAGCTTTTTGAACAGAATGAAAAACAGTTTAATCACGACTCTTATTTGGGTCCTTATTAATATTTTACAACAAAACAACCAATAAATTTATTTGTGATCACTATGGTATGGAAGACATAAGGACATGAAAAAAAATCTTCATGACATAATGTTAAATAAAACCTACTGAAAGGTCATATTCCAAATAGTGATTTTCACTTTGGATTTTGGGATTATAGGAAATTTTAGCTCTGTTTTTGCTTATCTGAATTTTCTAAGTCCTCTAAAAAACTATAAATGTCTTTCAGGTAGTGATAATGAGTCCTGATACGATTATAAAATTGTTAAAGGGATAAGGTAGTACATATTCCACATTTTCTGAAATTGCCTTTATCCATTAGGGCAAGATTCCAGTTTTGGAGCTACCTGTGTACACGTGAGAAGAAAAATGTCTATTTGTGAAGTGTGGATTGCTTTTATGTGGCCCTCCTTACCAACGTCCTGTAACTTCCACCAAATGATTGTGTGGAACGATACAAATAAGGTGCTTGTGGCCCACTAAGGAGTGTGGACAGCTTACTAATAATGCAAATAAAGTGCATGGCCCCTTGTGGGGTGGTGGGGACATGCAAATAAGGTGTGTGGAACCCTAACAAGCAGATTGGTCAGTTTTGCCATCCCACTAGGTTTAAAATGAGTTATCCCAGAGGCAGGAAAGGGCACCCCACCACCAAGAAGAAGAGATGGAAGCAGAGGCGTATCCTTTGGACCCAAGAACCCTGCACTGAGAACTTTCTAGACCAAGGAGACAGAGAGAGAGAGAGCTGTAATACTGAAGACAGCAAGAGATGATGAGAAGCAGTGGCAGAGAAACGGCAACAGCAGAGGCAGCAGAACCAAGAGATGGGACAATGGGCTTCCTGACCCCCAGAGTGAGAAAACTGAGCATCTTCTGGCAAGAAGCTTGCTGGTAGAGTGGGGTACCTCTGGGCACTCGTTGTAGTGGGGATCCCCCTGCCCCGGGCACTTACTGATGGAGCTAAAGAGCTTTGTAACACATGCCAGAGCAGGGCAGAGGCCAGGCCAAGGGGCCAAGGGCCAGAGAGAGGCCTGCCTGTGGGCACGGCTGGGAAGAGGCTGTCCTGATTGAAGAACTGTATCCTGAGTCATCCCTGATCCTGAACTGTAACCTGTTACTTCCCTGATAAACCCCATAACTGTGAGTATGGTCTGTGAGTTCTGCGTGGCCATTGCAACAAATATCGAACCCAGCAGAGAAGTAGAGAGTGCCATGGGAGGGACAGTTGGTGTCAGAACTGGTAAAAAGTTTGGAGAGAGGAGATATGTCTGACCTCTGTCTCACAGGAATCAGCCTTGGGCTGTTGATCTTGATTCTCCTCTCCCCTTGTGAAGTTAGAGGAGGTCAGATGCCCCCACCCCACTGTTTTTACATCCATATAATGCCATCTGTTTTACAGACTAAGAACAGAACATTGGAATCAGGCCAACCTGCTTCCTATCCCACCTGTTTTCCTTATTACCCACGTGGCTCTCAGGCTAAACTTTTCATTTCCCTGAGTTTCAGGCCCCACCCCTAACACAGGTATAAGAATACTTGCCCCATAGGGTGGTTGATAGTCTCTGTACAGAGTCTCTAGCAGAGAGAAGGGACTCAATACACAATCGCTTGGTCCCCCTCCTTTCTGTTTCAACTAGTGGGTTTTAACCTTGGCTTCTTTTCAGTTCCTGCCAAGGGAAGACAGAAGAAGAATCGATACGTTCAAATCATGGCATTGGCAAAGAATATTAAACTTCCAGAAGAATGAAAAAATCAGTCTTAGAAGAAATATTACTAGAATGCTCCTTAGAAGTAAGGATGGCATGACTTCAGCTCACTTACTTTGGACACGTCTTCAGGGAGGACCAATTGCTAGAAAAGGAAATCATGTTTGGTAAAGTAGAGGGCCAGTGAAAATGCGGGAAACCCTCCATGAGATGGACTGACACAATAGCCACAGCAATGAACTCAAACATACCAGTGATCTGAAGATGGTGCAGGACCAGACAATGCTTTTTTCTGGTATACATAAGGTCTTCATGATTTGGAGCCAACTCAAGGGTAACTAACAACATTTTTGGTTTGATAACAGCTATGAGCTAACTCCCCACACCCAGGTGCAGATTAACCGGTAAACGTTGTATGCACTGGCTTACAGTAAGCAAAGTATGCATGGACTTAATTGTGCTTACTTACTACACAATTAAGTCCTTGCATACCTTATGTACAAACAGCTTGGGGGCAGTGTCTGACTTCCTCTAACTTCACAAAGGGGAAGGAGAAGCGAGACCAACAGGGCAAGGCTGACTCCCATGAGGTGGAAGCCAGACAAGCCTTCTCTTTCTGCCATCCTTACCAATTCTGGCACCAACCGTCCCTCCCACAGCACTCTCTACTTCTCTCTTGGGTTTGATTATTCATTGCAATGGCCACACAGAACTCACAGACCACACTCACAATTATGGGATTTATTAGGGAAGTAATAGTTACAATTCAGGCTCAGGAACACTCAGGATACAGTTCAGGATAGCCTCTCCCCAGCTGTGCTCACAGCATGCCTCTCCCTGACCCTCAGTCTCTGCCCAAAGGCACTCAGCTTTCTCTCTCCGTGGGCCAGGAAGCCCACCCTGCCGTCTCCTGCTGCCACGTCTCTGTTGCTGGGTGTCCGCCGCTGGTCTCTCCTTCCTGGGTGGCAGTGAGCTCCTCCTCTCGGCTCTGGAATTGGCTCTCTTTTAAGGCAAAACTGACCAATCCCCTTGGGTTACCTTATCACATAGTCCTACCCAGTCATCTGGGTGGAAGTTACAAACACCATGGCTAGAAAGGCCACACTAAAGTAATCAATCAGTAATCAATCGCACCACACCTTGCTTATTGGGTGATCCGTCCCTATCACAGAAATGTACATATGCTCATACAGGCCATGTTACATATGTTGGGGGGGGTTCATTTGTGTCTGAAGCCCAGTTCATACATCAGTAAAGGACCTATATTTCTGAGACAATCTGTCCATGCGTCTGTATTATATCTGCCTAGTTTTATATAAAAGTCTGGTCTGTACATTTCAGTCTTTCTCCTGAAAGGAGAGAGCAATACACTCCAAAGCAATGACCTCCCTGACAGTCCTTGTGCTAACCAATTCCCGTGTTTCAGCACTCACTTGGCATTCATCATGTCCCCAATATTCTTTATGTCAGGAGGGTGGGTCCAGGCAGTTCCTGGAAGACAGCAGTGAGGCCCCCTCCACTGAGGATGGAGATCAGACTCCAGCCAGACTGACCATCCAGGGACTAACATCTAAAATAGCATTAGAGCAGAGAGGAGATAGAGCTGGCCCTCAGCTGGAATCTACGGAGTCCTCCTGAGAACCCCCAAAGTGGGTGAGTCCCTGAACTCCTTTGGGTTCCTTTTCTCCCTTTGTGGGTTGGAGCTGAAGACACTGCGGGAAAGTGGTGGGAGCCCAGGGTTTGAAGCCAGGACATAAGGTCTAATTCTGCTTCTGCTGCTGGTATGCTACGCAACTTTGGGAAAGTCTCCTAACCTCTCTGGGCCTCATTTTTCTAATAGCTAAATGAAGGTTCCCCATGGTCCCTTCTAGCATTCAGGTTTCAGTTGTTTCCACTCTCAAACTCCTTAAGCCTATGTTATTGCTTTCATGAACATCACAACATCCCTCGCCCATAAGTGCTTGTCTGCATCTGTCTGGATACTGCAGTTCTGAGTTGGGCTGCCCCAGTGAGAAGGGCCTGCCCCATACCCCTGTCGGGTAGAATTTACCATCAAGACATCACCCTGCCTGCCACCAGACCCTGAACGCAAAGGAGAGATCAGCCTGGGATGGGGGTCTCTTCAGGATCATCCACAATATCGCAAATGAAGAGAAATGGCATTAAGAGCAAGGCTTCCCATTTCTTCCAGGTGCCCATTTTAAATTACATTTGGGAAATGGCTTTAATTAAAATAATTTCATGAGCAAATTGGGCATTTGAACCCCAGTCTGTGTTGCATTGTCAAATATAGACGCCAAGTCAATATCAAACTGTTCTTTAAAAACCCATACATTCAGTGTAATCTCCTAAAATTAAATTTTATTTTGGAATTTCAACATAGGAGGTTTCTAAAAATAGATCCCATTTGTCATGTGGTTATTTTAGGGGTATGTAAGTCTAAGGAAGCCCAGGGCCCTTTCTCGGAAAGGGTTCTCCTTTGTTTTGGAGTATGTTGTTTCTTCCTGCAGTCTTGGTTTTAGAACTCCCCTTCTTTTATGAATTGATAGATGAGTTGTATTTTTTAATGTTCTTCCTTGGTAAAATAAACTCCATGGCTGAATCCTAATTAAAAAAAAAAAAAAAAAAATCCCTGCTCTATGAAATTCCAGAACCTCAGTGTCCCCTGTGTAAGTATCACAGCGGACTTTAGGATTCTGATTTTGTGTTCAAAGAAATCAAAGCTCGGAGGGGGTGGTTGGTCATAGGACTGACACCATGCAGCTGGAGGAAGCCAGAGCTGGGATTTGAATGTGGCCCTTCTAGCATGGAAGCCTACACTGGCACAATTGCCAATCACCATGCCCCCGTCCTCATGAGGAAGAATGAGCCCCAGTGCCCAGCGTGAGAGGACCACCCCTCAAGGTTTAAGGAGATGAGCCCAAGAGAAGGAAAACTTTCTGTTTATTAATCTGCACCTTCTCTCTCTGAGAGAACCCAGTTAACTTTCAATTCAGTGCACTAATGGAGGAGCAAGAGGCACAAGCAAGCTCCCACAGCAGAGGAAAGTGCCTGGGTGGCTTTTATTAGCCTTGAGAATGAATTTTATTTAATATCTGCATGGCAGATTTAGGGAGTCAATTTTGCTTTTACTTGAGTAAACTTCCTCTGGGAGTGCTGGTGATAATCTGGTTGCAGAAGCTAGAAAGTGAATGCATCCCAGGATAGTCTTTCAACAGGACAAAGGACACTGCTGTGCAAGGAGATGGGAGACACAGCTGGCCTGGAGTTCAGGGGAGAATTCTCGGTTCCAGAGGGGTTGCCCTCAAGGTGGAGGCCCAGGGAGACTCTGGCCTTGCCAAGTCCTAGGACCAGAGTCACTCTTGTGGGACTATCTGGAAGGTGAAGTGTGGCCCTAGGGCTCCTCCAGGCACAGTGGACCATCAAGAAAGAATGAGGCTCAAGACCTGGGAGCCTCTCTGTGGAAAAGCAGAGTCAGTGAACTCTGTGTTCTAGGAGAAGACAGCAAAGGTGCTGGCCCAGGAGCGGCTCATTGAGGACTGCTAGAAGCAGAAGATGTTGGGAAAGTATCGGTAGCTGGGGTTGTAGCTCCATAGGTTTCTCCGGAGGCAGTAGACGAACTTCCGGTCACAGGCGCAGAGCTGCACCTGGCAGAAGGGCCCGGGCTCTGCAAACAGGACACCAAGTGCAGAATGAGGAAGGGAGGGATGTGCTCTACCAAGATTGACTCCCGGGCTAGCTTCAGTCTGAGCACTTGCTTCTCATCTGAGCAGACTCCTTGGTTTGCTTCTGGCTCTGAGGAAGTTCTCAGTCTGAGGGGGGTGAACTGGGGAAACACACAACCTGATGGAAGAGGCACAACTGCTGCCCGGGTGAGGCTTTAGTCCTCAAGGAGTTCTCAGTCTGATGGTGTAGACAGTCCCTGCTCTGGAGGAACTCCAATTCTTAGGTAGGAGGTACCATCCCTAGACTTAGCTTTGAACTGAGATGGACCTGCGCTTGAATCTGAACTCCAGCTGCGTACAGTGGCAAGCCTTTGAGCTTTAGTTTCCTCCTCTGTGAGATAGGGAGGCTAAACCTACTCCACAGTGGAGATTAAGTAAAATGAACAATGCTAAGCGCCTGGCACCTAGTAAATGTTCAGTCTAAAATGGTTCCTACACCCTTGCCCTGGAGGTCTGATGCCGCTATAATAACCCTGTCCCCAGCCCTGCCCCCCAAGGTATAGGCTAGCTGACCTCCAGGGGCAGTAAAACTCAGAGCCAGATGAGATCAGGTTCTTTGTAAGGGCTGAATGGGAAGCCCAGCCTTACCACAGGTGACAAAGCCCCGTTTAACTCTGTATTTGTATGACTGGGTCCAGATTTTGCAGCCTTTCTCCTCCAGATGCCCATAGCAGCCGTCGTGCACCCAACAGCACCTGTCGATGCAAGAGACTTAGGTCCTGAGTGACAAAGGCAACCTCTTGACCCCCTTGTCCCTAACAGGAGCAGAAACTCAACCATGTCACTTCAGCAAAGGCCACCTGTACTGAGAAACAATCTAACAATATGGCTGATTGCTTTACTGCTTTTCCACTATGGCTGTAGTTCACCAACCCAACTTTTCCTCCTGGACTCACAGCTAGACTACATTTCCCAGCCTCGCTTGAAGATAGGTGTGGCCATGTGACTAGGTTCTGGCCAATGGAATGTGGGCGGAAGTGATATCCACCACTTTCAGGCCTGCCCATAAAAACCTCCTACCATTATCCACCACTCTCTCTTTCTCCATCTTTCAGATGGGTGAAGTTGATCCAGCAGAGGACTCTGAGGTCATAGGGAATGGCAGAGCCACAAGAGGAAAGGAGCCTGGATCTCTGAGTCACCCTGTGATTCACATTAAACTGTTATGGGAGCAAAAAAGTAAACTTCTATTAGGTGTGGTAGATTGCATTTTCTTTCTTTTAATTAAATTTTTATTTACAGAAAAATTAAGAAGATAGTACAGAGTTCCCATATAACCAGCACCTAGTTTCTCTTATTATTAACATCTTACATGAGTGTGATATATTTATTGCAATCAATGAACCGATACTGATGCATGATTATTAACTGAAATCCATATTTATTTAGATTTCCTTAGTTTTTCCCTAATGTCCTTTTTCTTTTCCAGGATCCCATCCAGGATACCACATTACATTTAGTTGTCATGTCTGTTTAAACTCCTCTTGACTGCGGCAGTTTCTCAGGCTTTCTTAGTATTTGATGGCCTTGACAATTTTGAAGAATATTGGTCAGGTCTCTTGTAGAATGCCCCACTATTGGAATTTGTCTGATTTTTTTCTCATGATAAGACTTGTTGTTGTCAGGTGCTGTCCAGTCGGGTCCAAATCATAGCAACCCTATGAACAATAAAATGAAGCACTGCCCTGTCCTGCCCCATCCTCACAATCTTCGCTATGTTTGAGGCCATTGTTGCAGCCACAGTTCAGTCTATCTCTTCGAGGGTTTTCCTCTTTTTCCCTGACCCTCTGCTTTACCAAGCATGACTTTCTTCAGGGACTGGTCCCTCCTGATAACATGTCCAAAGTCTCGCCGTTCTCCCTTCTAAGGAGCATTCTGTCTGTACTTCTTCCAAGACAGATTTGTTAATTCTTCTGGTAGTCCATGGTATATTCAATAATCTTCACCAACACTGTATTTCAAAGGTATCAATTCTTCTTCAGTCTTCCTTATTCATCATCCAGCTTTCACATATAAACAAGCAGTTGAAAACACCATGGCTTGGGTCAGGCACAGCTTAGTCCTCAAAGTGACATCTTTGCTTTTTAACACGTGAAAGAGGTCTTTTGCAGCAGATTTGCCCAGTGCAATATGTTGTTTGATTTCTTGACTGCTACTTGCATGGGTGTTGATTTCCGAGTAAAATGAAATCCTTGACAACCTCAGTATTTTCTCCGTTTATCATGATGTTGCTTATTGGTCCAGTTGTGAGGATTTTTGTTTTCTTTATGTTGAGGTGTAATCCATACTGAAGGCT
>NW_004443984.1:9783044-9808715 GCF_000243295.1 Trichechus manatus latirostris
AGTCCTCTTCACATCCAGCAAGTAAGGTTGTGTTAGCCACATATCACAGCTTGTTAATGAGTCTTCCTCCTATCCTGATGCCGCTTTCTTCTTCATATAGTCCAGCTTCTCAGATTATTTGTCCAACATACAGATTAAATAAGTGTAGTGAAAAGATACAACCATGATGCACACTTTTCCTGATTTTAAATCACGCAGTATCCCCTTGTTCTGTTGGAATGACTGCTGCTTGGTCTATGTACAGGTTCCTCATGAGCACAGTTAAGTGTTCTGGAATACCCATAGAAGCCCTGGTGGTGCAGTGGTTAAGTGCTCGGCTGCTAACTGAAAGGTGGGCAGTTCGAACCCACCAGCCGCTGTGAGGGAGAAAGACATGGCAGTCTGCTTCTGTAAAGATTCACAGCCTTGGAAACCTTATAGGACAGTTCTACTCTGTCCTATGTGGTACCTATGGGTCAGGATTAACTCGACGGCAGTGGGTGGGAATACCCATTCTTCAGAATTTTATCCATAATTTGTTATGATCCACAGTCGAGTGCCTTTGCATAGTCAATAAAACACAGGTAAACATTTTTCTGGTATTCTCTGCTTTCAACCAAGATCCATATGACATTAGCAATGATATCCCTGGTTCCACATCCTCTTCTGAATGCAGTTTGAATTTCTGGCAGTTCCCTGACAATGTAATGCTGCAACCATTTTTGAATTATCTTCAGCAAAATTTTACTTGTGTGTGATATTAATGATATTGTTCGAGAATTTCCACATTCTATTGGATCACTTTTCTTTGGAATGGGCACAGATATGGATCTCTTCCAGTCAGTTGGCCAGGGAGCTGTGTTCCAAGTTTGTTGGCATAGACTAGTGAGTGCTTCCAACTTGCATCTGTTTGTTGAAACATCTCAATTGGTATTCCGTCAGTTCCTGGAGCCTTGTTTTTCACCCATGCCTTCAGTGCAGCTTGGACTTATTCCTTCAGCACCACGGGTTCTTGATCATATGCTGCCTCCTAAAATGGTTGAACATCAACTAATTCTTTTTGGTACAGTGACTCTGTATTCCTTTCATTTACTTTTGATGGTTCCTATGCCATTCAACATTTTGCCCATAGAATCCTTCGATATTGCAACTTGAGGCTTGATTTTTTTTTTTTTTCCTTCAGTTCTCTCAGTTTGAGAAATGCCAAGTGTATTCTTCCTTTTTGGTTTTCTAACTCCAAATATTTGCACATTTCATTATAATACTTTACTTTGTCTTCTTGAGCCACCCTTTGAAATCTTCTGTTCAGCTCTTTCACTTCATCATTTCTTCCATTCTTTTTAGCTACTCTACGTTCAAGAGCAAATTTCAGAGTCTCTTCTGACATCCATTTTGGCCTTTTCTTTCTTTCTGGTCTTTTTAATGACCTTTTGATTTCTCCATGTATGATGTCCTTGATGTCATTCCACAACTCACCTGGTCTTCAGTCATTAGTGTTCAATGAGTCAAAACTATTCTTGAGATGGTCTCTAAATTCAGGTGGGATATTCTCAAGGTTGTACTTTGGCTTTCATGAACTTCTTTTAATTTTCTTCAGCTTTAACTTGAACTTGCATATGAGCAATTGATAGTCTATCCCACAGTCAGCCCCTGGCCTTGTTCAACTAATGATATTGAGCTTCTCCATGGTCTCTTTTCACAGATGTAGCCAATTTTATTCCTGTGTATTCCATCCTGTGAGGTCCACTTGGATAGTCACTGTCTATGTTGTTGAAAAAAGGTATTTGCAATGAATAAGTTGCTGGTATTGCAAAATTCTATCATGCAATCTCCTTTGTCGTTTCTATCACCAAGGCCATATTTTCCTACTACGGATCCTTCTTCTTTGTTTCCAACTTTTGCATTTCAATCACCAGTAATTATCAATGCATCTTAATTGCATGTTTGATCAATTTCAGCTGCAGAAGTTGGTAACAATCTTCAGTTTCCTCATCTTTGGCATTAATAGTTGCATGTAAATTTGAATAATAGTATTAACTGGTCTTCCTTGTAGGTATATGAATATTATCCTATCACTCACTGCATTGTACTTCAGGATAGATCTTGTAATGTTCTTTTTGATGATGAATGAAATGCCGTTCCTCTTCAATCTGTCATTCCCAGCATAGTTGAACATATGATAGTCCAATTCAAAATGGCCAATGCCAGTACATTTCAGCTCACTAATGCTTAGGATAAGGACCTTCAAGCACTCCATTTCATTTTTGACAACTTCCAATTTTCCTAGATTCATACTTCGTACATTCCCTGTTCCAATTATTAATGGATGTTTGCAGCTACTTCTTCTCATTATGAGTCATGCCGCATCAGCAAATGAAGGTCCCAAAAGCTTGACTCCATCTACGTCATTAAGGTTGACTCTACTTTGAGGAGGCAGCTCTTCTTCAGTTGTATTTTGAGTGCCTTCCAGCCTGAGGGGCTCATCTTCTGGCACTATATCAGACAGTGTTCTCCTGCTATCCGTAAAGTTTTCACTGGCTAATCTTTCTCAGAAGTAGATCACCAGGTCCTTCTTCCCAGTCTGTCTTTAGTCTGGAAGCTCTGCTGAAACCTGTCCAGTATGGGCGACCCTGCTGGTATTTGAAATACCAGTGTCATAGCTTCCACCATCACAGCAACATGCAAGCCGCCACAGTATGACAAACTGACAGATGAGTGGTGGATAAGATGGGGTTATGGGTTATTGGGATGAAGAACACAGAGGTAAAGTGTCATTTTCATCACATACAAGAGTACATATATCAACATGATTTATGACTGTTGATGTTGACCTTGATTGCCTGGCTGAGGTAGTGTTTGTCAGATTTCTCCACCACTCTTTTTTCCCCTTCCCATACTGTACCCTTTAGAAGGAAGTCACTATTTACAGTCCACACCTAAACAATGGGGAGTCTTGCTCTCCCTCCTTGAGGAAGAGTATCTACATAAATTATTTGGAATCCTTCTGCATGAGATACTTCTCTTCCGTCCAAATGGCAGAGACAAAAGCAAAATGAATGATTGCTGTTGCTTTAAGCCACTGTGTTTTGGGGGTGCTTTGTTATGCAGCAATATGTAACTGATACATCAGGTCACTGAGACTGGAGGATTGTTTTGGGATTTACTTGATGTATGTTCTTGGACAAGTCAGTTAACCTCTCTGAGATGCTGAGCTTTCTCATGTGTAAAATGGTGCTTTAATACTCATCTTGCAAAATTAACATGAAATTAAATGAAAGACTGTAGGTACAGAACCTGGAGCATAAAGGGTGATTATTATATCAACTCACCAATCAGTGCCATCTCTGGGGGTCCCGTGGCCACCCCAGCCACAGTAGCAGCCGTAGAAACCATAGTTCATCAGGGCATTCTTTCCAGTTACCTTCTCAATCATTGACTTCAGGTCTAACAAGCTCCCTGGCACAGTATGCACACCTGAAAGACAGCCCACGTCCCCAGATGAAACCTAGGCACCCCTGCTCCAGGCCCACTTTCCCAGCATGCTCCTGCCCTTTCTCCCATCCTGGGGCTTGGAGGGACCTAAGTGGGAGAAGAATAAGAAAGGTAAGGGGGAAAAGTACAAAGGAGTGGTTAAGAGTTTAGACATGGAAAATGAGCAGACCTGGGTTCAAATCTTGTTGTTGTTAGGTGCCGTCAGGGCAGTTCCGACTTATAGTGACCCTATGTACAACAGAACGGAACACTGCCCAGTCCTGCGCCACCCTCACAATCATTGCAATGTTTGAGCCTATTGTTGCAGCCACTGTGTCAGTCCATCTTGGTGAGGGTCTTCTTCGTTTTTGCTGACCCTCTACTAAGCATGATGTCCTTCCCCAGGGACTGGTGCCTCCTAATAACACGTCCAAAGTATGTGAGACAAAGTCTCACCATCCTCGCTTCTAGGGAGCATTCTGGCTGTGCTTCTTCCAGGACAGATTTATTCATTCTTCTGGCAGTCCATGATATAGTCAATATTCTTCACCAACACCATAATCCAAAGGCATCAATTCTTTGTCAGTCTTTCTTATTCATTGTCCAGCTTTCACATGCATATGAGGCCATTGAAAATATCATGGCTTGGGTCAGGTGCACCTTAGTCTTCCAGGTGATATCTTTGCTTTTTAACACTTGAAATAGGTCTTTTGCAGCATATTTGTCCAATGCATTACGTCATTTCATTTTGTTTTAAATTGTGTTTTAGGAGAAAGTTAAAACATGATGTCAGATGAATCTTGGCTGAAAGCAGAGAATGCCAGAAAGATGTTTACCTGTGTTTTGTTGACTATACAAAGTCATAACAAATTATGGATAACATTGCAAAGACTGGTAATTCCAGAACACTTAATTATGCCCATACGGAACCTGTACATCGACCAAGAGTCAGTCATGTGAACAGAGCAAGGGGATACTGCATGGTTTAAAATCAAGAAAGGTGTGCATCAGGGTTGTATCTTTTCACCATACTTATTTAATCTGTATGCTGAGCAAATAATCTGAGAAGATGGACTATATGAAGAAGAATGTGGCATCAGGATTGGAGGAAGACTCATTAACAACCTGCAATATGCAGACGATACAACCTTGCTTGCTGAAAGCAAAGAGAACTTGAAACTCTTACTAATGAAAATCAAAGACTACGTCCTTCAGTATGGATTACACATCAACATAAAGAAAACAAAAATTCTCACAACTGGACCAATAAACAAGGTCATGATAAATAGAGAAAAGGTTGACATTGTCAAGGATTTCATTTTACTTGAGTCCACAATCAACGCCCATTTAAGTAGCAATCAGGAAATCAAATGATGTAGTGCATTGGGCAAATCTACTGCAAAAGACCTCTGTAAAGCTTTAAAAAGTAAAGACGTCACTTTGAGGACTAAGGTGTGCCTGACCCAAGCCATGATATTTTCAATTGCCTCATATACATGCAAAAGCTGGACAATAAATAAGGAAGACAGAAGAATTGATGCCTTTTAATTATGGCGCTGGTGAAGAATATTGAAAATACCATCGACTGCCAGAAGGAGGAACAAGTCTGTCTTGGAAGAAATATAGACAGAGTGCTCCTTGGAAGCGAGATGGTGAGACTCTGTCTCACTTACTTTGGACATGTTATCAGGAGAGACCAGTCCCTAGATAAGGACATCATGCTTGGTAAAGTGGAGGGTCAGCAAAAAAGAGGAAGACCCTCAACGAGATGGATTGACACAGTGGCTGAAACAATAGGCTCAAACATAACAACGATTGTGAGGATGGCGCGAGACCGGACAGTGTTTGTTCTGTTGTACACAGCATCGCTATGAGTCAGAACCAACTCGATGGCACCTAACAACAACAACAACAGATGAAAGTTTACAGCACAAATTAGCTTCTCATTCAAAAATTTATACACAAATTGTTTTGTATCATTGGTTGCAATCCCCACAATATGTCAACACTCTCTCCCTTCCCCTTTACACCCTGGGTTCCCTGTGTCTATTCGTCCAGGTTTCCTGTCCCTTCCTGCCTTCTCGTCTTTGCTTTTGGGCAGGTATTGCCCATTAGGTCTCCTATACTTGATTGAACTGAGAGGCCTGTTCCTCACATGTGTTATTTTTTGTTTTATAGGCCTGTCTAATCTTTGGCTGAAAGGTGGACTTCGGGTGTGCTTCAGTTCTGAGTTAGGGTATCCAGGGGCCCGTCGTTTGATTTCCAAGGGCTTTTATTGTGGATCCAAGTAAAATGAAATCCTTGACAACTTCAATCTTTTCTCTGTGTATCATGATGTTGCTTATTGGTCCAGTTGTGAGGATTTTTGTTTTCTTTAAGAAACTCAGAGCAGGATGAGACCCTTGCAACCAACTTCCCCATTTTACACATTGGGAAACCGAGACTCGGTGAAGAAAGGTGCCATGTTCAGGGTTTCACAGTGATTTAGAAACTAAGCAAGCTCAAGAAGACATTATCGCCTTCCCAGACCATTGCAGTGGCAAACCCACCATCTGTCCAACTCAGCGTCTGGTTCCGATGAGGATGATGTCTATAATATTAATAATAACCATTCCTGACTTGAGTCCCTTACACCAGCTCCCTGAGCCTCCATTTTCTCAATTGCAACAGCTAACACTCACTGAGCCAATTCTCTGTGCTCAGCACGTTCTAAGGTCTTCACATGTCTGAACTCACTTAATCCCTAAAACCAACCTGGGAAGAAGGTGCTACTGCTGCTGTTGCTACTACTACTACTATTGCTACTCCTTCTGTTACAATTGCTGCTGCTACTACTACTGCTGTTGCGTACAGTAGTACTGCTACAATAGTATAGTAGTACTGCTACTACTACTGCTACTCCTCCTTCTCCTCCTGCTACTGCTACTACTAGTAAACGAACAAAAAAACCCACTGCCGTTGAGTTAATTCCGACTCATAGTGACCCTATAGGACAGAGTAGTACTGCTCCATAGGGCTTCCAAGGCTGTAATCTTTACAAAAGCAGACTGCCACATCTTTCTTCCACAGAGTGGCTGGTGGGTTTGAACCGCCGACCTTTCGGTTAGCAGCCAAGCGCTTTAAGCACTGCGCCACCAGAGCTCCTTACTACTACTACCGCCCTCATTTTGCAGTTGAGGCAACTGAGACACAGAGAAGCTGAGTCACTTGTTCAAGGTCGCTCAGATAGTAAGTGGCGGAGCTGGGATTCACACCCAAGCAGTCGAGCTCCAGAGTCTACCGACCAAATCCCTGCACTTGGCTGCATCTCTGCACAGCAGAGTTGAGGCCGCTGCCTTAGCAACTTTGCAGGATTGCTGTCTGCGTGCACCATTTGTAATCTGTAGTGTGAGCAGTCCCTTCTCTTACTCATGTTGGGACTGGTCCCTATCTTTCCACGGCCAAGGAGTCTCCAGGGATCTGGCAGGGAAGCAAAGGACTACCTGTCAAGGGGTTGTGTCTGTGGTTACAGGCCTGCAGGGAGCCCTAAAGCCAGGTGCTATACAGTTACCTCCCAGCTGGGAAGTGGCAACAGTGGGTTGTGTCAAAGGCCTTGACAAGCCTGAGCAGAGAATGACCCAGGAATCATGCACTAGATTATGTGTATAAGGGTCTTGATTTTTATTTGTTTTAACTTTATTTTGTTTTATTCTGCATCCAAGTAAAAAATCTGCCTCCCAAATTTGCAAACCACACATCCTCCATAGATCACACCCTCTACACACCTGGCATACGTTGTCTCCTGGAATCCTTCCCCAAGCCCACCAGTTGAGTATTATTATCCCATGTTACCGGTAAGGAAACTGAGATTCAGAGAGGGGAAGGCTCTTGCTGACATCTATACAGTTGATAAGTGCAGAGTCAAGATTCAAACTCAAGTCTCTACAACCTCCAAAACTCATCTCCTTCCCACTACCTTATTACTCCTACTGGGTGGAAGGTCACAAGTTCAAAGGTCATAGGGTCACACTTACTACAAGTCAGGAACCAAGCCAGCATGAGGAGGGCCTTCATCTCTGGGGTTCTGGAAAAGAAAACACATCCCTGTGACATAACTATTAAGTGACGAGTCCAGGGCCCCTTCAGACTCCAGCCCAGTCTCCCCTCCGGCCCCACCTGTTCTGCTGGATAGGAAACAGACCAACTGAGGCATGAAAAGACTGGGCAAAATCCTCAGGGAGTTGATCCAAGAGGACCCGTGGTGGCAGAAGGCATTGTGGAGGCATTCGTGGGGATCTTGTCCCCAAAGAGGCAAGAGAGAACCTTCCCACCAGAAGTTCACCTAACTGCAAATGCCCAGACCCCCTGGGAGAAAATGGCAAAACGTAACCAGAGAAATAGGCGAGATTCTCCAATGGAGATTTGGTGGCCCAAGTTGAAGGGCAGGAGTGGGCATTAGCTAAATATGGCCCTTGGTGAAGGATGCAAGATCCCGGCAAAGAAAAAAGAATCCTGGACTGAAAGAGCAACTAGTGCAGGGGTGGGAGAACGGAAACCAATGTTTCTATGTCTGTCGTTGTTAGCTGCTGTCCAGTCGGCTCTGTTTCATGGCGACTTTATGTGTAGCCCTTACTGTGTCCTCACTGTGCCCTCACTGCCCTCACTGTGCCCTCACTGCACCCTCACTGTGCCCCTCACTATGCCCTTACTGTGCCCTCACTGTGGCCCTCACTGTGCCCTCACTGCATCCCTCACTTCATCCCTCACTGTGCCTGCAGCCTCCCTCCTCAGAAGTATGGGTGCTCCTTTGAGCCAAGGGTGATGTGTTTCTTCCCATCCTCTACCTTCTGGGACAGAACTCCCATCTTCCCTCCTCAGTATGTGCCTTTGGCGAATACACCCATCGCTTGTCTAGAGACCAAAAAATCATACACAGAATGCAAAGGAAATTCCAAGCATATCGGGCCATGCTTGGTTCTAATTTGGCCTCTCAGATGTACCTTACTGGCAGCTGCTTGCTTCTCTTCCCTCCCGAAATCCTTGCTTTTCCGCAGCTGCTCTGCGGGCACACTGTCTGCTGCGTCTTCCCCTTCGGTGCCCTGCCGTCTCCGAGTCCCTGGATTCAGTGGTCCCTTGTGCCAGTGCTCTGTCCCTAAGCCCTGGCACTGCCCAAGCCTGGTCTACAAACACAGAGACTTGGACTCTCCAGGGCTCCTGGCTTACTGGCCCCTCCATCCCGCCCTTTGTCCAGCAGCTCCTCTGAGTTCCAAGGACATTCCTGAGGGTTCTGTCTACCCACAGCCTCCGCTCTGAGGGCTCTACCCTGCCAAGGAAAATGGCTTTAGACCCTGCCACTTCTGCACCTAATTTCCTCTGCTGCCTCTCTGAGCTTTGACAGCAGGAAGACGAAGGTGCCAGCTACCACTTACTGGGCTTTGCCATGTGCCAGGCAGATGGGTGCTGTTGGGGCTGCTCTGCCGACAGACGGTCCATCCCCTTTAATGGTTGTTTGTTGAACAAATGAATGACAGCTCTTGAATTTTACAGGTAAGGAATGGAGGCCCAGGAGGGTGAAGTGAGTTGCCCAAGGGCTCAGCCCAGGACTCTGAATCTTACTCCTTAGACCAACTACTCCACTGCCCCGAGACGTATCCCTGCGACGCTTGCTGTGGATACGACGGGCAGCACAGGCCCACAGAAACAGGGGTAAGAGGGGAAACAGAAGTTTCACCGTGGGGGTGGCAGAGGCATCGAAAGAGCTTCCCCTGGGCCTCTGGGGACATGGACCATCAGTCTAGCCCTAAGCAGACCTCAGCAAAGGGATGTGGGGTTTGCTATTTTTATCAAGCAACCACAGAGAGGAAGGAGTGAGGCCACAAGATAATTTCTTGGCATGGTAGTGGCGGCAGAAATGAGAGATTGACAGAGCAGAGACAGACAGCCTGGTGGAAGCGGGAGGGCTGGGATGGCAGATCACCAGTGGGACAGGTCCTCCACGGTCCACACGCAGCAGCCCCCATTCCTGTGCTCTCAGGACCCCCGGCTCGTGTCTCCTGGCCGGAGAGGACAAACAGCACCAAGCCCCACTGTACAGCATACAGAAGGCATCGCTGAGGGCTCCCCTTCATTTGCAAGGGAGGAAATGGGGGTGGGGGAGGCAGGTGTCCCCCTGGCAGCCCTCTTTCTGTATGCTGCTCCCCCCCACTTCAGGCCAGGCAGCCCCAAAGTGGACATTCCTCACCTGTGTGTGTCTCTCTGTCCTCAGGCTGGGAGAAGGGGGCGCAGCTGTATCTCCCTGATTATAAGGACCGCCCTGCCACCTCCCACACTGGGGCTGTTTTAACCCAGCTCCACAGTTCCTGGTAACTCACATAGGAAGTCCTCACATCCCCCCGCCCCTAGACCCTTGGGGATTTTTTCCCCTCTCCATGTTCAGAGCAGCTACTCACTGGAGCACATCATCTCGGTGCGTGGGTAGCGTTCAGGAAAGACATGAAGGAGGGTCCGGCTTGGGCCACCATGTTCCCGAGCTCTGAAATCCCCCTCCTGGGCCACCTTCCCTCCCAAGACACGACACTGGGGCTTTGTCAAGTCCTCTGACCCCTTTGCTCTGCAGTTTTCCCAGGCCACCTCGGCTGCTCTTGTTTCATTCTGTCTGGTTCAGCCTCACCCCAGGGGCGACCACTGGAGCCAGGCAGCAGCCCTTCCAGACTGGAAGCTCAGCCCCCTCCTCTAGCTAGTGTTCTCGACCTGCCAACCCCCAAATGTTGCTGCCCTGTTCCTAGGCTGAGCCACTCAGGAACCTAAGAAAGCCCCACTCTTTGGAGCTGCTGCATGTTGTCTCCCCAACTCCAGCCAGTACCTCCTTTTGGCATCTAACTCCCTGCTGAATTTCTGCCTTGTTTCCCTTTGGGAAAGAGAAAGCAGCAGGCTTGCAGTTAGAATCCCAACTCAGATACTTTAGAGCTGTGTGACCCCATACAAGTCACCACACTTCTCTGTTTCTTCATATGAAACAGGAGAATCATGACCCCCTCCCACCCCAGAGGCACATGGTGAGGAATATACTGTATAAGCCGTGGCAAGTAGAGCATGGAGCCGTGTGGCTTCGTGGTTAACATCACAGACTCTAGAGCAGCCCCTGGGTTCAAATTCTGGCTCCCCCACTAACTAGCTACGCCACCTCAGGTAAGTTGCTTCAGCTTTCTCATCTTTAAATGGGCTGATTGTAGTCCACCTTCCTCAAAGGGTTGTTGTTAGAATTAAATGAATTAATAAATTTATAGCACTTAGAGCAGTGGTGAACGGGTGGAAATGCTAATAAATAAATGATAGCTAACCTTATAGAGGAGCCCTGGTGGCTCAGTGGTTAAGAGCTCGGCTGCTAATCAAAAGGTCAGCAGTTCAAATCCACCAGCCCCTCACTGGAAACCCTATGGGGCAGTTCTACTCTGTCCTATAGGGTCACTATGAGTAGAAATTGACTTGATGGCAATAAGTAAAGGTAACAGGTAACCTTACAGAGAGGCAGTGGTGGTGGTTCAGAGGTAGAATTCTCATCTTCCATGCAGGAATCCCTGGTTTAATTCCCAGCCAATGTACTTCGTGTACAGCCACTATCCGTCCATCAGTAGAGGCTTGCATGTTGCTATGATGCTGAACAGGTTTCAGTGGAGCTTCCAGGCTAAGACAGGCTAGGAAGAAAGGTCTAGCAATCTATTTCGGAAAATCAGCCTGTGAAAACCCTATGGATCACAATGGTCTGGACTGCAACCGGTCACCGCGATGGCACAGGACCTGGCAGTGTTTCGTTCCGTTGTATATGGGGTCCCCATGAGTCAGGGGTGGACTCGACGGCAGTTAGCAACAATAACCTTATAGAATGTTCTCATTAGGACATAGGTAGCAATTATGATTCTCCATTCTCCACTTTTGTTAATCCCCACCCCACCCCTGACCCCACACACACACTTTTCTGAGAAGATGTGAATATGGACTCCTTCCTCCCCGCACAGTTGACTTCTTTTCCTCTCCGTCTCTCCTCTCCCAGCAGCATGAGAGAAACCCCTCCTCAGGCCCCCATGAACCTTTCTCTTCCTGGGTCTAACCATTAGGCTCCCCAGGGAACCCTGTGAATTCATTTCAATACAACAGATATTTATTGAGGGCCTACTATGTGCCAGGCACTGCCGGGGACACACTGTGTACTTCCCCCAAAAGTCCCTGCCTTCATGGAGCTTCCTTTCTGGTTGGTGGAAACAGACCACAAATACATCAAATATATTAATACATAATGCACTGAGTACCGGTAAGTCTTGTGGACAAGTAATGTATCGAGTAACGGTAAGTGTGGAAACGTAATGCATTGCGTAGCGGTGAGAGTGGACACGAAATGCATCCAGTAGCGCTACGTGTGGAAACGGAATGCATTACATAGCAGTGGGAGTGGACACGTAATGCATCAGGTAGCAGTAAGTGTGGAAACGTAATGCATTGAGTAGTGATAATTGTTGTGGAAACATTGCATTTGCATTTCTCGTTCACAATCGATCGCTTCCTCCGCTGAAAAGCACACACAAACCCTTCCACCCTAAACCAAACAGGTCCAAGGAAAGAAAAAAACCAATTCCTTGGCCTCTGCTGACCTTTCTCTCCAGCTTTCTTTCTCCCCTGAAAGCCAAATTTCTAGATAGAGAAGCCTCCACTTCCTCATCGCCCACTCTTCTTAACCCTTTGCTGCCTGGCTATCCCTGAGCCTACTCTCTTGTTGTTGCTGGTTGCATGGCTACCTTGCGTATAACAGAAGGAAGTGTTGCCCAGACCTGTGCCATCCTCGGATCGTTGGTATAGTTGAGTCCATTGTTGCAGCGCCAGCCATCTGTCAGTTTGTTGTACTGCGGTGGCTTGCGTGTTACTGTGATGCTGGAATAGCAGCAAGGTCACCCATGATGGACAGGTTTCAGCTGAGCATCCAGACTAAGACAGACTAGGAAGAAAGGCCTGGCATTCTACTTCCAAAAATTAGCCAGTGAAACCCAGCTCTGTCAGGGATCCCCCAAAATCTGGTGTTGTGTAAACTGAGGCTTCACCCCCTCAACCTCTTGGAGACACCCCACCTGGCTGACTGCTGCCTCCTCCAAACACTCTCTCCCTCTGGCCTTCGCAAGGCTGCACTGTGTCACTGCCCTCCTGCTGCTAGGTGCCCAAATCTCTGATGTCCCCCCACCACGTGCAGGCATTTTTCCAGGGACCTATTCTCAGGAGCCTGCTCTTCTCTCTCTTTATTTCTCTCTCCCTGAGTGAGTTAATCCACATTCAGGGGCTCCGCTCTTATTTCTAGGCAGATACCCAGGAGGCAACCAGGACTAAGCAGTGACTGGGACATAGTTCTCACTCAACAAATAACATCGAGTGAACAGATGATGGAATATGTGAGTGAAGAGAAGGAACAATGTTAGACAAAGACCTGAGCTTTGGAGTCAGACCCGGATTCTAGGTAGGTCTCACCTCCGACTACCTGTGTTATCTGTAGCAAGTTGTTTAACCTCTTCAGGTCTCAGTCGTATCATCTGTAAAATAGGATAATAACAGAACTGCCTTCATGTAGTTACTGTGATAAGTCAATGAGATGATGCAGGCAGAGGGGTTTGATACAGTGCCTGGCACCTAGTAGGTGCTCAGTAAATATATAGATATTGTTACTCTTATGTCTTTCCACTAAATTGAGAACTCTACAAGGGTAGGCACTGTGTCTGCTTTGTCCCTGTAGCCCCAGCACTTGGCACATAGTAGGTGCTCAGTAAGAGTTTGCTGAGTGACTGCATGACCCCTCAATTCTCACTCAGAGCCCAGTCATACTTTGAATGCCTGATATTACAGCTCAAAGCCCTATAGGTATGTCAGAACCAAACTCACCATCTCCTCCACAACCCAACCCTCCCAGCTCCCCTCTCTCTGGTTATTCACACTTTAGTAATTAAAGACACCCCAACCACTTCCACCCTTAGTAGAGTGGGAAACTCTTGAGGGAAGGATTCTCCTCTGGTTTATTTCTGATCCCAGCACCTGCAACAATGTCTGATCCATGGTAAATCCTCAAGAAATATTTGTTGAATTAATTAAACATCTCCTTAACATGCTTCTTCTCTGGCACTCACTGTGTCTACTATGTGCAGGCTCAACCCAGGGCTGAAGCCCTACTGTGGGCAGCCATAGAGACGCTCTCTCGTGCTGAGAACTAAGAGCCTGAGCTACTGAAACATCAAACGTGCCTGGCCTTGTCAAAGGTTTGCTGCCCTCCTCCCTCACTCCAGCCTGGCACGTTGGACAGAATTGCCCAGGGATCACTGGCAGAAGGTCTGCATTGAATCCTCCTCCTCCTGAAAGTTTTCCCTGACTCCTCCTGTGCAGAAAGGAGCACGCCTGTCTCTGGAATCTTTTTTTTTTATTTTAATGCTTTAGGTGAAAGTTTACAGGGCAAATTACTTTCTCATTCAAAAATTTAAACACAGATTGTTTTGTGACAATGGTTGCAATCTCCGCAATGAGTCAGCACTCTCCCCCTTTCCATTTACACCTGGGGTTCCCTACGTCCATCCCTTCAATTTTCCTGTCCTTCCTGTCTTCTCATCTTTGCTTTTGGGCAAGTGTTGCCCATTTGGTCCCATATACTTGATTGAAACTAAGAAGCACATTCCTTGCCTGTGTTATTGTTTGTTTTATAGGCCTGTCTAATCTTTGGCTGAAAGGTGGACTTTGGCAGTGGCTTCAGTTCTGAGTTAGCAGGGTGTCCGGGGGCCATAGTCTCAGGGGTTCCTCCAGTCTCTGTCAGACCAGTAGGTCTGGTCTTTTGTGAATTTGAATTTTGTTCTACATTTTTCTCCTGCTCTGTCCAGAACCCTCTATTGTGATTCCTGTCAGAGCAGTCAGTGGTGGTAGCCAGGCACCATCTAGTTCTTCTGGGCTCAGGCTGGTGAAGGCTGTGGTTCACGTGGCCTATTAGTCCTTTGGACTAGTATTTCCTTGTGTCTTTGGCTTTTGTCATTCTCCTTTGCTCGGGATGGGATGCGACCAATAGCTGTATCATAGATGGCCACTCGCAAGCTTTTAAGACCCAAGATGCTACTCACCAAAGTAGGATGTAGAACATTTTCTTCCTGGAATCTTATAGAACTGATCACACACACTGTCCACTCTGGAACTTCCTGTTGGAGGGGATAACAAGGCTGATGGCTCAGGAAGGAAGGAGTGAGGAACTCAGTACTCATGAGTATTCACAATAACTCTAGTGCAAGACAAGTTCAGCATTCTTAATCTTCTTTAATTGTCACAAAATCTTCTGGGGCATTATGATCCCATTCCACAAGTAAGGAAACTGAGGGGCAAATATTAAGTATTTGTCCAAGGTCACACAGCTAGTAGAAGCTGGACCCAGAATCTTAGGCCTGTCTATCACCCAAGTCCATGTTCTTTCCACTACACATCGCAGTTAAGACCGAAGAAAAACATAACGATTGGGATTTTTAAAGGACGTCCAATCAAAGTGTCATGTGATATTCTTATAGTCAAGATGAAGACATGAAAGTTGAGTTATAGGTAGTCAATGGCTTCATAATTCCCAATTATTGCTTGATGAGTAGAGCTGAATCTTTGGATATGAACTCTCAACCCAGGGCTACATGCAGCCCAAGAAAATGCTTTGTTTGGCCTAGAAAGTGCTTAAAAAAAATGAATTAGTTGCCAATGTATTAATGTCAAGACTTCTCAGGCAGAAATCCAAGTTTCTGGTTTTCTTTAAAAACAGAAAGATCTGGCATTTCTCGTTCTGGATTCATACATGAAAATAACAGGCTGGAGCTGAGAAGCAGCTATCCCCAGAGACTGGGAATGTGTTTAGTTTTGCCCTAGTCTTCACCACTCCTTGCTGTCTTATACTCAACCTACCTCATTGTTGCTGTCTATCTAGAGGGGTCTCCAGTGACCTGCCATAGAGCTCAGTCTTGAGTCCTATCTTCTTATTATGGTTCTCAACAAGAGTGTTGGGTGCCTTCAGAGCAGAGATCATATTGTCTTAGTTTTCTAGTGCTGCTATAACAGAAATACCACAAGTGGGTGGCTTTAACAAACAGGAATCTGTTTTCTCATTGTTTAGGAGGCTAGAAGTCTGAATTCAAGGTGCTGGCTCTTGGAGAAGCCTTTGTCTCTCTGTCAGCTCTGGAGGAAGATCCTTGTCTCTTTAAGCTTCTGCTCCTGGGCAATCTTCATGTGGCTTGGCATCTCTCTTCCCCCACTTCTGCTTTGCTGGCTTTTTAATCTCTTATATCTCAAAAGAGATTGACTCAAGATACAGCCTACACTAATCCTGCCTCATTAACATAACAAAGACAACCCATTCCCAAATAGGATTATAACCACAGGCATGTTAGGTGCCGACGAGTCCATTCCAGCTCATAGCCACCCTATGTACAACAGAAAGAAACACTGCCTGGTCCTTTGCCATCCTCACAATCATTGCTGTGTTTGAGGCCATTGTTGCAGCCACTGTGTCAATGCATCTCGTTGAGGGTCTTCCTCTTTCACTGACCCTCTAATTTACCAAGCATGATGTTCCTCTCCAGTGACTTTCCTAATAACGTCCAAAGTACGTGAGACAAAGTCTCGCCATCCTTGCTTCTAAAGAGCATTCTGTCTGTACTTGTTCCAAGACAGATTTGTTCATTCTTCTGACAGTCCATGATATAGTCAGTATTCTTCGCCAACACCATAATTCAAAGGCATCAATTCTTCTTCAGACTTCCTTATTTATTGTCCAGCTTTCCCATGTATATGAGGCAACTGAAAATACTATGGCTTGGGTCAGGCACACCTTAGACCTCAAGGTGACATCTTTGCTTTTTAACACTTTAAAGAAGTCTTTTGCAGCAGATTTGCCCCGTGCAGTATGTCGTTTGATTTCTTTATTGCTGCTTACATGGGCGTTGATTTCAGATTCAAGTAAAATGGAATCGTTGACAACTTCAATATTTTCTCTGTTTATCTTGATGTTGCTTATTGGTCCAGTTGTGAGGATTTTTGTTTTCTTTATGTTGAGGTGCAATCCATACTGAAGGCTGTAGTCTCTGGTCTTCATCAGTGTCCCTTCACTTTTTTGTGTCTTCTGTATGTCACAGGTTGTTAATGAGTCTTCCTCCAATCCTGACGCCACATTCTTCTTCATACAGTCTAGCTTCTCGACTATTTGCTCAGCATACAGATTGAATAAGTATGGTGAAAGGATACAACCCTCATGCACTCCTTTCCTGATTTTAAACCATGCAGTATCCCCTTGTTTTGTTTGAACAACTGCCACTTGGACTATGTACAGGTTCCCCATGAGCAGAATTAAGTATTCTGGACTACCCATTCTTCACAATGTTATTGTGGTGCGATTGATCACTTTTGTGTGGCATTTCTTGCCATGGTCTTGTAATTCCCACCCAAGTGATTGGATGGGACTGTGCAAATAGGGGAACTGTGTCCCACCAATGGGATTGGTCAGTTTTGCCATCCTGCTGGGCTTGAAATGACCCATCTCAAAGGTGGGAAGGAGAGGATCCCACCACCACCAAGGAAGGAAAGCCAAGAGTGGAGTGTGTCCTTTGGACCCAGAATCCCTGCACTGAGAAACTCCTGGACCTGGAAACAGAGAGAGATCTGTAGTACTGAAGATGGTGAGAAGCAGTGGCAGAGAAACAGTGGCAGGAGAGACCGGCAGGAGACGGAGCAGTAGATTTCTCAGCCCCTAGAGTGAGAAAGCTGAATGCCTTTAGGCAGGAGGCTTACTAGCAGAGTAGGGTTCCTCTGGGCACTTGATGGAGCTAGATTTGCCGATCCCTGGAGCTAGAGCTGAGGGCCTTCAGGCCAAGGCTTACTGGCGGAGTAGGGTGCCTCGGGGCACTTATCGAGAGAGCTAGAAGAGCTTTGTAACTCTTGCCTGAGTAGGGCAGAGACCAAGGGCCAGAGAGAGGCATGTCTGCGAGCACAGCCGGGAAGAGGCTGTCCTGCTGGAAGAACTGTATTCTGAGTGTTCCTGAACCTGAATTGTAACTTATTACTCCCTAATAAACCCCACAATCATGAGTATTGTCTGTGAGTTCTGTGTGGCCATTGCAATAAACTATCAAACCCAGCAGAGAGGTAGAGAGTGCCGTGGCAGGGACAGTTGGTGTCAGAATTGGTAATGATGGTGGAGAGAGGAGATATGTCTGACCACCACCACGTAAGAATCAGCCTTGGGCTGTTGATCTTAATTTTCCTTCCCTCTTGTGAAGTTAGAGGAGATCAGATGCCACTCCCATGCCATTTTTACAGTTATCCATAATTTGTTATGATCCACACAGTCGAATGCCTTTGCATAGTCAAAAAAACACAGGTAAACATCTTTCCAGTATTCTTTACTTTCAGCCAAGATCCATCTGACATCAGCAATGATATCCCTCATTCCACATCCTCTTCTGAATCAGGCTTGAATTTCTGGTAGTTTCCTGTCAAGGAATGGCTGCAACCATTTTTGAATTATCTTCAGCATAATTTTATTTGCATATGATATTAATTATATTGTTCAATAGTTTCCGCATTCTTTTGGATCACCTTTGTTTGGAATGGCCATGAATATGGATCTCTTCCAGTCAGTTGACCAGGTAGCTGTCTTCCAAATTTCTTGGCATAGACAAATGAGTGCTTCCAGCGCTGCATCTGTTTGTTGAAACATCTCAATGGATATTCCATCAATTTCTGGAGACTTGTTTTTCGCCTTTGTCGTCAGTGCAGCTTGGACTTCTTCCTTCAGTAATGTCTTAGTTATCTAGTACTGCTATAACAGAAATACCACAAGTGGATGGCTTTAACAAACAGAAATTTATTCTCTCACAGTCTAGAAGACTGGAAATCTGAATTCAGGGCGCCAGCTCCAGGGGAAAGCTTTCTTTTTCCGTCAGCTCTAGGGGAAGGTCCTTGTCATCAATCTTCCCCTGGGTTTAGGAGTTTCTCAGTGCAGAGATCCCAGGACCAAAGGACTTGCTCTGCTCCTGATTCTTCTTTCTTGGTGGTAGGAGGTCCCTCTCTGCTCACTTCTCTCTTTTATATCTCAAAAGATATTGACTCAAGATACGACCTAATCCTGTAGATTGTATCCTGCCTCATTAACATAACAGACAGTTCACCCCCAAATACAGTCATAACCACAGGCATAGAGGCTAGGATTTACAACACATTGGACAATTACATTAAATCACAAAATGGAGGACAACCACACAATACTAGGAATCCTGGCTTAGCCAAGTTGATGCATATTTGTGGGGGACATAATTCAATCCACGACAAGTATCATCAATTCTTAATTATATGCTACCTCCTGAAATGGTTGAACATTGATGAATTCTTTTTGGTACAGTGACTTTGTGTATTCCTTCCATCTTTTTTTATGCTTCCTGTGTCGTTCAATTTTTTGCCTATAGAATCCTTCAGTATTGCAATTTGACTCTTGAATTTTTTCTTTAGTTCTTTCAGCTTGAGAAATGCTGCATGTGTTCTTCTGCTTTGTATTTCTAACTCCAGGTCTTTGCACATTTCATTGTAATACTTTATCTTCTTGAGCCACCCTTTGAAATCTTCTGTTCAGTTATTTTACTTCATCATTTCTTCCTTTTGCTTTAGCTAGTCTGTGTTCAAGAGCAAGTTTCAGAGTCTCTTCTGACATCCATTTTGGTCTTTTTTTTCTTTTCTGTCTTTTGAATGCCCTTTTGTTCATATACCATATAAAAAATTTGGAAACTCTGAGAAAGTACAAAGAAGGAAATAAAAATTACCTGCAGTTTCACACTCCAGATCTGGCACTGAGAATATGTGGATGTATCTCCTCCTGGGTGTTGGGTCACTTGTTATTCTCAGAATTGTAAGGTGTGGCTCTGGGGCAGTGTGACAACTTTGTCCAGGTCCCAAGACCATGACAGGGGTCCCCGAGCCAGCACACCTTTCACTGCATGTATGAGAACTCTGAGGAGAGCAGGTAGATTTCTACAGGCAGAGCAAGTGGACTCGGCCCTTACCACCTGTAGAGAGCAAGACCAGAATCCCCCCTGGAGGACAAGACTGTCCTTCTTTCCCCTCTTTCCCCTGCAAGGCCCTGGCCTCTGTGATTGGCTGTCCCAAACTCATCTAGACTTTGGGCACTTCCTGTCTCAGGCCTCAGTTTCCTCATCTGTTAAGTGAGCAACTGGGCCTTGATTTCCAGGATCCTTTCCAGGTCTAATGTTGTGGGGCATAAGAATCAGGATCAGCACAAAGCTGGTTTCTATGAGGTGGAAATCAGACATACCTTCTCTCTCCAATCTTTTTACCAATTCTGACACCAGTCATCCCCTCATTGCAGTCTCTACTTCTCTGCTGGGTTCGATAATTCATTGCAATGAGCACGCAGAACTCACAGACCATACTCACAGTTATGTGGTTTATTTGGGAAGTAACAGGCTACAACTCAGGATCAGGATCAACTTGGAAGTAACAGGATACAATTCAGGAGACAGGATCAACTTCGTCAATCAGACAGTTTCCAATCGGGACAGCTCTCAGCTCTTTCCTGGCCATGCTAGCTGATGACCCTTCTCAGCCATGCCCACAGTCAGGCCTTTCTCTCAGCCATGCACATGTCCTTCTCAACCTCCAGCCTCCTCGCCATCAGCCTCTCCACTTCTAACTGGCCCAATTCATGGCCAGCGTAGCCGCCCGCTTGGTTGCTGCCCTCCTAGCAGCAACTTTCTGCCATCATTGCCAACTCTACTACTGGGCATCTCTTATGGGCCTCTCACTGCTAGCTGTGCTACCAGGCACCTTACAGGCTGTTCTGCCACCAGGCCCCTCTAGGCCTCTGTCCTGCTCAGGCAAGTGTTACAATTCTTTTAGCTCCACTAGCAAGCCTCCTGCCCAAAGGCAGTCAGCTCTCCTTCTCTATGGGCCAGCAAGCCCACCGTAGCCATCTGCTGGTCTCAAGATTCCTGCTGCTTGTACTGCTGCCGCTGTTTCTCTGTTGCTCGGCTCTGCTGCACTTGCCGCCTTTTGCCATCTTCAATGTTACAGCTCCCTCTTCTGGGTCTAGGAGGTTCTCAGTACAGGGACCCTGCATCCAATGGATGCACTCCACTCCAGACTCTACTTGATGGTAGTGAGGTCCCCCCTGAACCTCTGTGGGATTGGCCCTTATATAAGTCTAGCAGGATGGCAAAATTGACCAATCCCTGTAAATCACTCAATCCTATTGGGTAGTTTTACACACCACTATTTGCATAGTAAATTGACCAGTCCCTGCAAGGTGCATAAAATAGACCAACCACAGGGCAAACTATGGCCAAACCAGTCATTTTTGGCAGAATTATAAACTCAAGGCTAGAAAGTCATATATAAGAAAAACCCATTGCACTGCAAAAGCCTACTTGCTTTTCCATGCTGTAATGTCACCTCTGTTTTGGAGGACGGAGAAATCCTAGAACAGAAAATTGTTCTGACTGGCAAGATCCAAATGGCACCAAAAGTTCTAGGCTAATGAGCCTGAGACCTCACAGTTCTAGGTCATTCACTTGTCTCCAATCCCAGCCCAACCCAGCAAACATTTCCTGAGCTATCTCTATGGACAGAGGTCCAGGCAGGCACTATAGGAAACAGATGCAAAGCCGAATCCATCAGCTCCTGTACTCAAGAGTTTATAATCCAGGGCTTGTCTGTTAGGACAGGGGGAAAATATGAATAAGCCTTTAGAATGCCCCCATAACATCTAGAATAACATTCAAACTCCTTTCCTCAACCTAAGAGGAGGTATCTCAGTCCCTTTTCACCTTCTATTCACTCAGTCTTCTTTTCTTACCCAACACCTACTCAACCTTTTAGAATGAACATGCTTTGCATTCAATAACTATTTAGTGAGCATCTATTATGTGCCAGGCTCTGTTCTAGACACAACACTGAACAAAACAGACAAGAACTCTGCCCTTGTGGATTTACTTTCTGTTGGGAGGAGACAGACAACAGACAAGTAAATAAGTAAAATACATAGAACACCAGGTGATGATAGATACTATGCAGAAAAGTAAAGAAAGAAAGGGGGATGAGACTGCTGAATGTGTGTGTGTTTGGGGGTGGTGATGGTGGGAGCAGCTATTTTAATAAAGTGGCTTGTAAAGGTCTCATTGAAGAGGCAGCATTGGAGCAAACGACAAAGGAGGTGAGGAAGTGGGCTATGGGACAGTCTAGGGAAGAGTGTTCCAGCCAGAGGGAAGAGCAAGTCCAAAGACCTTGGGGTAGGAGATGCCTGTGAGTTGGAGAAACAACAAGGAAGCTAGCTAGGTCTACCTTTGCCAAAAAACCTTCTTGTGAACCCATCTCCCTGCCCCAAACTGAATGGGTCCCCCTTCTCTGCACTCTCCTGGCACCCTGTGTTCTCCTTCATCCCAGCACCTGTCTCCCACCAGACTATGAGCTCCTTGGGGATGGGGACATCTCCAGTGCCCAGCATAGGGCTTGAAACATATTTATTGGGTGCCAAATGGAATCAATCAATGACAGCACTAAGTATACTATATGGCACAAATTATGTCCTGGGAAAATGTTTGTTGAATGACTAATAGAAATAGCTTACTGAGCACAGACACTATACTAAGTTATTTTTTTATACATCTTATCTCATTTTATCCTTAAAAAATAAGCCTATGAGCTAAGTACTATGACTATCAAAAGCAGTGTGCAGATGAGGATACTGAGGCTTAAAGGAAAAGAAATGGCTCACCCATATCACATAGCTGCTAAGTGAACAAAGCTGTGAGTTGAAACTAATCAATGTGACTCCCAAGGACACACATACTTAGCCCAAAGCTTAACTGCCTTCCAGAGAGGGGGGCCCCGGGAGTGGAGGGCGAGGAGGAGGACTAGAGTGAGAGACAGAGGAAGGGGGGGTGGGCATCTCTAAGGGCCAGGAATATACATTTCTTTTTACATGGAAAAAAGTTTCTGGCACATTATGGATGCTATAGGATAGAGTAGAACTGTACCATAGGGTTTCCAAGCAGCGGTTGGTGGATTCAAACTGCCGACCTTTTGGCTAGCAGCCGATCTCTTAAACACTGAGCCACCAGGCTCCATATTATTAAAGATTAGGGGATATTAAGTAGATGCTGACAATTCCCTTTCTCAAGCAGGGAGTATTTTCTTGTGATTTGGATTAAAAAGAACATCAGGCAAGGCTTCAGATGAGCATAAACACAAGTCGTAACTCTAACCCTGTTCATAACTCTGCCGCAGTTTTACCCCTAATTTTAGGCCTGGCCCTCTGGGTAACCCCCATCTTCCGTTTAAACCCAGCCTAGCCTCCTTAAAGAACCATACCAGCTCACAAAGTTTGACCAATTATGGCAAAAGTAGCCGAGCAGCTCTAAGGAGACTCCTCCAACATGGCCTGTATCTTGCCCCCACCTCCCAGTTACCTCTCTGTCTCTCCAGACCCCACCTTCCACAGTCTCCTCTTTCCACCTGTCCCCCCAACCCACCCCAGTTTGTGCAGCCCCAGAACAGTGACTGACCTCCTTGGCTTGGCCTCAGCTCCTGCTTTTGGGGCCTGTCCCCATGAGCAGCCTCTTCATCAGGCAGAGCCTAGAGCCCCAGGCTCTGCTGGCTCCCTGCCTCAGGCCAGAGCATTGGGGGCCATAACTTGCGGGTTCCGCAGGAGCAGACTTTTGTCCTCAAGAATTCTTAAAGCCGTGAATAATAATAGTGAGAGCAAGAGGCAGTGAGGAGAAATTTCTGCTGGAACCAGGCGAGTATGACCCTGCTCAGCCCCCAACTGCTTTCATAGATGCAGATGTCCAACAAAAACAGAGATCCTGGGGTAGGCTCCTCTGTCAAAGGGGCCTGGGCACTGGCCCGGAGAATTCCAGTGGGGGAGACTTGAGTCCCAGATTATCCAGGTCACAGCCTTATCCGGTTTCAGAGGGCTTTGCTAATCCCTTCAGCCCAGAGTAATCACTCCCCCTTGGCCCTGGGCTCAGAACTCTGGTAAGGACCTGCAGCCAGTTAAGGATACTGATCGTGGCCTGGAGGCTGGGAAAGTCATGAACTGGGCTAGTCCAAAGTCTGAACACAGAGCCTGAGGATGGGATGCCTTGGCAGGCTGGAGGACAACAGATGGGGAGGAGAGTGGTGGGAGTGGGAGCTATCAATGCCATCAGGGCACAAATTGGGGGCCACAAACTTCTGGAGATGAATTCTGAGAGGGGAGACCCATGACCAGATATGTGTGGGTGTCATTCATTCCAAAATTATTTTCCTGAGGACCTACTGTGAGCCAGCCGCAGGGCTGGGCCCAGGGCACAGAAATGAATAAGGTGAGGTCTTTGCCCTACAGGAGCTTGGAGCATAATAGGGAGACGACACACAAACCATCAGAAAACATCACAGAAGTGCTGGAGTAGATAAGCTCAGAGCCGCAGCAGGAAGAACAGGCTGGGGAATAATGATGACAGAGGCAGCTGCAATAATAATGGAAGCAATGGGCATTTATTGGGTGCTTACTGTGTAGCCTTAGTGGTGCAGTGGTTAAGAGCTCGGCTGCTAATCAAAAGGTCAGCAGTTTGAATCCACCAGCCACTTCTAGGAAACCCTATGGGGCAGTTCTGCTCTGACCTATAGGGTTGCTGTGAGTCGGAATTGACTCGATAGCAATGGGTAAAAACTGTGTGCCAGGCACTATCACTATGCTAAGCACAGTACATGATTTATCTTGTTTAATGTAGACAATCAGTCTATGGGAGAGGTATTATTATTCTGGAAAGGGAGGACCAGTAAATTACCCAGGACCAACCAGCTAACCAGACCTCCCATGAGCTTAGAAGGACTCTGCTTATTCATATTGGCAACGCCTACTTTGACTAGTAAGGAGCCTGGGTGGTGCAAATGGTTTGTGATCAGCTGCTAACCTAGAAGTTGGCGGTTTGAAACCACCCAGCTGCTCCACAGAAGAAAGGCCTGGCGAGCTACTTCCTTAAAGTTAAAAAAAAAAAAAAACAAACTCATTGCCATTGAGTCTATTCTGACTCATAGCGACCCTATAGGACAGAGTAAAACTGCTCCATAGGATTTCCAATGAGTGGCTAGTGGATTCAAACTGCTAACCTTTTGGTTAGCAGCTGAGCTCTTAGCCATTGTGCTACCAGGGCTGCAACCAAGAAAATTCTACAGAGCAGTTGTGCTCTGTAACACATGGGGTCACCATGAGTTGGAATCGACTCTATGGCAATGGGTTACTTTGACCTGTATGGTTCTTGACACAGACAAATATTAAATCTTTTGTTCGCATGGTCGGAGGTGGGCAGAGGCTTTTTAAACAATTCAGAAATATGTAAAGTTAAAAGTGAAACTTCTTCAGAATCCTTCACCCAAGACAACCACTATTAAGAACTGAGTGTGCAGCCTTCCATAATTTTTCTTCTTCTTTTTTTGGTCTGTATTTACTTTTGCTTTTTTTCATTTTGATGTTTGTTTGTTTTAAGGATTAAAGTTCTTTCCTTAGAAAGCTGGAAATAAAAATACTATATGATCCAATCTCACTTCTAGGAACATATCCTAAAGAAATAAGAGCCGTCACACGAATAGACATATGCAAACCCATGTTCATTGCAGCATTGTTCACAATAGCAAAAAGATAGAAACAACCTAGATGCCCACCAACAGATGAATGGATAAACAAACTATGGTGCATACACACAATGGAGTACTACACAATGATAAAGAACAGTGATGAATCTGCAAAGCATCTCACAACATGGATGAATCTGGAGGACATTATGCTGAGTGAAATAAGTCAACCACAAAAGGATAAATATTGTATGAGACCACCACTGTAGAAACTCATGAAAAGGTTTACACACAAAAAGAAACAATCTTTGATAGTTCAGAGGGAGGTTAGGGGTTAGGATGGCAAAACACTAAACAGACAATAGACAAGTAATAACTTTGGAGAAGGGTAAGACAGTACACAATACTGGGGAAGCCAGCACAACTTGTACAAGGCAAGGTCATGGAAGCTCCATAGACACATCCAGACTCCCTGAAGGACTGAATTACTGGGCAGAGGGCTGTGGGGACCATGATCTCAGGGAACATCTAGCTCAAGTGGCATAAAACAGTTTATAAAGAAAATGTTCTACATTCTACTTTGGTGAGTAG
>NW_004443984.1:9818351-9819477 GCF_000243295.1 Trichechus manatus latirostris
AAAACAAAAAAAAAAAAGCAACACCAGCAGTCAACGAATGGCACTCAGAGAGCCAGCCAGTGCAGGCTGGTGTTTCTGGACAAGCAACTGTGTCCGTGGGAAACAGAGGAGGCCGAGTGTGTGAAGAAGGGTGGAGAGTGGGAAAGCGTATGTCACAAATTGCCTGTGCTCTGGGGACCCTCAGGAAGGAGCAAATAGGGTGCACAGAGCCAGGCACCTGAGTGAAAGGAAGGGGAGGCGGTGAGAGGCAAGGGAGAAACCAAGAGAAGCAGGAGAAAAAGGAAAAAAAAAAAAGCAGCACCAGCAGCCAACAAATGACACCCAGAGAGCCGCCCACCCGTGCGCGCAGAATCCAAGCAGCCGGCGGCCCCTGGTGAAGAGACTGCAGCCGCAGGAAGTAGAGGAGCAAATGAACAAAGGCCCCGGGATCTCACCAGCACAGCAGCCCAGACCTGGGAGCAGCCGCACGCCCAAACGTACCCCCACAGCCCCGCAGGAAAGGGAAAAGACAGCGCTCGGAACCAGGCACCCAAGCAAAAGGAGGGGGAGGCAGCGAGAGGCAAGCGAGAAACCAAAAGAAGCAGAAAAACCAACACCAGCAGCCAACAAACTGCACCCAGAGAGCCGCCTGCACAGGTGCGTGGAATCCAAGCAGCCGGCGGCCCTGGGTCAAGAGCCTGCGGCCCCGGGAAGCAGAGGAGCAAACGAACAAAGGCCCCGGGATCTAATCAGCACAGCAGCCCAGACCTGGAAGCAGTCGCACGCCCAAACGTAGACCCACAGCCCCGTAGGAAAGGGCAGAGACGGCTCTCGGAGTCAGGCACCCGAGCAAAAGGAGGGGGGAGGCAGTGAGTGGCAAGCGAGAATCCAAAAGAAGCATAAAAAGAAAACAGGGAAAAAAAAAAAGAAAAGCAACACCTGCAGCCTACAAACGGCACCCAGAGAGCCGCCCGCCCAGGTGCGTGGAATCCAAGCAGCCGGCAGCCCTGGGTCAAGAGCCTGCGGCCCCAGGAGGCAGAGGAGCAAATGAACAAAGGCCCCGGGTTCTCACCCGCGTGGCAGCTCAGACCTGGAAGCAGCCGCACACCCGAACGTAGACCCACAGCCCCGCAGGAAAGGGCAAAGA
>NW_004443984.1:9820660-9880112 GCF_000243295.1 Trichechus manatus latirostris
TTCAGGATTGTTGATTCTCTGTTTGGCTTAGTTTTTCGGATCTTTGTTGTGGAGGGATGGCGTGGTGCTTCTGCCTAGAGCGCCATCTTGCCGGAGTCTCTGAATACCTATAATTTTTTAAGTCTTCACATATAGTAAGGAAAGTCCCTCCTCTTCCTTTTTCTTCTTTAGAAATGTCTTCTTTATTCTTAAACTTTTACTCTTCCATAAGAATTTTAGAATCAGTTTTTCAAGTTCCATAAAAACTCCCATTGGAATTTTCATTGGAATGACATTTAATTTTATAGATTACTGGAGCCCTGGTGGTGCAGTGGTTAAGAGTTTGCCTGATAACCAAAAGGTTACCAGTTTGAATCCACCAGCTGCTCCTCGGAAACCCTAAGGGGGCAGTTCTACTCTGTCCTGTAGGGTCACTATGAGTCAGAATAGACTTGACGGCAGTGGGTTTGTTTGTTTATTTCTTTGTTTTTGATGATAATAAGTCTTCCCAACTCTGAATATGGTCTTACTTGCTGTTTATTTAAGTCTTTTATATGTTCCTCAATAAGGTTTCCGAATTTTTCTTCATAAAGGTTATCACATGTATTTTTTAGATTTTTTTTCTAGGAACACTATATTTTTTTCATTATTGTGAACGGTATGTTTTTTCAGATTCCATTTTCTAATTGGTGATTGCTGGTATGTAGGGATGCCTTTGGTTTTTGTATGTTGTTCTCATATTTAGCAACTTTGTCAAATTCTTTTATTAGTTTAATGGTAATTATCTCTTGGATTTTCTACAAAGAAAATCATAGTGTCTGCAAATAACAATTTTTTCTTTTTCTTTTCTAAATCTTACACCTATTTATCTTTATTATCTTATTGCATTGGCCAAGTTTTCTAGCAAAATATGACTTTCAGATGCCATAACAGGTATCTGGGTCATATTCTTGACACTAATTAGTTCATTTTTTCAACATATATTTACTGAGTGCCTATTACATGACAGGTACTTTTCTAAGCATGAAATAAGCAAATCAGGAAGTTATTGTCATATCAATTTTCATTTAATTCTTTAAATAAAATTCTGAAAAGTTCACAAAATAGAAATACTACTTATGAATGATTTTAAATATTCTTTTACAAGTCAGTTCTCTGAAGTTATAAAAATCCATGGTCTGTTTTATTGTATTAGTTTAATTAAATTATGTGTAATTAATTTTAGATAAAAAACTTTTTTTGTTTTTCAAAACAAATACTAACTTGTGATAAAATTGCAAAAATAATCAGAACTTCAGGCAATTATTAAAATCAAAGTCATTTATAAATAAGCAACAGAGTAATAATTGAGGGAAAAAAAGCAAAACTAATTCTGTATTATTTAGGAATTCCTACCCAGATAAAAATGACAATAACCATGCTGCCTATGTTAGTGAGGAAACAAGGGCTAAATATGAACAATTAAATAAAAATAAATATGTGCACAAAACAAAACAAAAGAAGAAACCTCGCTGATAAATGAAACAATCACTACTAAAGTAATAGAGTAACTAGGATGATTCAATAGTGTGAAAGAGCGTTCAAAACTGAGGTGCTTGGCATAACTAAAATGGCTGACACAGGTCTAGATTGGACTCCATTTTGTCTTAAATCTCTGCTTCTGCTTATAAAGTATGAGCACTACTCAAGTAACGAGCCTTATTTTGTGAACAAATGTGGTTATGCTTGCTTTGAGGAAGTGTGTGCAGATTGTTTGGAGGAGGGGAGTAATGCTTGCCCTCAGGATGAATGCATTCGAAAATAGATTAACTGAAGTGAAGAAAGGTCTGTTTGTGGTTCAGTTACCTTAGCTTGTCTGATTCAAAATGGGCCAATCATATGGTATAGTATGCCAGGAATGATAAATTGAAGAGGAATGGCATTGCATTTCAAGATTTATCCTGAAGTACAATGCTGTCAGTGATAGGATAATATCCATATGATTACAAGGAAGACCAGTTAATATGACTATTATTCAAATTTACACATCAATGACTAAGGTCAAGGATGAGAAAATTGAAGATTTTTTTACCAACTTCTGCAGTCTGAAATTGATCAAGCATGCAATCAAGATACACTGATAATTACTGGTGATTGGAAAGTAAAAGTTGGAAACAAAGAAGAAGGATCAGTAGTTGGAAAATATGGCCTTGGTGCCAGAAACAATGCTGGAGATCACAAGATAGAATTTTGCAAGACCAACAACTCCTTTGTTGCAAATACCTTTTTTTTACCAACACAGATGACAACAATACACATGGACCTCGTGAGATGGAATACACAGGAATCAAATTGACTACATCTGTGAAAAGAGACGATGGAAAAGCTCCATATCATCAGTCAGAACAAGGCCAGGGGCCAACTGTGGAATAGACCATCAATTGCTCCTATGTTCAACCGGAAGTGGAAGAAAATTAGAACAAGTCCATGAGAGCCAAAGTATGACCTTGAGTATATCCTACCTGAATTTAGAGACCACCTCAAGAATAGATTTGATGTGTTGAACACTAATGACCAAAGAGAAGACCAAGAACAAGAGTTGTGGAATGATATCAAGGACATCATACATGAAGAAAGCAAGAGGTCATTAAAAAGACAGGAAAAAAAGAAAAGACCAAAATGGATGTTAGGAGCGACTCTGAGACTTGCTCTTGAACGTCAAGCAGCTAAAGCAAAAGGAAGAAATGATGATTTAGAAGATTTCAAAGGGCAGCTCCAGAAGGCAAAGTAAATTATTTATAATGACATGTGTGAAGACATAGAGTTAGAAAACCAAAAGAAGAGCATGCTAGGAATTTCTCAAGCTGAAAGAACCTAACAAAAAATTCAAGCCTCAAGTTGCAATATTGAAGGATTCTACGGGGAAAATATTGAATGACACAGGAAGCATCAAAAGAAGATGAAAGGAATACACAGAGTCACTGTACCAAAAAGAATTGGTTGACATTCAACCATTTTAGGAGGCAGCGTATGATCAAGAACCGATGCTACTGAAGGAAGACATCCAAGCTTCACTGAAGGCATTGGCGATGAACAAGGCTCCAGGAATTGACAGACTATCAACTGAGATGTTTCGGTAAGTGGTTGCAGTGCTAGAAGTACTCACTGGTCAATGCTAAGAAATTTTGAAGACAGCTACCCAGCCAACTGACTGGAAGAGATCCATATTTGTGCCCATTCCAAAGAAAGGTGATCCAACACAACACATAAATTATCAAACAATATCATTAATATCACACTCTAGTAAAATTTTTCTGAAGATCATTCAAAAGCTGTTGCAGCAGTACATCAACAGGGAACTGCCAGAAATTCCAGCTGGGTTCAGAAGAGAACATGGAACCGGGGATATCATTGCTGATGTCAGATGGATCTTGGCTGAAAGCAGAGAATACCAGAAAGATGTTTACCTGTTTTATTGACTATGCAAAGGCATTCAACTGTGTGGATCATAACAAATTATAGATAACATTGTGAAGAAAGGAAGTTTCAGTACGCTTAATTGTGCTCATGAGGAACCTGTACATAGATCAAGACACGGTCGTTCAAACAGAACAAGGGGATTCTGCATGGTTTAAAGTCAAGAAAGATGTGCATCAGGGTTGTATCCTTTCACCATATTTATTCAGTCTGTATGCTGAGCAAATAATCCAAGAACATGGACTATATGAAGAAGAATGGGGCATTAGAATTGGAGGAAGACTTGTTAACAACTTGCAATATGCAAATGCACAACCTTGCTTGCTGAAAGTGAGGAGGACTTTGAAGTACTTACTGATGAAGAAGGTCAAAGACTACAGCCTTCAATATGGATTACACCTCAACGTAAACAAAACAAAAATCTCACAACTGGACCAATAAGCAACATCATGATAAATGGAGAAAAGATTGAAGTTGTCAAGAATTTCCTTTTACTGGGATCCACAATCAATGCCCATGAAAGCAGCAGTCAAGAAATCAAAAGATTCATTGCACTGGGCAAATCTGCTGCAAAAGATCTCTTTAAAGTGTTAAAAAGCAAAGATGTCACTTTGAGGACTAAGGTGCCCATGACCCACGCCAAGGTGTTTTCAATCGCCTCATATGCATGTGAAAGCTGGACAATGAATAAGGAAGACTGAAGGAGAATCGATGCCTTTGAATTATGGTGTTGGCGAAGAATATTGAATGTACCATGGTCTGCCAGAAGAACCAGCAAATCTGTCTTGGAAGAAGAAGTACAGCCAGAATGCTTCTTAGAAGCAAGGATAGCAAGACTTCACTTCATATAATTTGGACATGTTGTTTGGAGGGACCAGTCCCCAGAGAAGGAAAAATGCTTGATAAGGTGGAGGATCAGTGAAAAAGAGGAAGACCTTCAACGAGATGGACTGACACAGTGGTTGCAACAATGTCCTCAAACAGAGCAATGATGATGAGGATGGTGCAGGACCGGGCAGTGTTTTGTTTTGTTGTACATAGGGTTGCTATGAGTTGGAACTGACTCGACGGCACCTAACAACAACAACAAAGGTGTATATATGACATTTCTTAAAACCCTTTGAACGGTACAACACAACAAGTAAACCCTAATATAAACTATGTGCTTTAGTTAATAATGTATCAATATAGGTTCATCAATTGCAACAAATGTACCACACCAATGTAAGATGTTAATAATAGGGGGAACTATGCGTTTGTGTGTGAGTATATGGGAACTACCTGTACCCTCTCTATTCAATTCTTTTCTAAATCTGAAACAGTTATAAAAATAGTCTATTAATGGAAGAATTATTGTTGCAATAAATGTTTTTAAATGATTAAATACATTCTTGATTACAACACATAGTAAAGACTTTATTTTCTCTCTGTGTTGAGGGTCTGTTTTACGTTGGATGCATTTTGGTGCTCTAGGGAAGTGCATCTCAAATTTTACCATGCCTACCAATCACTTAGGAGTCCTGGAGGCACAGTGGTTAAGCGCTTAACTACTGACTGAAAGGTTCAAACCCACCAGCAACTCCATGGGAGAAAGATGTGGCATTCTGCATCTGTAAAGATTTACAGCCTTGGAAACCTTATGGGGCAGTTCTACTTTGTTCTATAGGATCGCTATGAGTTGGAATGACTGGAGAGCAATGGGTTTGGTTCTTTTGGTTTACCAGTCACCTGGGATCACCGTACGTTGGAATTGACTCAGCTACAACAGATTTGGTTTTGAAAGGGGCTGAGGGGAAATTTCACATTTATTGTTTATTGCCAGCAGTATAGGCCTAGCTTCCTGGGTATTGTGGTTTTGTTAATGCCTAGCTTGTATAGTTCACTTTTGCATGCTCCTATGATTTTTATTTTCCTATCCTCCCTCTTGCTTTCTCATGATGTTTTCTTTTTTGTTATTCTTTCTCCCTCCTCCTATTCCAATAAGACTAACTAAAGTTTCTTCTCGGAGGGTGGCAGAACAAATTGATATCCCTCAAGGACTAGGATGAACTCATCCGTGATGTGACAATAACTGTGCCAGATGACCTTCAAGGATTGCCAGGAAGAAGTTAGATCATCTGGGGAGTGCAGAATGTAACTACTGAAAAAGAAACTATAATCTTGTCCATATAAAACCTTTCAGCCAGTCTCCAGTGGGGAAACAGGTCTTTTGGAGGAGCTCATTCCCCTCTGTCTCCTGTATATTGATATACAATAAAACACTCTTGCTGCTCACCTCACCCCTCTCTCAGTACTGGCCTCTGCGGCAGGCAGCTCAGACCCACCATTGCGGTAACAGTTTGGTGTTACCAATCACCTGGAGCCCCAGGGTGGTACAAACAGTTAAGCACTCAGTTAGCAGTTTACTTCCACCAGAGTTGCCTCAAAAGAAAGTTCTCGAGATCTACTCCCAAAAAATCAGCCACTGAAACCTTAGGGAGCAAGGTTCTACTCCAAGATACTTGGAGTCACCATGAGTCGGAATTGACTCCACCGCAACTGGTTTTAAAAAAAAAAATCACCCAGGGTCTTGTTAAAATGCAAATTTTGATCTAATAGATCTGGGGTGAGTTTTTCACATTTCTAACAATCTCCCTGGTGATCCCATTCTACTGACTGGTGGGCATGCAAACAAACAAATAAACCAGAGAATGCAGTCTCTACCCTCTGATTTCTGCTTTCAAAATAAAGAGGGAAGAAAAACGTACAAGAAAATAACTATTTTTGTGACAATGCTAATCAGTGTTTTTTCTGCTTATTTCAAAAACATCAGTCTTTAAAGGGCTGTTTTCACTGGCCTCTGTTCCTGAGTCACTCTCATCTTTTGTTTTGAAAGAGATTGGCACTCCTTGCTTTAATTAAATGAGCCAGCAGAGATTGGAAGTTCATTTATCTAAGTGAAACTCGACATGTCAGCTGATAGGGCCACTAAACATTTGCATGTGTACAAGGAAGCACATGTTATGTTCTAGAGACTGTAAGGGTTGCTGCTGGGCCCACCCAGACAAAGACTATTTTGGGGTGAGCAAGGACATACTGTTATTTGAAGGGGGGTCTTAAAACAGGTGGCAAACAAGATGAAGGAGGTGGCTGTATTCTACAAGCATCATGTTCCCAGATAGCCATAGTGTTGTTGTTGTTGGTGTGTGCCACTGAGCCGATTCTGACTCATAGCGATCCTGTATGACAGAGTAGAGCAGCCGCATGGGGTTTCCTAGGCTGTAGTCTTTACAGGAGCAGATCACCAGACCTTTTCTCCTGCAGAATGACTAGTAGGTTCAAGCTTCCAACCTCTTGGCTAGCAGGCAAGTGCTTAAGGCACGGTGCAGTGTAAAGTCTCAAAGAAGATGGGAGTTCCAGTTCTGCCATGAACTCTCTGAGCCTCGGTTTCCCATCTATAAGATAACTGAGCTCCATAGTTTTTAAGGGCCTTTCCAACTCTATATTTTTTATTTTTATTCTAAGCATAGTGTTCATTCCAAATCAGAAGCTGGCTCTCCCTTTCGGGGCAAGGGCTTCAAGTTTCCAGCAGCACCCCATCCCTCTGCTCATCTCTTGACTGATCCAAAGAACAATGATCAGACAAGGCTCCCAGCCTCCCAGCTGCTTGACTTCACATCTCAAAGCCAAGGGGAGTCCAGTTCCAGATGGGCCTTCTTTCCTGGGCAGGCCAAGGTCAACCCCAGGTTGCTGGCTGCTAAGCACGGAAGAGCACGTTCTTCCTACACCTCTGACCACAGTCTCCACTGACCTCAGATGGTCTCAGGGACATCTGGCTGCAGAAGTTCCTGGCTCCTTCTGGAGTCAAAGAAAATTTTTACTGCAGTTGGACAGACTCAGGACATTGATTAAGGAAATGGGTGAATGGGCAGCCACCACTAACCAGAACACCTATTTGCAGAACCCTATTTGTTGTGAAGAAATCAAATTCTTGATTTAAACCAAACACAAACTCTTCAAGAAGCCATGAAGTGGTGTTTCCCTGGGTCTTTTCAGCTTTATGTCCTGGGGTTCTAGAAACTTTGGACCACAGTTCTGTCCCATCGAAAACAAATCATGACACAGACAAGCAGCTTATTGGTCAGCTCAGAGCCTCCCAAAGGTGGGGTCCTAGAATCAACTTTGCTGCCCTACTACCTGGTGTCTGGGATGGGTCCTTTGTACCCACATATTTCCCATTCATTCATTCAACACACATTTATCGAGCCCCTACTCTTCAACAGGCCCTGTGCTGTGTGCTAGGGGAATAAGATGAAACCGTAGGTCACCGTCTTACTTTGTCAGCCTATAGCAAGTCCACTCTGAGTTTTCAGCTCAGGGAAATAGGAGGGACTCATTTTGATCCCCCTGATGGTCGCCAAGGAGACCTGGTGGCACAACAGTTAAGCACTCAGCTACTAACCAAAAATTGGTGGTTCAAACCTACTGAGCGACTCTGTGGGAGAAAGACCTGGAGCTCTGCTATCTGCTTTCATAAAGATTACAGACAAGAAAACCCCACGGGGCAATTCTACTCTGTCACATGGGACTCCTGTGAATCAGGAATCAACTCGGCTGCACACAACAACAAGGGTCACCATGAGTTGGAATCAACTTGATGGTAACTGGTTTGGATTTTTTTAAATGCCTAGAGCTTTTTCTCTACTGAGGACTTCCCCATTCATCACTTCTCTATTTGCTTTGAATTGAAGTTACAAGTTTCTTACACCTTCTTGCAGTGTGATGTGGAAAAATGCAAGAATATGAGATGCGAGCGCTTTACCATCTTATGGGAAAGACTAGTCCATATTCTCCAAGGGTTCTCAGTCTGAAAGGAAAGACATGGCCTTATCCTTGGAGAGTTCCTAAACTGAGGAGCTCCTCGATTGGTGGAAAGATTGAATACAGATATACTAACATCCGAAGGATCCTTTCCCTCATGCATCTGTCAGTTTGTCCTGCTGTGGGGGCTTTCGTGTTGTTGTGATGCTGGAAGCTATGCCAGCAGGGACACCCATGGCAGACAGGTTTCAGCTGAGCTTCCAGACTAAGACTAGGAAGAAAGATCTGACGGTCTACTTCTGAAAAAATTAGCCAGTGAAAACCTTATGAATAGCAGCAGAAAATTGCCTGATATAGTGCCAGAAGATGAGCCCTTCGGGTTGGAAGTCACACAAAATATGAGTGGGGAAGAGCTGCCTCCTTAAAGTAGAGCCAACCTTAATGACATGGATGGAGTCAAGCTTTTGGGACCTTCATTTGCTGATGTGGCACAACTCAAAATGAAAAGCAACAGCTGAAAATATCCATTAATTTTTCAGAACATGGAATGTACGTAGTATGAATCTAGGAAAATTGGAAATCAGCAAAAGTGGAATGGAACGCATGAACATTGATATGCTAACCATTAGTGAGCTGAAATGGACTGGTATTGGCCATTTTGAATCAGAAAATCATATGGTCTACTACGTCAGGAATGACAAATTGAAGAGGAATGGCGTTGCATTCATCGTCAAAAAGAACATTTCAAGATTTATCCCAAAGTACAACGCTGTCACTGATAGAATAATATCCATACGGCTACAAAGAAGACCAGTTAATACGTCTATTATTCAAATTTACCCACCACCCACTAAGGCCAAAGATGAAGCAACTGGACATTTTTACCAACTTCTGCAGTCTGAAATTGATGAAACATGCAATTAGAATGCGTTGATAACTACTGGTGATAGGATGCAAAAGTTGAAAACGAAGAAGGAACAGTAGTTGGAAAATATGGCCTTGGTGACAGAAACAATGCCAGAGATTGCATGATAGAATTTTGCAAGACCAATGACTACTTCATTGCAAATATCATTTTTCAACATTGTAGATGGTGGCTATATAGTGGACCTTGCCAGATGGAATACACAGGAATCAAATCGACTACTTGTGGAAAGAGACAATGGAGAAGTTCAACATCATCAGTCAGAACAAGGCCAGGGGCCAACTGCAGAACAGACCATCAATAGCTCATATGCAAGTTCAAGCTGAAGCTGAAGAAAATTAGAACAAGTCCATGAGACCAAAAAATGACCTTGAGTATATCCCAGATGAATTTAGATACCATCTCAAGAACAGATTTGACACATTGAACACTAATGACTGAAGACCAGATGAGTTGTGGAATGACATCAAAGACATCATACATGAAGAAAGCAAAAGGTCATTAAAAAGACAGGAAAGAAAGAAAAGACAAAAACAGATGTCAGAAGAGACTCTGAACATCAAAGAGCTAAAGGGAAAGTAAGAAATGATGAAGTAAAAGAGCTGAACAGAAGATTTCAAAGGGCAGTTCCAGAAGACAAAGTAAATTATTATACTGACATGTGAAAAGACCTGGAGATAGAAAACCGAAAAGGAAAAACACACTTGGCATTTCTCAAGCTGAAAGAACTGAAGAAAAAATTCAAGCCTCGAGTTGCAATATTGAAAGTTTCTATGGGAAAAATACTGAACGACATAGGAAGCATTAAAAGACAATGGCGGGAATACACAGAGTCTCTGTACCAAAAATAATTGGTCTACGTTCATTCATTGCAGGAGGTAGCATGTGATCAAGAACTAATGGTACTGAAGGAAGAATTCCAGGCTGCACTGAAGATAATGGCTAAAAACAAGGCTCCAGGAATTGACAGAATACCAAATGAAATGTTTTAACAAACAGATACAGTGCTGGAAGCACTCGCTCATCTATGTCAAGAAATTTGGAAGACAGCTACCTGGTCAACCAACTGGAAGAGATCCATATTTATGCTTATTCCAAAGAAAGATGATTCAACAAAATGGGGAAATTATCGAACAATATCATTAATATTACAAGCAAGTAAAATTTTGCTGAAGGTCATTCAAAAGCTGTTGCAGCAGTACATCAACAGTGAACTGCCAGAAATTCAAGCCCCAATTCAGAAGATGATGTGGAACCAGGGATATCATTGCTGATGTCAGATGGATCTTGGCTGAAAGCAGAGAATACCAGAAAGATGTTTATCTGTGTTTTACTGACTATGCAAAGACATTCAAAAGTGTGGATCATAACAAATTATGAATAACATTGCCAAGAATGGGAATTCCAGAACACTTAATTGTGTTCATGAGGAACCTGTACATAGATAAAGAGGCAGTCGTTTGAACAGAACAAGGGGATATTGCATGGTTTAAAGTTAAGAAAGGTGTGCATCAAGGTTGTAGCTTTTCACCGTATTTATTCAATCTGTATGCTGAAAAAATAATTCAAGAACATGGACTATATGAAGAAGAATGGAGCATCAGGATTGGAGGAAGACTCATTAACAGCCTGTGATATGCAGATGACACAAACTTGCTTGCTGAAAGTGAAGAGGACTCGAAGCACTTACTGATGAAGATCAAAGACCACAGCCTTCAGTATGGATTACTTCCCAACATAAAGAAAACAAAAATAATCACAACTGGACCCATAAGCAACATCATAATAAACAGAGAAAATAGTCACGTCGTCAAGATATCATTTTACTTGGATCCACAATCAACACTCATGGAAGCAGCAGTCAAGAAATCAAATGACACATTGCATTGGATAAATCTGCTGCAAAAGATCTCTTTAAAGTGTTAAAAAACAAAGATGTCACTTTGAGGACTAAGGTGCCCATGACCCAAGCCATGGTGTTTTCAATCACCTCATATACATGCAAAAGCTGAACAATGAATGAGGAAGACAGAAGAATTGACGCCTTTGAGTTGTGGTGTTGGTGAAGAATATTGAATATACCATCGCCTGCCAAAAGAACAAACAAATCTGTCTTGGAAGAGGTACAGCCAGAATGCTCCTTAGAAACAAGGATGGCAAGACTTAGTCTCACATACTTTGGACATGTTATCAGGAGGGACCAGCCCCTGGAGAAGAACATCTTGCTTGGTAAAGTGGAGGGTCAGCGAAAAAGAGGAAGACCCTCAACAAGATGGACTGACACAGTGGCTTCAACAATGGGCTCAAGCATAACAACGATCATGAGGATGGCACAGGACCGGGCAGTGTTTCGTTCTGTTGTACATAGGGTTGCTATGAGTCGGAACTGACTCGATGGCACCTAACAACAACAACAAAGGGTGCTTTGTACCCATATATTAGGTTGGATACACATACACTAACATTCAAAGGATCCAATCCACAACCAAATACGGGTATGGTGCAGGCCTGGGCAGTGTTTCGTTCTGTTGTGCGTGGGGCGGCCGTGAATTGGGGGCCAACTAGATTGCAGGTAGCAATAACAACATCCAAAGATGTGCAGCACCTTGTAAAAACACAGCTTTTTGCTTATTGCAGAAATAAGAAGGGAGGTGACTTATCCCTCCAGGCAGTCCTTTGTAGTAAAATATGTGGAAAGAGGGATTTTTTTGAGGTCTTACTCATTTTAAGCAGGAAGGAGAAGCACATGTTCATAATTTTGCTGAAAGATTTATAACAGGAGTGAAGCAATCTGGCCAGGGTGGAGTGAATGAGATGGCCATTCTGGGGTGCCAAATTTTTTATCTGGAAAACAGAATGAAATATGCTTTCTGGAAAAGATGAAGAGGTAGTATTATTTATTATTTGTGTCTCTGGGTCAAAGCCCAAAGAGTGGTCTGAGCAAAAGAGATGCGGCCAACCTGGGAGGGAGGTCTGGACTCACCAGGCTGCATGGTCCACGAAAGGCCATGAAGTCCAGTGCCCTGCTACTGCAGGAGACATGCTTTATCCAGCCCCACAAATGGACTCTTGGCCTCTTCCCTAAAGTCTTTCCAATGCCTTTAGCCTCTGGCTTCCTCTGGGTCTTAAAACCATCCTTCCAAAATAATGTTCTCTTCACATCTAGTTTAAACCTGTCCAAGCGCACTATAATCTCTAACTCTCTTTTAAAATACTCTTTTGATTGAAGATAAGGGCTGATCAATACTATTCCATCTTTTAAGACATGGCTTCCCATTGCTGTAGGCTAAGCCAAGGAGGGCTGCAGTAATCTGGCCCCTACTGACCTCTCCACCTACATTTCACTGCCTGTGCTCCGTCCAACTGGCTTTATCTCACTTCCTTCAACAGTGTTGCATTTCCTCCATGTATGTGGCCATAGCACATACAGCTCCCTCTGCCCAGAATGCCCCCAACACACTTCCCCTAGGGTATCAGTCATGGTTTAAGGTCTAGCTTGTTTAGTAAGAAGAGTATTTATAAAAGGGCAGCGCATCCTTAGGAGTTCTGGAGAAACAGGCCCTAGGCTGAGTTTCCAGAAAAGACCTCCAGTCACTGGTCTGTTAAGGGAGCTGCTGCCTCTGCCACAACAGGAAGCTGTTCATCAAATCATGAAGATGTTGTTACAGCTTCCATTACCCGAATCGTGTCTCCACTAGTTCTATCTACATCAGCAAATTGATGCCTCATGTCCTGCCCTTTTCCAGTCGACTCAGTTCTGATTTTGAATCTCACACAAACGTATCTGAGAGGCAGAATCTTAAAACATATGGAACGTTACCTGCAAAGAAGTCTTAGAAATGTAGAAAGTTTTAAGTTACCAGCCTCTGCAGCACAGGTAGGTACACTAGGAGTTGAAATAGGTGTTGAGTGAGTCAGTCCATAGATACCTTCCACAGTCCATCACTTCGTTTATTCAAGTGCCATACACATTCTTCTTCCCCTGTTGGTACCTCACTTCCAATTAAGTGATCTCCCTTTGAGCCTATAGTTCCAGTGACATGAGGACCCCAAATGGCCATGTGGTAGTCTTAACTTCCAGTTTAAGTGAACCAATTTTGCATACCCTAGTAGAGATAATCCTCACTTGGGTACTAATAGTTTTAAATTAATAGAATCCAAAGTTGCATAGATGGAAAACAAATACTTTGCAACAGGCCATGATGTATATTAGTGCCATACCCACTTCAATCCCTTGGGTTCTAGATCCATGTATTCTTGGCTATAGGAGAAATAACATCATTCATTGGTTGTTGACTCAGAGCATATATCGCAACCTAGAGGCTGGCACCTCAATATTTGCCAAATTTTGTCTCTCAGCTGATGAATTCTACAAGGCCAAATGTTTTAAGTGATGGGGTACATGGGAATACTAGTAAATGCTATATGTGTCAGCTATTCCTAGACTTCATTTCCTCTAAAATAATTCCCTAGGTTAGAAGCAATGCTGTGTGCACAATGATGAATAAAGCATTTAGTAAATTAATGTATGAGTTGCTGACAGAGCATTATGATAATGAGAAGCATATTTATATATAGAATAATTGTTTATATGGGTGAGGAAAAATAACTCCCTGCACCATGTTAACAGTGATCCAATATAATTGACCTGCCACCAGGTGATTGTCATCACTGAGATATGATGTCATTTTAGGGGCTCAGAATTGGTCTCAGAGGTATTCAGATTAGCTGTGAAAGGGAGAGTTCCCTGTTGGTGAACCCATGCAAAACCTCCACCCCTACATCCACTTACCAGTACCAGTTGCTATCAAGTCTATTCTGACTCATGATGACCCTATGTGTGGCACAGTAGAACTATGCTCCATATGGTTTTCAGTGGCAGATTTTTTGGAAGTAGACCTCCAGGTCTTTCTTCTGAGGTGCCTTGGATGAATTCAAACCTCCAACTTTTGGTTAGCAGCCAAGAATGTTAACTGTTTGCACCACCCAGGGACCACCCTATCCATGATTACTTTATTCTTTAGCCCATTGATCAAGCATTGGGGTGGCAGAGAAAAGAAGCTGATTGACATCCATATAGCCATCCACAGTAAAAGTGTACTGCTGTTGCTGCCAGGTGAAAGTAACTGCTCCTGTCTTTGAAATAGAGAAAGAAAACATTTAACAAATGGATAGCTGCATTTTGAGTGTCAGGGGCTGAGTTGATTTTCTCAGGGAGAAGACTAAAGATGGAATCGCAGCTTCAAATGGAGTTAAAACATCTATAAATTTCAATAACCCACTGTCACTCTCCAAGATTCATCTGTCTTCTGCACAGACTAAACAAGCCAGTTAAATGGGTTTGGGGTATTCAGATAATCTGAACCTGTCTAAGTATGCCCATTCCAATTCTTAGAGTCTATTTTTCTCCCAGTCAATACCTTAAGTTTCACATAAGAGATTTGATGAGGCTGAGAATTCTACCTACATTATTATTCCATAACCTGAAATAAGAAATGGCGTGACTAGTTTTTTGCTACATTATCCCAAGGCCACAAAAGATAAAACATTATTTTATGGTGGCCATATAAATTTTCCTTGCCATCAGTCCATATTATGAGATAGAACTTGAAAACTCTGAGCTTATTATTTTCTTTCTTTAAATTCTCTAAAACAGAGAAATTCAACGCACTCCACAGTCTTTATATTTTCATTACGATACTTTGTTTATTCCGGCAGTTACTCCATGTGACAAAACCTGCTTTCAATTCTTCCCAAGTGGCCATAGGTGATATTTAGTAGCTGTTTCAGCACTGCACGTCATGGACTACCACTGTCTGATCCTGTTGTGCTGGTGGGTTCCTCACTATCATCAAACACAACTAGCTAAAATAACAAATCCCAGACTATCATTTCTTGAAAGTCTTTGTTTGCAACCATTCCTGGTACCAAGTGCTGTGTCAGCCAGAGTTCACTTTAGCTAGTATAAACTGGAAGGGATTAAAAGCTTCAAGAAACAGACTATAAACTAAGCTTCCAAAACCAACTCCCAAAGCCATACCTCACAACCAAGCCACAGAGGTAACTTCTGCCCCTGACACAGTCAGGAAACTGACTTGTAAAATAAGAAGCTGCTGCTTGATGGTCATCCAAGACACAACAATTGGTGTCTATTCACCTAGAGCAAGAGAGGAAGGACAGTCAGGAATAAGAAGAAGAAATAGAATGTGTGGCTAATTGCCCCCCATGAACTATTGTCTCCGTCACCACGAGACCAAAAGAACTGGATGGTGCCTGACTACCATTACTGAACATTTTAATCAAAGAGTCTATAGAAGAATTCTGATCAAAAGGGGGAAATGCAGAACATAATTTCAAGTTCTCATGGACCCTAGACTTTCTGGAGCCATGGAGGCTGGCTGAACCTCTAAAGCTAGTGCCCTGAGATAATCTTTAAACCTTAAACCAAAAATATCCCCTGAAGTCTTCCTTAAACTAAACAACAGTTTAGCTTAACTAGTAAAGAATGTCTGCCTTGAGCATTGTGCTCTTTTAAGATCTGTATGGGATCAAATTGACAATAGCAATTCAAAAGATTAGATAGGAACCTTAGAAAGCAGTGAGTTTATGTTAATGAGGGAGAAACAGTTCAGAACAGGAGGATGAGAATGGTTGCACAACTTGAAGAATGTAATTAATCAACGCCACTCTATTGTTCAGTGAAATTATTGAATGTCACTGAAATTATTGAATTGGTATATATCTGGCTGTGTATACTCTCAGCATAAGGACCCTTGGTGGCACAGTTGTTAAGAGCTTGGATGCTAACTCAAATGTTGGTGGTTTGAACCCACCAGCTGCTTCATGGGAGAAAGATGTGGCAATCTCTTCCCATAAAGATTTCAGCCTTGGATTAGACAGGCCCATAAAACAAACAATAGTACATGTAGCTCAACCATGTATACGAGACCAATGGGCACCCCAGCCCAGGGGCAAGGATGAGAAGGCAGGAGGGGACAGGAAAGCTGGATGAATGGAAATGGGGAACTCAAGGTCGAGAAGGGGAGAGTGTTGACATATCACTGGGCTGGCAACCAATGTCACAAAACAGTATGTGTATTAATTGTTTAATGAGAAACTATTATGCTCTGTAAACCTTCATCTAAGGCACAATAAAAAAAAATGATGATTACTATATCTAAAAAAAAAAAAGATTACAGCCTTGGAAATCATATGGGGTAGTTCTACTCTATCCTACAGGGTTGCTATGAGTCAGAACTGATTCAACAGCAACAACAAAAATTTATTTGCAACAACAAAAATTAAATAAATTATTTTTAAAGAAGAAGCTGCTGCTCAAGCCTCTGCTCTTGAACCACAACTTCTCTGCTACAAACTGAACCAGCAAAATGGATGCTTCATACCCTGACTCTCTCCAACTTAAATTAGTTCTGAACTCGAGTCTCATACAGTTTTATCTTATTTATGGAATTTAAATCTAGTCCAGAAACCTAGCTACAAATGAGACCAGAAATTGCAGTTGTTAGCCTTCTAGCCTGGGAGCTTACTGAGAAATCTAAGAAAATCTAATGGGGTTTTCAATGGCTGATTTCTGTAAGTAGATCTCCAGGCTTTTCTTCCTAGTCTGGAAGCTCTGCTGAAACTTGTCCACCATGGGTGACCAGGCTGGTATTTGAAATACCGGTGGCATTTTAATGTTCCCAGCATTAAAGCAACACGTAAGCCACCACAGTATGACAAACTTACTCTGGACATGTCGTTGGAAAAACCAGTCACTAGAAAAGGACATCATGTTTGGTAGAGGGTCAGTGAAAACGAAGGAAACCCTCAATTAGATGGATTAACACAATAGCTAAAACAATGGACTCAAACATACCAACAATCATGAAGATGGCACAGAGTCGGGAAGCGTTGTTCTGTTATACATAAATTTTGTCATGCGTTGGAACTGACTCAATGGCAACAAATAACAACAGCCTCTGCAATATAGAAAGAGATACTAGGAGATTGGAATAAATGTTAATTAAACCAATCTACAGAAAACACTCACCCAGTAAACTTCTAAACACCCTTCAGACCTCAGATAAAATTTCATTTCTTCAGGAAACCTTCTCTGATATCAGATGTGTTCAGGATTCTCTATTACATGTTGTCTTAACACTTTGTTCTCCACCGTGCTTACTACATGAGTCAGTCAGAGTTCAGTCAGGGAAACAGAACCACTATAAGCATTATAGGAAGAGGAGTTTATTATGGGAAATAGATCTTATATACTTCTGGGAGAAGCAGGGAAGTGACCACCACTCATCTGTCAGTTTGTCATTCTGTGGTGGCTTGTGTGTTGTTATGATGTTGGAAATTATGCCACCAGTATTTCAAATACCAACAGGGACACCCATGGTAGACAGATTTCAGCAGCGCTTCCAGACAAAGATATGCTAGAAAGAAAGGTCTGGCAATCTACTTCCAAAAATTAGCCAGTGAAAACTCTACGGATGACAACAGAATACGGTACAAGATACTGTTGGAAGATGAGTCCCCTAGATTGGAAGGCACTACACAGTAGCCACAACAATGGACTCAAACACACTAATGATCATAAAGATGGTGCAGGACCAGGCAACGTTCCATTCTGTTGTGCATGGAGTCACCATGAGTTGGAGCCAATTCGATGGCAACTGACAAAAAAGGGAGTAAAGGTCCAAAAGAGGGAGTTAGAGGATCCGAGAAATGTCATTGCTAGTCCTCTGAAGCAGGTGCAGGTGGATGAGTGGGAGTTTGCCAAGAAATCTCAGGAACTAATGATCTCCAACTGTCAAAGTGGCAATGCGAAGGGGAGCTCTGGAGAGGTCTAAGGGAAGCTGTCTATATAGCTCCCACCTCTGTGGCTCTGCAGCCAAACATCTGGTGGTGGGCCAGAGACTGTTGTGGGTCATCAAGATCAGTGGTCAGGAAGAAAAGCTGGCCACAAAGCAGAGGAGAATGAGAACACATCGAAACCCTCCAAAAACCTTTGCATCTGTCCATCAATAGTTCTGACCACAAAGACATTCACAGAGTAATGGCTACTGCTTTGCTTCTACCTCCAAAAATCTTCAGTAAATTCATATAAAATTTCCCAGCTTTGACTGCCGATAAGGCCAGAAACAATAACTTCCCAGCAGTGATGAGCACACCTATCTCCCAGATATTTGCTTTTAAATACCATTTTCCAGGAAAAAGAACCAGGACTCCTTGGAGAATTGGCTGATTCCAGCGCTTGTAAAAGGAAAGTACAAAATAAGTTTAGAACATCTTGTGGTGCCAGAAATTAAAGAAGTATTACAAAATCAGTGGGGCATGCAAAAGGACACACTGTCAACTTGATGGAGCTCTGGATGGTCAAGATGGAACAATTTGAGCAAGAAAATAAATAATGATCGTATTGAATTATAATCTATAGTCAAAAATAAATACCCATGAGTTCATATTGATGTAAATAAATACTTGAGTAAATAAATACAAGGAATGGCTCTTGCCTACAGTAAAATTCAAATTAATAAATGTAGAAGGAATGAGGAAATAGAAAATCACCATGCGGCAAACACCAGTAATAACTGTTTCAGGCAAGAACCATCAATTGACACTAAAATTAGTGAGCTGAAGTACCATGAGAAACAGGATATTTTCATGGTCTCAAAGTCTCTCCCCCCAGGATACTTATTAATTACAAAAGGAAAACTAACTTCACAGCAGATATCACCTTAACCAAGTGATGAAGGTTAACAGGAATAGTAATAAGAAATAGCGAGATCATCTACCATTGACAAGATTCACTGAGAACACAATCTCATTTCTGTGATATTCTTGTCAAAAATGTATAACCTTAATCTGATAATGAGAAAAAATTAGAAAAACTCAAATTGAGGGACATTCTACCAAAACAAAGGAACAGAAAACTGATCAGCACTCTTCAAAATATCCAGGCCATGAAAGGCAAAGAAAGACTAAAGAATTGTCTGAGGAGACTAAGGAGACGTGAAAACTACATGTAATGTGGGATCTTGGATGGAATCCTGACCAGAAAAAGGACATTAGTGGGAAAACTGATGAAATTCTAACAGGTCTACAAATAAGTTTATAGTGAGTATCAATGTTCACTTCCTAGTTTCCATAATTGTATAATGGCCATGTAAGATATTAACATTAGGGGAAGCTGGGTGAAGGGCATACAGGAACTCGATTTTTGCAACTTCTGTGTAAGTGTAAAATTGTTTCAAAATAAGAAACTTTAATAAAAAAGAGTAATGCATGTTCATAAAGGAAAAACCAGACAACATGAACTAGTAGAAAAATTTCCAACCACAATCCTGATAACATGAAAACAACCACTGTCAACATGATGTCTCTCTTAAGTAATAATTTAGAAAACTTTTCAGAATAATGACCATGCTCAAAGCACAAACCCTTAGAGCACCTCTATCCTATTAAAATAGTACCCATCCCACATCCACTTGCATTTCTGCTGCACCTTGTGCATCTCTATTGCTTCTTTCCCCACAACATCTATCACTTCTAATGTATTTATAACTAAGTATGTCATTTACTTACTATGTCTTTTGTTTATCGCTTGTCTCTCATGCAAGCTCCTTGAGAGTAGAGACTTTTGTTTTATTTATTGATATACTCCAAGTGCTTAGATCGGTCCTTGGCATAGAGTAGGTTCTCAATAAATATTCCTTAAATGAAAGAGGCTCAACAAGAGGCCAAATCATAGACTTTGAATTCCTGGAAAAAAGAAAAATCCTGAAAAGTTGGAAAAAGGAGAGGTAGTGTCTAATGTCACCAGAGTCCTTGAATTCTGAAGCACTTCTTCCACCCAAAGCCTGGACATGACATCAGAGGCAAGTGCCACCAGGATATATGAAAGGGGAGGCAGGCCTACCTATTGTAGAAAGGACACTGTTTCAAAAGCTGAGATATTTAACAAAAAGGAATATAAAAAGGATATTTAACAAGAAGGAGACCTCTGAAGCATGACTTAGGTACAAAACAAACTGCTAAAGAGTGGAAACCCCAGATTTAGAAGAGTAAAAGAGGCTTATCAAGATCCTTGGAGGTCTGGCACTTGAAGTAAATTGAATGTTCAAGACAAATGATCCCTGGATGACTGTTAGTCAGGACAGGTCCCGTCATGCTGCACTAACTATGAATCTCAACTATCGGCAGCTTAATACAACCAGGAGTCCCTGGGTAGTGCAAATGGTTAACAAGCTCTGTTACTAACTGAAAGGTTGAAGGTTTGAGTCCACCTACAGGTGTCTTAAAAGAAAGGCCTGGTGATCCACTTCTGAAAAATTAGCCATTGAAAACCCTGTGGAGCACAGGTCTACTGTGACACACATGGGGCGGACATGAGCTGGAGCCAACACAACAGCAACGGGTGGTTTTTCTTACGACAAAAGTTTACTTCTCACTCACACTAAATCCACAGGGTATGCGGTGCAGTGAATTGCTTTTATATGACCTTTCTAGCCATGGTCTTGTAACTCCCACAAAATGATTGGCTGGGACTATGCAAAAAAGGTGTGTAGAACCCTGGCATGGATTGGACAGTTTACTATGACTATATATATAAGGCGACTGTGGCCTACCAAGGGGATTGGTTGGTTTTGCCATCCTGCTAGGTTTAAAAAGGTTAATTCCACTGAGGTTCAGGGATACTTCACTACCATCAAGAAAAGCCTAGAGCAGAGCATGTTCTTTGAACCAAGGAGAACCCTGCACCTAGAACCTCCTAGACCCAGAAGAAAGAGTGAATGCTGAAGATGATGAGAGATGGCAGCGATGGGCCTACCCAGCCCATGGAGTGGGAGCTGAGCACATTCAGGTAGCAGGCCTACCGACAGAGCTACAAGAGCGGTAACACTTGCTCATGCAGGACAGAGGTCTGAGTGTGCCGCATGCTGGGATTGCACACCTCCACCCCAGGCAGCAGGGCCCAGGTAGCATGGCGACAAGAGAGCCCTGCAGACCCAGGTAATGTGGTGGGAGCCAGCAGCAAAGGCTCAAGACATCCTGTGCAGAGATCTTCCAGCTGGCAGAAAGGCCCAGTGAAGCCCAGCAGCAGAGCAGAAGCCTCAGCAGCTGTGCAGGACCACAGCTGCATGGTGGTAGCTGGAGGTAGCGGTGACATGAACACAGCATCTGGCTTGAACCAGAGTACACCTGTAGAGTGACATAAGAATGGACATGGGTAATTTGGGGAAGGGTAAGTGTTTCCCCTTTGGGAATCTGTTGTTATTGTTTAATATTTGCTTTCTATAAATAATAATAATGGCTTTCACTTTGTCAACACTGTGTAAACGTCTCATGTGTCCAGCTCGATCACAGACGAATGTAGCCCATAGAATGCTTGATGCCAGTGGGTGTGTCTCATTCCTAGCAGTCTTATGGCTGCCTGGAAGTTTGAGGCACAGCCTGTCTGCATGTGCAGTGCAGATAGACATGTACATACAGAGTGTCTGCATGACCACCTAAGGACAGTTGTCCTCCATGCTGTGACTCAGTGATCCAGGCTGCTTCCATCTTACGGTTCCACCCTCAGAGGCAGAGAAAGACTAGGGAGTTGCACGTGGTTTTTCCTTCTCTCAGCCTGGAACACTCAGCTCAGCACTAAAGCTCACATTTTCTTAGCCAGAACCAGCCCTCTACCGGAAAGGGGTCTGGAGAGTTTGGGGAGCTGATGGAATGTCTAGGAGCACCACAGCCTCTGGCACAGTCACAGTGACTTTTTCTAGACTGGTGCTGGGGAGTGTTGACATAAGGCTGAGGAAACTAAATTCTTAGCACTTATTGGAGGGCAGGAAAAAAGGTGTTTGCTTTACAGTTTAAAGCTGGAGTCACTGTATCCCTGAAGGCTGAAGGAAAAAGAGCAGTAGATTTAAAAAACAAAAACAAACAACAACAAAAACCCCGTTGCCATTGAGTTGATTCTGACTCATGTGACCCCATATGTTACAGAGTAGAACTGTGCTCCATAGAGTTTTCTTGGCTGTCATCTTTACAGAAGCAGATTGTCAGGCCTTTCTTCCATGGCACCCCTGGGTAGGTTCAAACCACCAACCTTTAGTTTGGTAGCTGATTGCAAACCTCTTGCACCACCCAGGGACCTTGCAATAGGTCCAGGGAGCGTTAATCGGTCTTGTCTCCAAACAGTTGAGTATTGGGGCTAATATGGAGGGAGCAATGCTTGGGCTGGACGTTCAAGGGCAATTTTGGCTTTTTCCAGTTTTAAACTAATACAGGAAGAAGGAAAGGAGGAGATGAAGATGAGAAGGGGGGAAGGTAGAGGCAACGGCCCAATCAGTAGGAAGGGAAACACCTACCCCATCACACTCTCTTCCCTGCTGGACCGTGGGGTCTCCAAGAGCAAGCTTCATCCCCTCCCAAAGGGTCTGCACAGGTCCTGGAACTTTGTAGAGACGTAGGGTGTGCTTGTTGTGAATGAATGAATGCCCTCTTTCTTAGTCCCAGAAGCCACATTTAGCAGAAAAGTCACCCTCATTCAGTCAGTGGGCCCATTGGCTCTGCAAATGAGTCCCCAGCCTGAAACAGTTGACAGACCCTGCTCACCCTTGAAAGTGGGCATAGGGAGGTGATTGGTGGTCACACCCAGAGCCGGTTTGGGGAATTTACTCTGTCAGGAGCTAAACCCATGGTAAACATTTCAACATCTCTTAAAATTTATTCTGGCAACTGTCTAATGGAAAATTAGTTTTTTTTCCATCCTCAGTTCTGTCCTGCCAGTTGATGAGGGGAAGTAAAGGGGATTTCCCAGGAGCATAGGCATGCCAAACCATGAGTCCACCTACTGGCCGTGCTCTCATCCCCACCGCTGACCACGCCCAGCCTCCCAGAGGAAGCAGTTATTTAAGGGGAGCTGGAGTTCAGAATAGATGTGACAGTCAGTTGGAGGTATCGACTCTGACATCCCATGAGAGGTAAATACACAGAAATTAATGCCCACTCGCTGCCTTGGAGAGTAGCTGTGTTGTGTGTGTGTGCGCGTATGTGTGTATGCATGCATAGATGGGCATGTAAGTGTACATGAATGCATGTGCAGGGGTTGTTGTGTATAGGTATATTACACAAAGGTGTTGTGTGAATATGTGAGTGTGTTCTATGAAAGAATGCTTGCACCAGTGTTTGAGTGTAAGAGTATGTGTATGTGTGTGTGAGAGAGAGCATTGTGTGTTTGTGTATGTGTATATGTGTAAGCGGTTGGGAAGTCTTGCAAAGAGAAGATGCTTGAGAAAAATATCGGGATCAGACTCCATGGATGGGATTCTCAAGCCTTGAATTCAGTGGGGACATGCAAGATATGTCTAATGGAAGAGACATAGCTTTGACCTTGGGAAATTCCTTGGAAGGAACCTGGTCCCAACCTTCCAAGAGCTCTCCATCTGAAGAGGATCGTGGGCATCTCATTAGTGTATTATGTAGTGTCTAGCTGGCTCTGAGGGCCTACGTGTGTGTGTGAAACTATTCAACGGAGCTGGGAAGTCAGGAGGGCGTGTGTGTGCACATGCATCACTGGAGGTCAGTCCTGTATACCTTGTGTGTGATGAAGGGAGTCACCCTGGACTTAGCCTGGGACTACAGTGCATTTCTGCGTGCTCCTTTGCAAACTCCATTCTCCAGAGTTGTTGAGTGTGAGCAGGAGAGGAGGGGGCCAAGGGAAGAAGCTGGGACCACCTGGGAGAGGAATCTAGGCCAATCCACCTGCACTTCTCCCTCACAGAACTCTCCACATGAAGACCCTCCTGCTGTTGGTAGTAATCATGGCCTTGGGTAAGAGCTGACCCTGGTCTCTGACCCTAAGGGGGCAGTCCAGGGTGGGAAGCACCCTCATCTCCCAGTTTTCCTTCCAATGGCAGCATGGCCTCTCCTGGTAGGAGAGGGATAGAGACCAGTGGGGTGAGCGAGGGGAGTGCAGAGAGCAACAGGGAGGGAGCACACAGGGCCCAGTCCCCATCAGCAGCCAATTTCCTTCCAGGCCTGCTGCAGGCCCAGGGGAATTTGCTGGATTTCCGGAAAATGATCCAGTTGGTGACAAAAAAGAAACCCGTGACCAGCTATGGTTTCTATGGTTGCTACTGTGGCCTTGGCGGCAGAGGAACCCCCAAGGATGAGACAGATTGGTGAGGCCACCCTTCCCCTCCCTTCCCTCTGCTCACTTCCGACTCATAACCCCAGGAGGCTGAGGCTGGAAAAGCAGCCAGTAGGGTGGAAACTCTGCTCTAGACTCCAGAGTCACCAAGTCTCTGCCCAGGGTCAAGGAGGTGAGAGCCAGGGGGAGGCCGGCTCCTTTGAGCTACAGAAAAGCGGCCCCAATGGCATGTCCTCATCACAGGTGCTGTGCTGTACTGGACTGTTGTTATAAACGTCTGGAGAAACGTGGGTGTGGCACCAAACTTCTGAGCTACGACTTTGCCTACCGTGGGAGCCAAATTGTCTGCGGTAAGAAAGGGTTGCACAACCCCACACGGTTTCCTTACTGAGTGTCCACTGTGCTGAGTACTGGGCTAGGCACCAGAGATAGAAATACAAGGGGATATTGTCCCTGCCTCAGGGGGCTCATAGTTGAGTGAGAGGTAAAGAAAATGAAAGCACAATATGGTAAAGACTCCAATTGGAAGTAAGCAAAAAGAAGGAGCCCTTTACACAGCCTGAAGTTCAAGGAAGGTTCCTGAAAGTGGTGACCTCTAGGCTGAGTTATAAATGCTGTGCAGGGATAGCAAGGGTAAAGGAGGTGGATGGGCAGTCCAGGAAGAGGGAACAGCATGGTCAAAGCCTGGAGTGTGCTCAGGGGAACTGCAAGCAATTCTGTGTTGCTGAATGGACCCACGTGAGGAAGAGCAGGAGTGATGACAGGCAGTGCTGGAGAGATAGGAAGGGGCTAGCTCAAGCTAATTAGGGGCAATGGTAGTTCAGTGGTAGAATTCTCACCTTCCATGTGGAAGACCTGGGATCGATTCCTGGCCAATGCACCTCATGCACAGCCACCATCCGTCAATGAAGGCCTGCGTGTTGCTATGATGCCGGTTTCAGTGGAATTTTTAGACTAAAGTGGACTAGGAAGAAAGGTCGGTGATCTACTTCTGAAAATCAGCCAGTGAAGACCCTATGGATCACAACAGTCCAATCCATAACCGATTATAGGGATGGCGCAGGACCAGACAGTGTTTCATTCAGTTGTGAACGGCATTGCCATGAGTCAGAGGCCACTCAGTGCCAGCTAACAACGACAGCAACAACAGATCAAGCCAGGCCTTTGAGGCCATGTTGCATTTAGATTTTATCCGAAAGCAATTATTGTTGTTGTTCAGTGCCATTGAGTTGATTTTCAACTCACAGCAACCCAATGTGACGGAGTAGAACTGCCTCATAGGGTTTTCTAGGCTGTAATCTTTATAGGAGCGGATCACCAGGCCTTTTCTCCCATGGAGGCAGTGGGTGGGTTTGAACCGCCAATGTTTCAGTTAACAGCCAAAAGCTTAACCATTGCACCACCAGAGTTCCTTCCTAAAGCAATGGGGGGGTATTAAGCAAAGGAGTGACATGATGAGATTTGCATTTCTGGGGACTTACTCTGGCTGCAGGGTGGATGGAAACAGGATGGCAGGGGAACCTGTGAGAAGGCTATTGCCGTAATCCAGACAAGAGATAGTAAGATCTTGACATAAACAATGGCAATCAAGATGGAAGGGGTTGGAGAATGAAATCAAGATGCATTTGAGAGGTAGAATTATTAGAGTTTGGTGACTGACTAGGTAGGGGTGAGGATAGGGAGCTGTTGAGTAGGTATGCCACTGTATGGACGGTAGTACCACAGCTGAGATAAAGACCATAGGAGCAGGGCTTGGTCAGGGGTGTGGGGAGAAGGAGGAGTTCTGTTCGGGGCTTGTTAAGCTGAAGGCACCTCTGGGACACCCAGGAGATGTCCAGCGGGCAGTTGGATGTATGAACTTACAGCTCTGGGCAGAAGTTTGCACTGGGGTCATAGAGTCAGGAGTTGGCAGCAGAACTAGACATGATTGCCCATTTGATGCTGAAGGGCTCAGAAAGGAGACAGAGTAGGAATAGTCAGAGAGGGTGGAGGAGCACTGACAGAGGAGAGTCAAAGAAGTTGGTAAGAAGATGGTTGCAAGAAGGAGGAGAAGATTAACAAGAGCCAGTTTAACAGAGTTTGCCAAGGTAAGGACTGTCAAGAGTCCTTTGGATTTAGAGGCAGGAAGGCCATGAGGAGCTCAGTGAGAGCTGTTCCCATGGAGTGGTGAGGGCAAAGCCAGATTGGAGTAGGTTGGGGAGTGAATGGAATGAAGAAGTAGAGACGGTAAATACAAACAGCTTTTTGAAGAAAGTTTTGCTCTGAAGGTGAAAAGAAGGATGGGGTGGTGCCTGGAAGGGTTTGTTCAATATCCCCAGACAGTAGATCCGTGAGTGGGATTTTGAGAGATCATGGACTCTCACTTAACAGCCTAAGAGTTCTTTAGGATCAGAGGTTCTTTAGGGTCATCTCCTCCATTATGACCTCCGCATAGGATCATGTATCTTCAGAAGGCTTTGGGTTGCAAACAACTAAAGGTGGCTTAGATAATGGCGAAGTATGACTCTCACATAAAAGAAGTCTAGAAGAGGGCAATGCCAGGCTGGAGCAGCTTCTCAACCATATTGTCAAGGACTCAGCCTTTCCCAACCTTCTGCTCTGGCATTTTGGCAGTATCTAACTCATGGGGTTAAGACATAAGCTGCAGCAGAAGCATCATGTCCTCATACTCTAAAAGGGGCTTTCCCGTGGTACCTCTCTCTTTTAAGGGAGGAAAATAATCCTTCCCAGAAGCCCTCAGCGACTTCCCCTTGTGTCTCGTCAGCCAGAATGAAGTCGCACATTAGCCAGAGACCAATCACTGCAAAGGAAAAAGGGATAACCACGGCTGGCTTACATCAATTAGGAGCCATTCTCAGGGGATGGGCACGTGGCCTCCTAAACAAATCTGTTAGAATGGTTAGGAAGGCACTTAACAGAGTCTTCCTGTGTTTGGCCGCTGTGTGTCCCCATCAGACCGAAAACTACCTGTCTGAGGGCAAGAATTCTGTCTCCATTAGTCAGAAATATCTGGAACATAAGTGCTTGTCTCAAACTAGGAACTTCTGGAGAACAGGAACTATGTCTTCTTACCCAGGGTTCCCAGAAGTCATAGGATATTAACAAACCCCCTGTCCCGTGTCTATTTTCTTGTGATTTCAGAGAACCAGGACTCCTGCAGGAGTCAGCTGTGTCAGTGTGATAGAACGGCTACCTACTGTTTTGAGAGAAACCTGAACACCTATAATACAAAGTACCAGTACTACCCCAATTGGAAGTGCAGTGGGACAGCCCCCAGCTGCTGAGAGCTGCCTCTTCCCCCCAGAAGCCTCACCACCCAATGCTGAGTTTCTTTCTGTAACACTGCCACTCCCTGCCCTAGCCAAGTTCCCTGGGGATGAAGAAAATATCCCTTTCCTATCCTAGAGACAAGCTCAGGGCTCCCTTTCTATCCTTGACCAGAATGAGAAGTCAAAACCTGGGTGATTTATGCCTGACCCCTTCCTCCTCCTTCCTCGGCCAGCAGGATATTTCTCCATGATGGCTCCTCTGTTCTCCTTCTAGTCCAACTTCCTGCGTAGCAGTAGCATCTACAATCCTGGGGGTCTCTTCTGAATAAAGCAATTCATTGGCAAACCGTGTGCATGCATTTGTGGGAATATGCGCAAGTGCTCACAACACTACCCAAGACTAACGAGGGTCCTGTGAGGTGGGCAGGCCCATGCACTCCTAGTGTGAGAGCAAACCATACAAGCTAATGTATTGTTGTTATTTGCCATCCAGTTGTTTCCAACTCATGGTGACCCCATGTGTGCAGAGTAGAACTACTTCAAAGCTATGACCTTTCAGAAGCAGATCACCAGGCCTGTCTTCCAAGGTGCTTCTGGGTGGGTTCCAATCAATATCCTTCAGGCTAATAGTTGAGCACTTAACCTTTTGTGCCACCCAAGGACTCCTAATATGTGTTGTTGTTGCTTTTCTGTGCTTCCAACTCATAGCAACCCCACATGGCACAGTAGAACTGCCCCATAGGGGTTTTTTGGCTGTACTTTTTATGGAAGCAGATTGCCAGGTCTTTCTCCCACAGAGCCACTGAGTGGGTTTGAACTGCTCACCTTTTGGTTAGCAGCCAAGCACTTTATCTTGAGCTATAAAGTGTGGTAGGTGCCGTCGAGTCAATTCCAACTCATAGCAACACTATGTACAACATAACGGAGCACTGCTCGGTCCTGCACCATCCTCACAATCATGGCTATGTTTGAGCCCATTGTTGCAGCCACTATGTCAATCCATCTCATTGAGGGTCTTCCTCTTTCTTGCTGACCCTCCACTTTATCAAGCATGATATCCTTCTCCAGGGACTGACCCCTCCTGATAACTTGTCCAAAGCACATGAGATAAAGTCTCACCATCTTTGCTTCTGAGGAGCATTCTGGCTGTACTTCTTCCAAGACAGATTTGTTCATTCTTCTGGCAGTCGGTGGTATATTCAATATTCTTCTACAATACCATAATTCAAAGGCATCAATTCTTCTTTGCTCTTCCTTATTCATTGTCCAGCTTTTGCATGCATATAAGGCAATTGAAAACACCATGGCTTGGGTCAGGTGCACCTTAGTTCTCAAAGAGAAGTCTTTGCTTTTTAACACTTTAAAGAGGTATTTTGCAGCAGATTTGGCCAATGCAATGCGTCATTTGATTTCTTGACTGCTGCTTCCATGGGCGTTGATTGTGGATCCAAGTATAATGAAATCCTTGACAACTTCAATATTTTCTCTGTTTATCATGATATTGTTTATTGGTCCACTTGTGAGGATTTTTGTTTTCTTTGTGTGGGAGGGTTAAAAATACAGACTCTGGAGTCAGACTGGCTGGGTCAAGTCCTCCCTCCACCACCTCCTAAATGTATGACCTTGAGTGAGTTACTTACCCTCCCCAAGCCTTCCTTCTCTCATCTATAAACTGGAGATGACACTGCGCAGGATTGTTTGGGAGTTAAATGAGATCATGAATGGAAAGCACTGGGTCTGGCATGCCTGTATTATAAGTGAAACCCTCCCTACCTCCCTCCCCTCCCCCCTTCCCTGGGCGAGATCTGCTCTTACTGGCCTGTCCGGGGAAAACAGAAAAGTTGGTCCTGATATGCTGGGAAGCTGTATTCCCCATCCTCTGCATGGTATGTACTCCCCCTGTTTCTGCCATCCTAGTGGAAGGACAGGGGTGGGAGGTCAATGTAATGCTGGCCACCAGCTGCACCCTTACCCATGGTGGGCTTCCTGGACATGTGACCTGTGGGTTCCCACAGGGCCCCGAGCTCAGAAGTGCCCCACACTTGGTTTAATGCTCTCCTGCGGCCATCTTGAAATTCTCAATAATTTTTAAACAAGGGACTCCACATTTTCATTTTGCACTGGGCCCCACAAATTCTGTAGCTGGTCCTGCCCTCACCTGGGTGCTACTTCCCCTCCTGTTGTCCAGCATGGCTCTGGGATCTTCCCACCGGGACCAGCTGTTTCTTTAATAATGACCATCAGGCCAGCTGGGTGGGAGCCCTGCACAGAGGCACCCTGCTGAGGGGCATTGGTGGGGGCTGAATTTTAGCCAGAGCACAGCTCAGCAAGCTCTGCCTTCATCAGAGGTGGTACCTTTCTGTAATTCAACTTCCCAGAAGGAATGTCTTTTCCTAATTCTGCACAACTATGCTCTTGTGGCACAAAGGTTAAGCACCTGGCTGCTAACTGAAAGGCTGACTGTTGGAACCTACCCAGTTGCTCCTGAGGAGCAAAGACCTGTCGATCTGCTTCCATAAAGATTACAGCCTAGAAAATCTTCTGGGGCAGTTCTACTCTGTCACATGAGGTCACCGTGAGTTGGAATTGACTCAACAGCACCTAACAGCAACATGGAGCCTTAACCTCCTATAAAATAAAAGACATACAAAATACAAACCCAAATATTTTATTAGATCAACAAACATAAAATTTCTGTCAAATTGCTTTGAATTTTCAAAATACTTTCAAGTTCTGTACATATCTTACCATGGACTGGAAACAATTCATGGACCACAACAGATCATGGAGCACACTTTAGAAAGCACTGTCAAACCCATATTGAGGCAAGAAAAATGCCCTTAACAATTTTATAATTAACAATATACTTTATCACTTGTCTTGGAGTGAGTGGCATTTATTACTTATTATTATTATTACTATGTAGGTAAAGTTCTTTCCTTTCTTGCTACCCTTCAGGACCTGCTGGAATGAGGACAAGACCACATTAACCCACTACCATTGAGTCGATCCCAACTCACAGCGACTCCATAGGGTTTCCAGGCTGCGACATCTTTCTCCTGCAGAGCTGCTGGTGGGTTCAAATCGCCAATCTTTTGGTTAGCAGCTGAGTGCTTTAACCACTGCACCACCAGGGCTCCTTAAGACCGCATTAAACCAAACCAAAACCCGTTGCCGTCAAGTCAATTCCAACTCACAGCCACCCTATAGGACAGAGCAGAACTGCCCCATAGGGTTTCCAAGGAGCAGCTGACAGATTCAAAATGCTGACCTTTTGGTTAGCAGTTGAGCTACGGTGACGCAGTGGTTAAGTGCTAACTGAAAGGTTGGCAGTTCCAACCCACCAGCCATTCCACATGTGATGGTTAAGATTGTGTGTCACCTTGGCTGGGCCATGATTCTCTGTGTTTTAATGTAATCACTCCCATGGTTGAATATACTGTGAGTAGCCAAACAGATGAAAGGGAGTCTCCTTGGGGGTGTGGCCCACATCTGTATATAAGCAGACGTTCTGGCTTTTTGCTCTCTCTGGATCCTACGGCTGCTTCCTGTCGTCTCATCTCCCGTTCTTGGGACTTGAGCTCTCAGCTTATCTGCCGAACCTGGGATTCGTTGATCTGCACAGCCTGTGGGTGGGAGCCCTGCTCTCCGACCTTCCGATCTTGGGCTTGCCAGCTTCTGCAGCTGTGTGACTTAGGAGAGGCCTCTACCCTGATCCACGGACTTGGGATGTTCTAGCCTCTACAATTACGTAAGCTGTTTCCTTGATATAATCTCTGTCTGTATATATATATTTATATACTTTACTGGTTTTGCTTCTCTAGAGAACCCAGCCTTAAGACACCACAGAAAAAAGATGTGGCAGTCTGCTTCCATAAAGATTTACAGCCTTGTAAACTCTAAGGGGCAGTTCTACTCTGTCCAATAGGGTCACCATGAGTCGGAATTGACTCAACAGCAATGAGTTTTAAGACCACATTACTCCTTAATAATTGCTTCTTAGCTTGAAGAGAGACTCTGAAATGCACTTTTAAATAAATACTTGGCAAGAGCTTTTTTCTTCTGCCTTCACCTAAGGAAAGGGGAACCAAAAAAAGAACCCAAACCCGTTGCCGTCAAGTCAATTCAGACTCATAGCGACACTATAGAACCAAGTAGAACTGCCCTATATGGTTTCCAAGAAAAGGCTAGTAGATTCAAACTGCTGACCTTTTCATTAGCAGCCGAGATCTTAACCACTGCACCACCAGGGCTCCAGAGAAAGGGGACAGGAATGACTTATTCTCTTGGCTATATCTCTCCCTTCAGTAAAGACTTTGCACTTTCTAATTGAGTATTCATTCAAGGATATTTTCAATGTAAATCTTTGTGTGCACAGTTTTGGAGATTTTCTCTTCCTGAGAACATTTCTTTTACAACTTTACATTGAATAATAATTTCAAAGAATATAATATTCTGTGTTCAACATTTTTTTATACCTTAGAAATATTCCTCCACTTTCTTTTTCCATCCAGTATTGCTAATGAGATATCTGATATAAATCTGACTCCTAATCTTTGTTTAGTTATCTGTTCTTTCTTTCTGGAAGCACTTAGAATTTCCCTCTTTGTCTTTGGTGTTCTTAAATTCCATTACAATGTATCTAATTGTCAGTTTTTCTTTATAAGTTCTGTTTGCACCATTAATTATAGGAATTTTATATTCATTATTTCTTTGAATGTTTCCTTTCTTCCACTTTTTCCTGTCTTCTGGAACAAATATTACCTGGTTGTTGGTACAACTATCCTCCATATCGCTTAGATTTCATTTTCTATTTTCTATCTTTATTTTCTCTTTATTTTTTACCCTGCCACCTGGGAAAATTCCTCAATCTAAGCTTCCCACCTTGTGTCATTTGCTGCCACTGACCCAGGCAGGTCCTCTGGTCAGGGTTTTATCATTAAACACCTGGGAAGCGGCAGCACTGGCAGGAAAAGCCATCCCAGGGGGAGTGGTAGGGAAGAAGAATAAGATGAAAGAATGAATGCCTGAGGGTAGCTGAGCAACCTGCGCCTGTTTTCAGCAATTACTCACCCAAGCAAGGCTTTTGGACAACTATAATATTGTCTTCAAAAGGAGCCCTGGTGGCACAATGGTTAAGTGCTTGGCTGCTAACTGAAAGGAGGAGAAAAAATCTGGCAATCTGCTCCCATAGAGATTATAGTCTAGTAAACACTATGGGATAGTTCTACTCTGTCCTATAGGGTTGCTATGAGTTGGAAGCAACTCGACGGCACACAGTAACAATATTATCTCCCACCCCCATCTGTCAGTTTGTCATACTGTAGTGGCTTTCATGTTACTATGTTGCTGGAAGCTATGCCACCAGTATTTCAAATACCAGCAGGGTCGCCCATGGTGGACAGGTTTCAGCAGAGCTTCAGACTAAGACAGATAGGAAGAAAGGCCCAGCAATCTACTTCCAAAAACTGGCTAGTGAAAATCCTGTGGATCACAACAGAATATCATCACATATAGTGCTGGAAGATGAGCCCCCTAGGTTGGAAGACATTCAAAATACACAGTGGCCGCAACAATGGACTTAAGCATACCAACAGTCATGAAGATGGTGCAGTACCAGGCAACATTTTGTTCTGTTGTACATGAGGTCACTGTGAATCAGAGCTGACTTGATGGTAACCAACAATAACAATAATATTATCTCCAGAACTTGAACATCTCAACTGTTGCTTCTGAGGTAAAAGGGAAGGCAATGATTGTCCCAAGTCAAACTTAGAAGCTTCCTTCTAACCTATCCACTGCTAGCCAAACCTTGCCTTCTTCTGCTCCAGGACACAGCTGACCTCCTCTCCCCACAATCACACTCAGCAATCAGGACTGTCTTCAAGCTTCCTGCAGGATGGCGTGCACATTGTTTTGTTAGTTCTTCAAATCCAAGCTTCTTCATCCAATCTGTAGTTTTTCAGAATGGTTTTGGCAAAGGGCCTATGTTAATTTGTAATCTTGGCAGAAAAAAAAATGAAATGCACAACACAATAACTTGTGCATAGTTTAAAAGCACACACACACAGACACCCAACACCAAATATTTTTCAAGCAACCATATACCTAAACAAATTTTTGGAGGATAAAATGGAAGTGGAAATGGAGGATAAAGAAAAAAATAATAAAAATGAAAGAAAATTGGTGTCTTGCTCAAACCAATGATTATAGTGTGCTGTAAAAAGAAACCATGGTGCAATCAGGTTCTCAGGGTCATTTGGACAAGGAAATTCTAGAGTCACTGATACTCAGATCATGGTCTAGGAAGGGGGTCTTGTGCTCCAAGCTGGCACATCCCCTTGGCCTGCGGAATTCACGCCCACAGTAGGGATCCTGGTTACCCAACCTCTAGAAAAGAATATCATGTTTGGTAAAGTGGAGGGTCCACGAAAACGACAGAAACTCTCCTTGAGATGGATTGACGCAGTGGCTACAACAATGGGCTCAAACATACCAATAACTGTGAGGATGGCACAGAACCAGGCAAAGTTTCATTCTGTTATATATATGGTCACCATGAGTGACTTAGGAGTTAAAATTGGGACCATTATTCCCTGTTCTTGAGTATAAAGAATGTGTTCCAGCTGCAGCAACAAGGACACATCAGCTGGGCCCTGAGGTATAAAAACAATAGCTAGGACAATCTTGGAAAACATCTTTTAGAAACTTTTCACAGAAACAAATACTTAGGTAGAGCACAAAAGACCCACATGTTTTCCATTCTTATCTTTTTCTATTAGCATTTAGTAAATAGTAAGATTTGTTGGACCATTGAAGACCTTTCTGACTGTCATTACTGAAACTTGTACCAATGATTATTAACGACAGTTCTAAATGTTGAATCATGGTGATTCAGCAGTTTTTAGCCAATCTCTGAAAAGATGAAGTTTTTAATGATTTTAGCCATTTGTAATGTCTATATGCACTGATGATTCTGTAACATTCCTTGAACTCAGACAGATATAACTCTGGCAGCATGTTTGTCCATTTCCCTCTTTTGCCTCTTGAAACGTATGCTGAATAAAATCTTTCTTCTTTCTTTACTATAACTTGGTGGTGGTTTTACCCTAGTACAATTAAATGGTATAGTCGCAGCAGGATTTTCTGAAGCAGCGAATCCAGTCAATCTTGAAGAGACCTGGACTGCAGAGCAGAAACTGGCAAAGAGAAGTTCTGTCTTCTGGACCCCACCCATTCACACTTCACATTGTTTTGAAACCGATGGGGTAAGTGCTCTTGGAAAATGAGCCTTTGCTTATTCTTTTTTGTTCTCTTTCTCACAATTTCTTAAGCTTCTGTCTGGCATATTATTTTGAAAACCTGTTGTCTTTACTAAGAAGAATCTTTCTTAGATTTTTGCTTGATCATTTGGTTAAGAGTGACATCCAGTGACTCTTTTGGTAAACTGCAGTTTGGTGTCCAGACTCCAGCATTTGAAACATTGAAGAGGTAATTCTATTCTCAAAGAGCTCTGGGTCAGTATAAGCTGCAAAATATGGGCATGGGTCGACCAGTAAAAGCTATTTGGGCAGTCGCCAGCACTCATCATGAGCGTTAAAGACGCCCATGACAGGATAAGGTGGTTGCAAGACAGGCTAGAGCATTAGGCTGCTTGCCACTCACAAGCAAATTCTCGCTCAACGAAGGCCAAGCAAAACATTGTCCAAACTCTGTGGCATTCTTCATTAGGTTTCTTTTTATGACTCAGAGAAAATCTGGAAAATAGTGCTCTGTTTTGAACTCTCTTTCTTTTCCCCTTTCCAAATTTAAAATGGGAAATAACCAAGAGAAAGTAAAATTGACAACCCACCATCCAGCGCACCTGCTGCCTATATTGTAAAGAATTTTGGGCCTAATTCAGCTTGGTATTTAGACAAATGGCATGATTTAACAATGGCCTAAATGGGGTACTTTTGAATTGGCCAGATTAGTCTTTTTAAGAGGTGAGTTAGGAGCAAAGAGATCTAAATAAATCAGAATCACTGGGAAATATTTTTTAATTGGTACTTTGAATCCTTGAGAAGACAGCAAATGAAAACTTTTGTTCAGGTCAAGAAAATATTGTTAAGCAACCAAAACAGATCTTGGCATTGCAGAAAGGTCAGTCAGATAGCGTTATTTAATTCTTTAATGAATAGAACTCCTATGGGTATTAAAGAGGATGGAAAAAACTCAGGAAGAAAATAGGAAAAACCTGCTTCTCTGTATCCTGATTTGACTTCTAATTCTCTTTTAGCTGAATTACCTTTTCATTCTGGTGATTTGTTTAAATCTAAGTCTCTGTCTCCTTTGATGCCTTTGGTAGTTAGACAGCCTAAATTAACAGGTGACCCTGTAAAAGTTACAGTGAATCTTTGATCTAAGTCCAAATTATGGGCAATTGTAAAAGATTTTCCTGACCCTCATGAAAATCCACAGAAATTTTTACATAAATTTACTATTTTGACTAGCACCTATGAGCCAGGCCTTTCGGATTTATATAATTTGTTGCATATGGCACTAGGTTCAGGAGAAGCAGTTAGATGGATGACTGAAGCCAGTGGAAGGACCCAGAAGCAAGTTTAGTTACAAAAACTGGAGTTACAGGAAAAGAATTAAGAAATGAAGTTCAGGATTTAGTTAAATAATTAATAAATGAATTGCTAAGAATATTTCCAAAAAAGATTGACTGGACAAGAATTCAGGCTTGTAGACAAGAAAAGGAAGAAAATGTGGATACTTTCATGGCTCATTCTTCCAAACTGTTTAAAGAAAATTCAGATTTAAGGGAAGTTACAAAAGAACATTGGCTTGTATTTAATTCTGTGTTTTTGAGGGGATTGTTGCCTGAACTAGCAGTTTTAATGAAAAGACAGAATTTGAACTGGTACAATGTGAATCCTTCAGAATTGGCTACAGGGGCTTACAAATTAGCTTAAACTCAGGAAGAAAAGAATAGGGAAAGCAAGTTGAAGACTAGAGAGCAAAAAAAGAAATTAATGGCTTTGCAGTTGCAGCAGCTACAAAGTAGGGATAATAATGATAGGGTCCAGCCAAGGGACAACCTCAACTGAACATACCCAAAAACGAGCTGGTTTGCAACTACCATAAGAAGCGCCATCATTTTAAGAGGGATTGTTTAAAACTTAGGAATAAACAAAGGGTTACTCCTTCAGCACCACCGTTACCATCGCAGTGACGGTGCTCCAGGGATTTAGGGATTTTCACCATGGTTCCCCTTAACAGTCTGGGAGAAACAAAGCTCCAGGTAAATGGGGAGCCCTGTACCTTCCTGACTGACACGGGGGCTACCATGTCAGCAATAAATCCCACTTGTTTGCATAAGTTCCTTCCTCAGAGTAACAAAACTTCTAAACTCATGGAAGTTTCAAATGAAGAACAAATTTTGCTTCATTCAAAGCCAGTACCAATAGTGACAATTTACATCCATTTCTTCTCAGCAATGACACCCCTGTTAATCTATTAGGGCGAGATTTATTATCCAAATGGCGATGCCACATACAGTTTACTGATAGTGGAGAAATTCTATTAAACTTTCCTTCCATTAGATGACTCAATTACTGAGAGAAAAGTAGAAGACACCTTATGCTTTATTCAAGGGTTAATGGAAGTATAAGAAACTATAGAATAGGTTCAGGGAGGAGAAAATGAATTAGAACAAGTACCCACTGAACTTCGGGCAAAGACAACCACAGATGTAGGAAATCTTGTCAGATGAACCTATTCAGGTGCAAATAGATACTTCTAAACCTTTGCCTACAATAGCTCAATATTCATTAAAGCCTGAAGCTATACCAGGGTTAGAGCCTATTATCTAAGATTTCCTTCAGCAAGTACTGCATTAGTCCTTGTAATACTCCTATTTTTCCAGTAAAGAAAATGAGAGCCATAAAGAAGATTACAATATCTAGATTCCCTGTAGTTCCCAATCCTCATTTACTCTTAGCCCAGGTATCAAGCGATGCTGTATGCTTTACAGTTATAGATCTTTGTAGTGCTTTCTTTAGTATCCCTGCTCACCAGCATAGTCAATACTTATGTGATTTCTTCTGGAAAAATTGACAATATATGTGGAGAGTTCTCCCACAAGGGTTCACTGAAAGTCCAACTTATTTTTCACAAGTATTGCATTCAGATTTGGTTCCATTTCAGTTTAAACATGGATCAGTGTTATTGCAGTATACAGACAACCTCATGATTTTTTCCAGTTCTAAACAAAGTAATGTTCAAGATAATATTTTGATATTACAGTTTTTAGCCATTAGAAGGAATAAGGCATCCAAAGAAAAACTACAATTTGCCCAACCCACTGTTAAATACTTAGGACATCTTATTTCAGCTGAAGGTATTTCTATAGACCCAAAAAGAAAGGAAGCTATATTAACTTTTCCTTTGCCTCCTACAAAGAAAGAGTTAAGGAGTTTTTTAGGTCTTTGTGGATATTGCCAAAATTGAGTTCCAAATTTTTCATTGTCAGCCCAGCTCTTACATCACTATCTGAAAAAGAAGTTATTGATCCTTTTTCCCTTTCTAAAGAAGGTGCAGAAGCAGTACACACACTTTAACAAGCCCTTTTAATCACTCCTGTTGTGGGTTTTCCAAATTATGCTTTGAAGTTTTCTCTGTGTGTAAAGGAACAAAATGGGAATGGTTGTGGTGTTTTAACTCAGAAACATGGAGATCATCAGAGGCCTTCAGGGTACCACAGTCTTCAGTTAGGTCCAGTTGCTCATGCTTATCCTCCATGCTTAAGGGCTATAGCAGCAACTGCTCAACTAGTACAAAACACTGCAGATATAGATATAGGTAATGACTTAAGTTTGTTTCACATGAAGTAGCTGCTGTTCTCAGATCTACTTTAACTCAGCATCTATCTGCCAACAGATTAATCTCTTAGAAAGCCTTTGTATTGACAGCCCCAAATATTCAAATACATGTTGTTAAACTTTAAATCCCGCTACTCTTTTCCCTGAGGAAGGAGTACCACATGACTGCTTTGATTTAACAGATCAACTTCTGACCCCAAGAGGAGATCTCCAGGAAACTCCTTTGGCTAACCCTTCTTTAGTTTTATTTGTAGATGGTTCTTATGTAAAACCAAATCGAACTTCAAGCAAATATCAGGGAGGATATGCAGTGACTACGTCCTCAGAGGTATTGGAGAGTGGACCTTCACCTCAGGTAACTTCGGCACAACAAGCCAGGTTAGTGGCTCTTATTCAAGCTTGAAGCTAGCAAAAGAACAATCTGTGCCCATATTTACAGATTCGAGGCAATTGTTTCTGGTTTGTTTCTGATTTTGGAATGCTGTGGAAAAAAGCGGGGATTTTTAACATCAGGAGGATCTCCCATTAAGAATGGGAGGTATGTGACTAAACTTTTAGATATCTTATTTATACCTTCAGAAATGGCTGTGGTTAGGATACAGGCACATCAGTCAAAATGGCAACCTCGGACTGAGGAGGTAATTGGGAATGAGTTAGCTGATGCTACAGCTAAAAGAGCGGCTGGTAGAGAGAACAAAAAACCCATCCAACTTTATCTGAAAATCCTTTAAGAATAGTTAAAACAGAATCTGTTGAGACTATGACCATTCTAAGCTTATACAAAGTCAAAAAGTAAGAATACAAAAGCCTACAAAATCCCTATTTTTAATTCAGAATCCAAATTTAGAGATATTAAAAAAGTAACAGATATTAGCCCCTGAAACTGAAATAACAGAATGGAAAGCAGGTGAATGCCATATTAATAAAGAAACTGAATTGTGGATGGCTTCTGGAAATAGGATTATTGTTCCTAAGGGAATACATATACCTTTGTTATCAGCCTGCTTATTAGAATTTAAAGAACAATGGGATGAAGATTTAATTGCACTCCTAGGTAAACATTTCTGGGGAAACTTTGCAGATGCAGCTTGTTATTTGAATGACAGACATGGTAAAATAGACAGATTTCTATTAATGTATGAAGGAACAGGATAAGACAACTACCATCCTGGATAAACTCATTTTGGAAATAGAGAGAAATGTAGTGTGTTGGGGATGGAAATCAGGTTTACTTCCACCATTAATAGAAGATACAGAGAAAACAACAGATGCTGGGTGGCACGGTTACTTTTATACCAAAAAGCTGTACCTCCTTCAGAACAACAAATATGACGAAAGGAAGGATGTACTTTAAATTCCGACACAAATCTTTGGATCGGACCTGATCAAACTCTGCTAATGTCAAAAGAATTACATCTTGTAGTTTATAGTTTTCATCAAAAAGATCATTTGGGAAGAGATAAAACTCTACAAAATATTAACAAATATTATTGGGGTCATTTCTGGAAAACTGAATGAAGTGGTGAAATATTGCACTATTTGCCAAGAATTTAACCCAGGAAAAACTTATTTGGCTCCTCAGGGTCAATATCCCCTTCCCACAGGACCCATGACTGAATGGCAAGTGGATTTTATACAACTTCCTCCAGTTCAAAATTATAAGTATGTTTTAGTCATGATATGCAGATATGCTCATTGGGTAGAAGTATTTCTGTCAGAATGCTACTGTAACCTTTTTTGCTGAAAAACTGTTAGAAAATATACTTCCTATGTGGTGTATTTCTCATACCCCGTGTAGTGATAGAGGTTCTCACTTCACTGTCCAAATTTTGGCAGCAGTTTGTAACATTTTTCCTATCTTGTGTCAACTGCATTGTCCATATCATCTGAAATCTTTGGGATTAGTTGAAAGAACAAATGGAATAATAAAAGTTCAGTTAGCTAAGCTTACTGCTTCTTTAAAACGAGCATGGCCTCAAGTGCTTTCAATTGTATTGATGAATCTGTAATTCACCCCTTTTGGTCCTCACAAGTTAACACCGTTTGAAATAGTCACTGGACGTATTTTGCTTCTTCCTTATAATGCTATAATTTCTGATTCAAATTTGATCTCTAATAGGGCGTTGGAGCCCTGGTGGCACTGTGATTCAGAGCTCGGCTGCTAATCAAAAGGCTGGAAGTTCAAATCCACCAGCTGCTCCTACTCTGTCCTATAGGGTCACTATGAGTTGGAATCGACTCGACAGGAACAGGTTTTTTTTAAATAGTTCGTTAAAGTATTGTCAAAGCTTAATACAGTATGTTAAAGCCAATAATAAAGTGATTAAACATGCTTATGCTCAAACTTCTACTCCTAATTTTGTAGGTGTTAGTGCCCCAGAACCTGGTGACTATGTATTTTGGAAATGACGTCAGATAAAAGGCTCTTTACAGCCAAAATGGTAAGGTCCCTATTTAGTTTTACTAATAAATGAATTTGCTGCAGAATTACAGGGTGTAAGATCCTGGGTACTTTTCCAAATTAAAGAAAACCAAACCTCCTGATTGGGTGACTGAAGCAGCAGGAGGACTGAAGTTGAAATTTAGACGTCCTTCCAAAACGACCACCAACCGACCTCCTCTCTTGGGTGACTGACTCAAAAGTACAATTTAGATATTTTTTATTTAACGTATTATTTATCACTTTGCTAATCTCTATTAATTAACTTTGATTTAAAGTGATGTTAGTCATTTATTTTGTTACTCTTGTATTTGTTAGAGGAATAGATACTTGGAAAGAAAATGCTTTTGTTCACGATGATCACAATCTGTAGCAAGTGATGGTAATTTGACACAGTGTTGAATTTGTCATCAAAATCCTAGTTCTGTTAAAGAAAACTCTGACCCTTTGGCATCCCTCGTGTTAAATTGTTACTTAATTCCACCTCCCACTCTAAACTCTAGCAAGGTTTTGTCCCATGCAATTAGAGTTAAGTTATTGACTCCTCCATCTGTAATCCAAAGACCTTCAATCCCATGCTTATTATCACCCAGATCTGGTTAAATGATTACTTGTGTGACACCCAGTTACTTCAAAGATATCATCGTTTGCCTTGTAATAAGGATGGATATTTTATAGAATTATATCAACACCCTCCTAAAGATATAGGCGATTGGTATGAAGAGTGCTGTAACAAGCTAGTTGAAATTGCAATCCATAATCAGTTACCTCGTCCTCATGATTATAATAATGAATGTTGGAAAAATCTTATCTACATAGAATTATGACTAGGAAGACTATCTGTGATAATTCTCTAATGGAAACTTGGTTGTCACATATGTATTTTTCTGTACCTTCTGTTTCCTCCAGACAAACTTTGTGTGCTCTTTATGGATATATGTTTTTGTGTGGTGGAGCCAACTGTATTAGTTTAGATGATCCCTTTCCAATTGACAGTGAATTTACATGGGCAATCTCTTGTTTAGATTCCTGGTGAATGTGTGGGCAATGCACTTTGGGAACTTTAGGATTACCTTTAGATATTCATAGTAATGATGCTAGTAAATGTTGGAAAGGTAATGTTAAATTGTTATACTCTGTGAAACGAGAGTAAGAAGAAAACCCATTGGTTCAACACTCATTGTGGGGTTGGTCATTTCTAAGAGCTTTAATTCCTCCTTATGGTATAGTTGAATTGGAAAAATCTTTAAGAATTTATCAGTCACTGTGGGACAAATGGAAACCCTGATGGCATGCTGGTTAAGAGTTCAGCTGCTAACCTAAAGGTCGACAGTTCAAATCCACCATCCTATCCTTGGAAACCCTATGGGGCAGTTCTACTCTGTCCTATAGGGTCGCTATGAGTCGGAATCAACTCGATGGCAATGGGTTTGGTTGTTTTTTTTTTTTTTTTTTTTTTTTTTTTAAATGGGACAAATAGCAGGCGAAGTTGCTAATGGAATGAAAACACAAGAGTCATCTCTGACCTCATTAGTCAAGGTGGCATTAGATAACATAATAGCCTTAGATTTTTTTAAAAAAATTTATTGTACTTTAGATGAAGGTATACAGAGCAAATTGGTTACTCATTAAACAATTAATACACATATTGTTTTGTGACATTGGTTGCCAACTCCACAACATGTCAACACTCCCCCTTTCTTGACCTTGGGTTCCCTGTTACCAGCTTTCCTGTCCCCTCCTGCCTTCTCATCCTTGCGCCTGAGCTGGCTTGCCCATTTAATCTCATTTTGCTTTACGGGCCTGTCTAATCTTTGGCTGAAGGGTGAAACTCAAGAGTGACTTCATTACTGAGTTAAAAAAATGTCCAGGGACCATACTGTCAGGGTTTCTCCAGTCACTGTCAGACCAGTAAGTCTGGTCTTTTTTTGTGACTTAGAATTTTGTTCTACATTTTTCTTCAGCTCTGTCCAAGCCTTAGATTTTTTATTAGCCCAAGAAAGTGGAGTCTGCGCTGTAGCAAATACCTGTTGTTGCATTTGGATAAATACCGCAGGAGAAGTAGAACAAGATATACGTACAATTAGACAGCAAGCTACTTGGTTACACACTATAATACCCCTACAAACACCAGATTTATTTGGTTGGTTACCATCAGGAATAAGTACATGGGCTAGATCACTATTGCAAGGAATATTTAATAGTCTTAGTCTGCATCTTGATAGTATCAGACGTAAGAAAACTTATCTTCTGTTGTCTTAAACACTTAAAAGGTAAAAGAAAGGCTCGGGCTAAAATGTTGATGTACATCGATTCTGCTCATTTTTACAATATGATTGATGGAAAGTCACTTTTACTTAAGATCCTAGTGAAAAACTAGATGGTATCCAGGGGAAATCCAGCACCGTGAGTTTAAAGAACCTGCCATGGCCACCATCTAGGAGCCCGATTAAATCCAGGTTTTGATCATCGATGTGTTATCCTGGTGTCTTAGTTATCTAGTGCTGCTATAAAAGAAATAGCCCAAGTGGCTGGCTATAACAAACAAAAATTTATTCTCTCACAGTTTAAGAGGCTAGAAGTCCAAATTCAGGGTGCCAGCTCCATGGGCAGGTCCTTGTCATCAATCTTCCCCTGATCTAGGAGCTTCTCAGCATAGGAAACCCAGGTCCAGAGGATGCACATGCTCCTGGCTCTTCTTACTCAGTGGTAATGTGATCCACCTGTCTCTCTACTAGCTTCTCTCCCTTATATCTCAAAAAAGATTGACTCAAGACACAACCTAATCTCGTAGATTGAGTCCTGCCTCATTAACATAACTGCCTCTAATCCTGCCTCATTAACATCATAGAGGTAGGATTTACAACACATAGGTACATCACCATCAGATGACAAAATGGTGGACAATCATAAAATACTGGGAATCATGGCCTAGCCAAGTTGACACACATTTGGAGGTACACAATTCAACCCATAACACCTGGTGAAGAACCAGATGGTATCCAGTGGGAAACCAGCACTGTGACTTTAAAGAGCCTGCTGTGGCCACCATCTAGGAGCCGTACTAAGTCCAGGTTTTGTTCATTGATGTGTTATCTCCAATCTCTGACGAAAAGGAGGGAGTGACTTAGGAGTTAAAATTGAAACCATTATTCCCTGTTCTTGAGTATAAAGAATATGACCCAGCTGGAACAACAAGAACTCACAAGGACACATTAACTGGGCCCTGAGGTATAAAAACAATAGCTAGGACAATCTTGGAAAACATCTTTTAGGAAACCTTTCACATAAACAAATACTTAGATAGAGCACAAAAGACCCACATATTTCCATTCTTATCTTTTACTCTTAGCATTTAGTAAATAGTAAGATTTGTTGGACCAATGAAGACCCTCCTGACTGTCATTACTGTAACTTGTACCAATGATTATTAAGAAGGACAATTCAGAATGTAGAATCATGCAGGCAAGAAGGCAATGGGATGACATATATAAAACCTTGAAAGAAAAAAATTGCCAGCCAAGAATAATATATCCTGCAAAACTCTCGTTCAAATATGATGGTGAAGTTAGGACATTTCCAGATAAACAGAAATTAAGGGAATATGTAAAAATCAAACCAAACTTACAAGAATTATTAAAGGGAGTCCTTCGGTTTGAGAACAACCAACATCAAACGACAGCTTGAATCTAGGACACGAGATTGCACCAGCCAGATACCAACCTAGGAAATGAACTCTCAAGGACTATTCAAAACCAAAAGATTTACAGTGGGGAACCACAGAGGTTAATCTGTAAATGACAACAGCATCAGAACAATAAAAGAGGAACTAAACAGTGTAGGTATAAAACTTTCTAATGGAGAGGAAGGCAAGGCAATACCAAGTAATAATAGACTGGTTCAAACCTAGGAAGATGAGGGTAAATTTCAAGGTAACCTCAAAGAAAGTTAACAAACCTACTCATCAAAATAAAGAAGAAAAACAAAGTCTCAGTAAAAACAAAAATCCACAAACAAAAGAAATTCAGCACAAGAGAGTAAGAGGAACAAAGAAAACATCTGCACCACAAAAAAAAGCACTACAAAATGTAGAATTACAGTGATTCAGCAGTTTTTAGCCAATCTGTGAAAGGGTGAAGCTTTCAATGATTTTACGTGTTTGTAATGTCTCTATATACTGATGATTATGTAATATTCCTCAGACTCAGAAAGACATAGCCCTGGCAGCATGCTTGTCCATTTTTCACTTTTGCCTCTTGGAACATATGCCAAATAAAATCTTTCTTCTTACTTTAGTATAACTTTGTGGTGATTTTACCCTAGGACATGAGTCAGAGCTGACTAGACAGCAACTAACTAACAACAATAAAGATTGTACTACTACTCATCTTGGATCAAGAAACTCTGAAAATGGCCTCTTGGAGAAGAGATGAAGGATTTTAGAGGTTCTCTGGGAAAAGCTAAGTCTTTAGAAAAACACCAGCCCTTAGTCACCTCCCCATGAGCACGTCTTCACTGTGATTTCCAACTCTTTTATTTGGCCAGTGTAGTGATGAGGTTTTTACTGGTCTCTGAAGACCTTGAAAATCGAAATCCAGACCATCTGAGCTGCCTACACTGGATTCAGACCCTAGCCCAGAAGACTTTTCAAAGGCAAAACTACTGTTGAAGTCCATTCCCAGAGGGAAACAATCACATCAACCTCTTTATTTATAGAGGAGATGAAAGGGCCAGCTAGTGATGGGGGGACTTTCACACTCTTCAATTGGGTCACAGCCTGGGAATAATTGTCATCTAAGTGAGAGCTTGTAGGAGCAAGGTACTCAGAAGCCAGAATACTGACAATACAGTAGCAACAGCGGCAACAGCAGTGTCTCAACAACTTCCACTTACCGTCAAGTAGGCTCCGATTGATAGCAACCTTCTGTATAACAGAAGAAATGTTGCCTAGTCCTACATATTCCTCACAATAGTAGATATATTTGAGCCCATTGTTGAAGCCACTGAGTAAATTCATCTCATTGAGGGTTTCCTCTTTTTTTCCTGACCCTCTACTTTACCAAGTATGATGTGCTTCTCCAGTGATTGGTCCCTCTGATGATATGTCCAAAGAAAGCAAGCTGAAGTCTCACCATCTTCACCTCTAAGGAGCAATCCTATGAGGTAGATAATCTTGTTATTCCCATTTTCCATTCATTCACTGAACAGGATATTTATTGAACATTTTCAATGTTCCAAGCACAGGACTGGGCATTAGAATACGTTATGACCCAGGTAAGCAAGGTCTCTGACTCCTGGGGCTTATAATCCACTGAGAAGAGATAGATGCAGACAATAAACAAATTATAAGATAAAAGATAGTAGTTAAGTACAGTAAAGAAAATCAAAGTTGGCACGAGACCAGAGGAACTGGATGGTGCCCAGCTACCGTTACTGAACATTTTGATCAAAGGTTCTATAGAAGAACTCTGATGGAAAGGGGAGAAATGTAGAACAGAATTTCAAATTCTCATGGATTCCAGACTTTCTGGAGCCATGGAGGCTAGATGAACCCCTGAAACTATTGCCCTGAGATAATCTTTAAACCTTAAACCTTAGACCTTAAGCCAAAAATATCCCCTTAGACTTTAAGCCAAAAGTATCCCCCTAGACCTTAAGTCAAAAATATCCCCCAAAGTCTTCTTAAAACTAAACAATAGTTTAGCTTAACTAGTAAAGAGTGTCTGTCTTGAGCATTGTGCTCTTTTGAAGTCTACCTATATGAGATCAGATTGATAATGGCAACTCAAAAGATCAGATAGGAAACTTAGGGGACAGTGAGTTTATGTTAATGGGGGAGGAACAGTCAGGAAGGAGGGTGTTAACGGTTGCACAGCTTGAAGAATGTAATCAATGTCACTGAATAGTACAGCTAGAAATTGTTGAATTTGTGTATGTTTTGCTGTGTCTATTCTCAACAACAACCAAAATAAAATAAATTACATTAAAAAAGAAAATCAAAGCAAGGGAATAGGAGAGGGCAGGGGTAAGCCAGAGGCAAGTGTTTTAGATAAGGCGGTCAGGGAAGGTACTGCAGAGGAGATGACATTTGAAGTGATAGCCTGCACGATATGAAGGAGTCAGCCCTAAGATGATCGAGAAGAAATTGGGCCCAGGCCGAGAGAACAGCTAAGAGGCAGGACCAAGCTTGACATATTTGAGGTGGCAATGTTGACTTTTACCTGAGCCCTGTGTTCCTGGAAATCAGTAATGGTTAAAGAAATCCTCCCATCCTTTGCACTCCAGAAAAGTCTACTGCAAAGAAACATCCTTTCCTATATGACTTAGATAAAACTCATGGATGCCCCTCTATTTTACCTAAGACAAAGTCAGACACCGTAAAACCCATTGCTGTTGACTCGATACCAGCTAATGGTGACCCCATGAGTAGAACTGCTCCATAGGGTGTTCTTGGCTGTATTCGTTACAGAAGCATATTGCTGGGTCTTTCTTCTGCAGCACCGCTGGGTGGGTTCAAACTGACAATCTTTAGGTTAGTGTTGTCGTTGTTATTAGGTGCCATCCAGTTGGGTCCAACTCATAGCGACCCTATGTACAACAGAATGAAACACTGCCCAGTCCTGCACCATCCTCACAATTGTTGTTATGCTTGAGCCCATGATTGCAGCCACTGTATCAATCCATTTTGTTGAGGGTCTTCCTCTTTTTCGCTGACCCTCCACTTTACCAAGCATGATGTCCTTCTCCAGGGAAGGGTCCCTCATGATAACATGTCCAAAATACATGAGACGAAGTCTTGCCATCCTTGCTTCTAAGGAGCTTTCTGGCTGTACTTCCTCCAAGACAGATTTATTCGTTCTTCTGGCAGTCCATGATATATCAATATTCTTCCAACTTACATCTTAAAAAGATTAATCTGGCCATGAGTAGGTCAGTTAGCAGTGGAGAGGCTGATGGCAGGGAGCCTGAAGGCCTGAGGGGGCCAAGAGGAGCTTGTCCTCAGGGAGCTAAGAGGAGGCCTGTCCTGAGGGGGCTGAGAGAGCTGTCCTGCACTGAAGGAAGGAAGGATATCCTCTTCTCTTCAAGGGCTGTAACACTGAAGACAGAGAACCAGAAGGGGCCCAGCACCAGAGCCGGCAGCGACAGATGGCAGGGCTAAGAGGAGCTGTCCTGAGGGGGGTAAGAGGAGTTGTCCTGAGGGGACACAGAGAAGCCTGTCCTCAAGGGGCTGAGAGGAGCCTGTCCTCAAGGGGCTGAGAGGACTCCTGCATGGTCGAGAGAAGCTGAGAGCTGTCCTGCACTGAAGAAGGGAGACTTTGCCTACATGCTTCCTGATCCTGATCCTGAGTTGTAGCCTGTTGATCCTGATCCTGAGTTGTATCCTGTTACTTCCTTAATAAACCACTTAACTGTAAGTGTAATCTGTGAGTTCTGTGTGGCCATTGCCATGAATCGTTGAATCCAGCAGAGCAGTAGAGGGTGCCGTGTCTGGTGTCAGAATTGGTAAAAAGGTTGGAGTGTGGAGGTAAGTCTGACCTTCACCCCATAAGAATCAGCTTTGGGCTGATGCTGATCTTGATTCTCTCTCTTCCTCCTGAATTTAGAGGACTTCAGATACTACTGGAACATCTCAGTGTCTAAGTCATTCTGTTTATTGGTGACCCTGGACTTTAGCACAACACTGGTCTTGGACACGGGCTCAAATTCTGAATCTTCTGCTTTCAGGTCTAAGGGGATGGGGGTTCTTGCTGCTTCCCAGAACTACTGAGCAGATTCCTTAATTTACCCAAAGTGGAGGTGGGGGGCATGTCACTGGGTTCCTACCTTCAGGCCTTTTCTCTCTCCCCAAACACACAGACAGATCCATTCACCCTCCATCATCTCCTTGAAGAACAAAGGGGAAATCTACACAGTGCCAAGGCAGAAACAACCAGGGCCAGATAAAGGAGAAGTGCTCTGAGCCAGGCCAGAGGACTTCACCTGTACCCTCACCAAGGGACACGGAATTAGTGGGGAACAGATGGACACTGTCCATGTGGTGAGGGAGAGAGGCAATGCCTAAGGGTGGGGACTCAGTGACGACTGTTCCCCACCAACACTGGGTGAGTTAAGGAACCTGCTCAGCAGTTCTGGGAAGCAGCATGCACCTCCCTCAATCCTTTAGGCAGAAAACTCAGCAAATTTTAATCCACATCTAAGACTAGAATGAGATCCATTGGGACCATGGAAGAAGAAACAAAGCAGAGGAAGTGTCCAGCTGAGCCTTGTACAGTGGCAAGGCAACTGATCATTCCATCGCTAGTCATGCCAAGCAGGAGGAAGTTTCAGTATTTGATGTGTCACGCCAGGCACAGCTACCTGCAGAGGGCAGTAGGAAATCCACCTGATGTTGCAACTGACCTATAAGAATTTAGGAAGGGCCTGATGTGACCACTGCTCACATATCAGTGGTTCAGCTGTGATTCAGTGGTGACTGATATTTGGGCAAATGGTACCCATCACCTCACCTTGGGCAAGGTGGGGGCAGAAGATGCAGATATCACTGCTACATCTGTGATTATTACTTTTTTACTTTTTCTTACTTTAAAGTTTGTACATTTGTGCTTTCCCCCAATAGATTATATTATTAGGTATTTTTTCTTTCTATAACCAACTCTTTGATTTACTAATTCCACTATTTTTCCATATTTTTATTTATTAATGTCTGTTCTTACAGGGTCGCTATGAGTCAGAATGAACTTGATGGCAATGCATTTTTATCTTTATTATTTCCTTCCTACACTTTCCTTCACTTTATTTTGCTGTTATTTTTCTAACTTCTTGAATTGAATGCTGAATTCATTTATTTCATTTCTCCTGGCTTATAAATGCATTTAAGACTATAAATTTTCTGAATACAGTTTAATCCATAACTCGTAAGTGTGAAATGTTGTTTTCATTATTAAGTTTCCAATATTCTGCAGTATTTAAAATGTCTTCGTTTTTTTAATTTATTTTTGTTTTTGCTGTTGTTGAGAATATACACAGCAGAACATACACCAATTCAACAATTTCTACATGTTCAATTCAGTGACTTTAATTACATTATTCAAGTTGTGCAACCATTCTCACCCTCCTTTTCTGAGTTGTTGCTCCCCTATTAACATAAACTCATTGCCCCCTAAGTTTCCTGTCTAATCTTTAGAGTTGCTGTTGCCAATTTGATACCACATAGATAGCTCTTAAAAGAGCACAATTCTCAAGGTAGACTAAAATGTCTTTATATTAGAATTGTTTAAAAGTAGGATGGGAGCTTTTCTTTCTTCTTCTGTTGTTTATTTCTGTATATAATTGCATTTTTAACTTTGCACTATTTCTTCTTTTTCTTTGAGACCTAACATATGGTCCGTTTTTGTTTACGTTCCACACAAACTTGACTAGAAGGCATCACTTGTGTTTACAGGACATAGTATCAGAGCTATTAGATTTTTTCATTCAGTAAACATTTACTGAGCAGATACTATGTTGGAGCACTGCTCCAGGTGCTCAGAACACAGCAGATAAAACAGACCAAGATCCCTGCCCTTGGGGGAAGAGGAAACAGTCATGAAACAATAAACATAATAAATAAGTAAATTTTATATTATGTTACCAAAAACCAAACCCATTGCCATCTAGTCTATTCTGACTCATAACGACCCCATAGGACAGAGTAAAACTGTCCCATAGGGTTTCCAAGGAGCAGGTGGTGGATTCAAACTACTGATCTTTTGGACAGCAGAGATCTCTTAAACACTCTGCCACCAGGGCTCCATATAGTATGTTAGAAGGTGATAAATGCTATGGAAAAAAGAAAAGTACAGCAGGCTAAGGGGAATGGAGATGTGAAGGAGGGGTTGTAGCTGAAAACAGGGTAGTCAAGGTGGGCCTCATTGAGAAAGTGACATTTGAACAAAGAATTGAAGGAAGTGAGGGTGTTAGCCAATCAGATATCTAGGGGAACAACCTGGGCCAAAGCCCTAAGCAGGAACGTGCCTGTCATGTTCGAGGACCAGCCAGGAGACCAGAGTGGATGGAGTAGTGATGGAGGGTGCATAAAAGGGAGAGGTTACTAGATGATGTGGGATTTTGTAGGCCATGATGAAGACTTTGTCTTTCACTCCTATAAAAACGGGAACCCCTGCAACAATACGAGCAAAGTGAGGTGATGTGACTTACTTTGAACATGGTCCCTCTGGCCAATGTGTTGAGAAGGACTCTAGGTGGCAAGGGTAGAAGCAAGGTGCTGGTCTTTCCTATGGCAGTAATACAGGTGAGGAACAGTGATGACTGAAACCAAGATGGTAGCCATGGAAGTAGTGAGAAGTGGTCAGATCCTGAATATACTGTGAAGGCAGAGCACCAAGATTTTCTGATGGATTGGATATGGGGTGAGGGAAAGAGAAGAGTAAAGGATGATGCCAACGTTTTCAGCTTGAGCAACTAGAAGTAGAAATTACCATCGAGATGGGGAAGATGGTAAGTGGAGCAGTTCTGGGGAACAGATCAGGAGTTTGCTTTTGGTCAAGTTGAGTTTGATGCCTACTAGACATCCAAATGGAGAGGCTGAGTAGACAGTGGAATAAATGAGTCTCAAGCTGGTTAGACTACAAACACAAATTTGAGAGTCAGTAGCCAATAAACCAAAACAGTTGCTGTCAAGTTGACTCTGACTCATGACAACCCCATGTGTGTCAGAGTAGAACTGTGCTCCACAGAGTTTTCAATGGCTGATTTTTTGGAAGTAAAACACCAGACTTTTCTTCCAAGGTGCATCTGGGTGGACTCAAACTGCCAACCTTTCAGTTAGCAGCCAAGTGTGTTAACCATTTGCACCTCCCAGGGACTGCTATTAGTTAGTATGTGGTATTTAAAGCCATGAGAGTTTATTATATCACTAAGGGAGTAAGTATGGAGAACAGAAAACGTCCAAAGACTGGGCCCTGAGGAAAGAGGCTGGGAAGAGAGATGAGGAGTAGCCAGCAAAGGAGACTGAGGAGGAGCAGCCAGAGAGGTGGGAGGAAAACCAGGAGACTGTAAGGTCCTGGAAGCCAAGTGTAATGGTTAAAGTTATGTGTCAATTAGTCTAAGCCATGATTCTCAGTGGTTTGGCAGTTATGTAATGATGTAGTTTGGCAGTTACGTAATGATGTAGCTATCCTCTGTTTTGTGATATAATGTAATCACCTCCATATGTGATCTGGTGTGATCAACAAATCCGTTGTAAGAGGATTTTCCTCAGGGGTGTGGCCTGTATCCAATATATATGGACATTCTGGCAAAGCTTGCTGCTTTTTCTTGCTCTGGATCCTGCATCCTGCTCATCATCATTTAATCTCTGGTTCTTGGGACTTCAGCCAGCAGCCTCCCATATTGCCTGCTAATCTTAGGATTCGTCAGCCTCCACAGCCCATGAGCCAGCTGCCTGCCATCTGACCTGCCAATCTTGGGTTCGTCAGCCCCAGCAGCTACATGAGTCAGGAGAAGCCTCCAGCCTGATACCTGACCCATGAACTTGGGACTTGCCAGCCTCTACAACTGCATGAGCCATTTCTTTGAGATAAATCTTTCTCTCTCCGTACGTGTAGATATATGTATACACACACACACACACACACACACACACACACACACACATATATATATTCGCTTTACTGATTTTGCTTCTCTAGAGAACCCAGACTAAGACACCAAATAAAGAAGATGGATCAAGGAGGTGAAAGGATCAGCATGTTAAATGCTGCTGATAGGTCCACTAAGATGAGAATTTTAAGTTAGTCATTGCACTAGCAATGTACAGGTCATGAGTAACTTTGATAAGAGCCATTGTGGTAAAGTTTTGGGGGTGAGATCCTGATCAGAGTGTGTATTAGTCAAGGTCCTGACAGAAAAGTGGTAGCCTATTCAAACTGGATAACTCAAGGAGAATTTAATAAAGACTTTTGACAAAGGTGTGGGCAGGTGTTGGAAAATCCCAAGCGAATATTTAACAGTGGGGCTATTCCTACCACCCCCAGGTCTTAAAAGTCAAAAGTGACTACTAGAACCCAGAGAGTTGTGTGGAGAGGGACACAGGAGCTGTGGTCTTCAGGTGAAGACTATGACCAGCCCACAGTTGGAGGGGTCCAGGGAATAAATACCTTGACCTCCTCTCTCCTTTGAGTGTCCTGCTAGTCCTCCCTATGGCCAAACCCAACTGGAAGACAGAGGACAGACAAGGGAACCTGTTGATGAAGCCTGTACAATCCAACCTCCTGGGATGCAGAGCAGGGTGGAGTGGATATGGAAGGACAAATGGAAAATATCCATGGCGGAGTAGTCAAGAGAATACTGTTTGCTGTGTTTATGATTAGTTTTGAGGTGTTTTCCGAACAGCATTAACTCTATTGTGCCCAATACATACAATAGTTTCAAGAGTAAGAAGTAGAAAATTATGCCTTAAATGAAAAAAAAAAAATTTTAATTGGAAGTTATGAGGTCATTAGAAATGTTACATCATCCTATAGGATGAATCTTTCATCCAAATGAGTGTTTCTAAAGAACAAAGAATGAATCACGCAACACAAAAAGAACACAGCACCTCTGCAATGGCCCTAACCAGAAAGAGAGGCTCTCACCCTCCTTCCTCAAATTCTCTCCTCCTTGTGACTCACACTCTCTTGGTTTTTCTCCAACCTCACTGGCCACTCCTTCACCATCTCCTTTGCAGTCCTCCTCCTCTACTTGACCCAAGTGCCCCTGGGATTGATTTTGAGCCCTTTTCTCCTGACATCCTCTTCCTAGGGAATCTCATTCCCATGACTTTGAATTCCTTCTACAGGCTGCCAGCTCCAAATGAGCATCTCCCCACTTCTCTGAACTCCAGGGACATATCCACAATACCTACTTGATATCTCTAATGTCTCAAGGCAGACTTAACATGTCCAAATGGAATTCTATATTTGTTCCCAAAACCTTTTCTCCCCAGTTCCAGGTTTCTCCACCTCAGGAGATGACCATTGTTCAGGCCAGAAACCTAGAAGTCATCTTGAATTCCTTTCTCTCTTACCTCCATATTCAGTGTACTAGTTATCTATTTCTGCATAAAAAATTACCCCAAAACTTACAGACTTAAAACAGAAACACTTGTTACCTCACAATTAGTGTGGGTTAGGAATCTAGAGGTGGCTTAGCTGGGTAGTCTATCTCAGGGTCTCTCATAGGCAGAAATCAAAGTGTCAGCTGAGGTTGTTGTGTCATCTCAAGGCTCAACTGGAAAAGGATCTGCTTCTAAGCTCGTTCACAAGGTTACTGGGAGGATTCAGTTCCTTGCTGGTAGTTAGCTGTAGGCCACATTCAGTTCCTTGCTACGTGGGCCTCTCCAACATGGCAGCTTGCTTCAGCAAAATGTACAAGTGAGAAGGTAATAAAGAGCTAGAAAGATTAGACATCACAGTCTTTTTAACCTAATCACAGAAGTGATGTCTGATCACTTTTGCTCTAACTATTCTATTCTATTCTATTCATCAGAAGCAAGTTGCTAGGTCCATCCTACACTCAAGGGGAAGAGGATTACAGAAGGACATGGTCCTGGATTGAATTATGTCCCCCAAAAAATGTGTGTATCAATTTGGCTGGGCCATGATTCCCAGTATTGTGTGGTTGTCTTCCATTTTGTGATTGTAATTTTATGTTAAAGAGGATTAGGATGGGATTGTAACACCCTTACTAAAGTCACATCCCTGCTCCAATGTAAAGGTAGTTTCCCTGGGGTGTGGCCTGCACCACCTTTTATCTTATAAAAGATAAAAGAAAAGGGAAACAAGCAGAGGGTCTGGACCCAGGGTTCCTGCACAGAGAAGCTTCTAGTCCAGGGGAAGATTGATGACAAGGACCTTCCTCCAGAGCTGACAGAGAGAGAAAGTGTTCCCCTGGAGCTGACATCCTGAATTTGGACAGCTAGCCTACTAGACTGTGAGAAAATAAATTTCTCTTTGTTAAAGACATCCACTTGTGGTACTTCTGTTATAGCAGCACTAGATGACTAAGACAGACATGAATATCAGGAGGCAGAAATCATTGGGAGCCATTTTAGAAGGCTGCCCACCACACAGCCCATCAAAAGACACAGTTGTTTTTACCTCCAGAATGTACTTAAAATTCATATACTTCCTCCATCTTCACTGATGGCACTCTAAGCCAACCACCAGTTGTGTCAATCCTGACTCATGGTGACCCTACATGTACAGAGTAAAACTATGTTCCATAGGCCTTTCATGGCTGTGACCTTTTGGAAGCAGATAGACAGGCTTTCTTTCAAGGCACCTCTGGGTGGGTTCAAACCTCCAACCTTTCAATTAGCAGCTGGGTGCTTAGTCTTTTGCACCATCCAAGGACTCCTACTCTAAGCTAAGCCATCATTATCTCTTGCCTGGATGACTGTCGCCAGATTCTGAAATAGATCAGAATGGTACATTATTTGAATATATTCCAAGGCCATCAGTTGCCTCCATTATGCACTCTCACCTTCTTCTTTAGTAAAATAACCCCAATTTGTAGCTGGGCACACTGCTGCTCAGCTTAAAAAAAAAAAATCATATTTCCCAGCTTCCCTCGAAGCTATGCATGACCATAGATTAAGCTCTAGCCTATGACATGTAAACCCAAGTGTCTATCAATTTGTCGTACTGTGTTGGCTTGCGTGTTGCTGTGATACTGGAAGCTATGCCACTGGTATTTCAAATACCAGCAGGGTTACCCATGGAGGACAGATTTCAGCTGAGCTGACAGACTAAAACAGATTAGGAAGAAGGACCTGGCAATCTACTTCTGAAAAAATTATCCAGTGAAAACCTTATGAATAGCAGTGGAACACTGATGTAGTGCCAGAAGATGAGCCCCTCAGGTTGGAAGACACTCAAAAGACAACTGGGGAAGAGCTGCCTCCTCAAAGTAGAGTCTGCTTGAATGATATGGATGGAGTCAAGCTTTCAAGACCTTCATTTGCTGATGTGGCATGACTCAAAATGAGAAGAAACAGCTGCAAACATCCATTAATAATAGGAACATGGAATGTATGAAGTATGAATCTAGGAAAATTGGAAATCGTCAAAAATGAAATGAAATGGACTTCCAGGCAACATGGCACTATAGGCAGAAGCACCATGCCATCCCTCTGCAGCAAAGATCTGAAAAACTAAGCCAAACAGAGAAAACAGCAATCCTGAAACCCTAAGCATCAAATGAAGAAATAAAGAACTCAGCCAAGCACCGAATGGAATAAGAAACTGACAGAGACCAGAGAGGGAGGAGAGATACATGCAGAGGTCCCCTAACAGCTAACGCAGAACAGATCCACCATCTTGGAGTCCTATCAGAGATCAGCGAACAGAGGGTACAAGAAAGCAGCTTCACGGAGCTTCCAGCAGGAGACAGAACAACCGGTAACCAGCGATATATGCTTTCCCACCCCCCCACCCTTCTTCACCCCCCACTTGGCCTCCGCTACTTCCTGTGGCCAGTCTCTTGGCCGGGAAGCATCAGCTTCACCCCGGCATCACTTGGATTCCACCCGCCCACACTGGCTGGCTACCTAAGTGCCATTTGTTGGCTGCTGGTGTTGCTCTTTTCCGCTTCTTTAGATTTCTTCCTTACCTCTCACCACCTCCCCCTCTTTTCTCTCAAATACCTGGCCCTATGCTCCATCTTTTCTTCTTCCTGAAAGGCTGTGAAATGCCGCTCTAATGTGAAACTGCTTCCCGGTCCATGCTGACACCTGGTAGGACCTCAGGGCTTTTTTTGTTTGTTTGTTTTGAATTGCTGATTTGTTTGTTTGCTTTTTCTTTTCTTGAATTGGGAGCCTGTTCGAGCGCGACTTGGGACCTACTCCCTCAGTTTGTGCAGATGCACAGAGGGATCCCCCAAGGACATTTCTTGTTTCTTGTTTTTTTTTTTTTTCCTCTGCTTTTCTTTGTGCGTTTTTCTTGTTCTTTTTTTTATTTGTTTGTTTTCTCTTCCCTCTTTTTTCCTTTTTGCCTTTCTTCATTACTGTTTCTAGTCTCTATACTTTCCTTCTTTTCCTGTCCCCTGAATACCTGGTGCTGAGTGACACCTCTATCCGTTTTAGCAAGACTGTACTTCACAGCCTGGGAGAAACTTCCCCAGACCTCGCAACTGCACTGGAGAGATCTTTGGGGCTTTTCTTTTCTTTTTTCTTTCTAATTTTCATTTAGTCATTTTTTTCTTTCTTTTTTCTCCTTTTTGTTTTTCTCCATTTCATAGTCTCTCATCTCTCCACTCCAAAAGCAAGCCCCCCAGAACTATTTTTTGTTTGCATGTTTTTGGCTCCCATTCCTCTCTCCTCTCCCTCCTCTCTCCCATGCCCATCTTAGCTCCACACATCACAATCTCTCCCCTCCATCCTGCCTACCTGCACCATGAGCTGAACATCACACCACCAAGCAGCCCAGGCGCGGCCTACCAGAACCTGCTGTGCACTGATTACCAGCCCACCCTGGTGGCCGTAGTCAGTGCCACAAACAACCTATCCCAGCAACTCCTTTTCAGCTAGACCTGCCCTGCTGTACCATATCTGAGTGACTGACCATGCCAATTGGAGAAGGGGTAGAAAAATATTGTGCCCACAGATGATCAAACAACAAAGAACACACAGCACGCCTGCTCAGATGTAGCCAAATAAAACAAAAAAGCAGGATGAAACAAACAAATCTATAATCAATAACTGAGGAAAATAACTACCAAATGCTTCAAAGACAGCAGACAATATCAAAACGTGTACAAAAACAGAACAGGATGGTTCCAGTAGGCATTCAAAATAAAACACCAGATGACTTTCCAGTAGAAGAAAATGCACTAGAACTACCTAATAGGGAATTCAAATCTCTAATATTCAGAGCTATCCAAGAGTTGAAGCAAAAAGCAGACAAAAATGAGGGAAAATAGACAAATTCATGGCTAAAGCAGACAAATTCATGGAAAATATAGAAAAAATGGAAGAATTCAGGAAAATAATGCAGAAACAAAATGCCAAAATAAATTCACAACTAGAAATAATACAAAAACAACAATTAGAAATCCAAAAGATAAACAGCAAGATTTCAGAAATGGACAGTGTCATAGAAGGGCTGAGGAGCAGGTTTGAAATGGTGGAAGACAGGATTAGCGAAACTGGAGACAAACACTTGGATACAACTCTGTTTGAGGAAAAATCGGAAGAAAGAATGAATAAAAATGAAGAGACCTTGAGAATTACGTGGCATACAATCAAATGCAAAAATTTTCCAGAGATCAGAATTCCAGAACAGGGGGAGAAAACAGAAAACACAGAGATCACTGAAGAACTGCTGACAGAAAACTTCCCCAGTATCATGAAAGATGAAAAGCTGGCCATCCAAGAAGCTCAACGAACCCGATATAGGATAGACTCCAAAAGGAAATCACCAAGGCATATCATAATCACATTCCCCAAAACCAAAGACAAACAAAGAATCCTGAGAGCAGCTTGTGAAAAACAAGAAGTCACATACACAGGAGAAACAATAAGACTAAGCTCAGATTATTTGGCAGAAACCACGCAGGCAAGAAGGCAATGGGACGACATATATGAAACCTTGAAAGAAAAAAAATTGCCAACCATGAATAATATATCCTGCAAAACTCTCATTCAAATATGATGGTGAAATTAGGACACTTCCAGATAAACAGAAATTAAGGGAATATGTAAAAACCAAACAAAACTTACAAGAATTATTAAAGGGAGTCCTTTGATCAGAGAACAAACAACATCAGCTCACAGGCTGACTCTAGGAAACAGGATCATACCAGCCAAATACCAATCTAGGAAATGAACTCTCAAGGACTATCCAAAACCAAAAGAAAAACAACAGGGAATCAGAGCAATTAATCTGTAAATGAAAACAACATCAGAACAATAAAAGAGGAAATAAACAGTGTAGGTATAGAACCTTCTAATGGAGGGGAAGTCAAGGTGATACCAAGTAATAATAGACTGCTTCAAACTTAGAAAGATAAGGGTGAATTTCATGGTAACCACAAAGAAAGTTAACAAACCTACTCATCAAAATAAAGAGGAAAAACATGAAGTCTCAGTAAAAACAAAACTACAAAAAAAAAAAGAAATGAAAAAACAATTCACAAACAGAAGGAATTCAGCACAGGAGAGTAAGAGAAACAAAGAAAAAGTCAGCACCACAAAAAAAAAGCACTACAAAATGACAGGAATAAACTCAAACCTATCAATAATTACACTGAAAGAAAATGGCCTAAATGCACCCATAAAGAGATGGAGAGTGACAGAAAGGATTAAAAAACAGGATCCATCAACATGCTGTCTACAAGAGACACACCTTAGAAATAAAGACATAAATTTATTAAAAATCAAATATTGGAAAAAAATATACCAAACAAACAACTACCAAAAAAGAGCAGGAGTGGCAATACTAATCTCAGATAAAATAGACTTTAAAACGAAATCCACCATAAAAGACAAAGGAGGACACTATATAATGATTAAGGGGATGATCCATC
>NW_004443984.1:9881378-9882875 GCF_000243295.1 Trichechus manatus latirostris
ATTACAGACCAATATCTCTCATGAATATAGATGCAAAAATTCTCAACAAAATTCTAGCCAATAGAATTCAGCATCATATCAAAAAAATAATACACCACAACCAAGCAGGATTCATACCAGGTATGCAAGGATGGTTTAACATTAGAAATCAATCAACGTAATCCACCACATAAATAAAAGGAAAAAAAAGAATCACATGATCATCTCAATAGATGCAGAAAAGGCATTCAACAAAGTCCAACATGCATTCCTGATAAAAACTCTCAACAAAATAGGAATAGAAGGGAAATTTCTCAACATAATGAAGGGCATCTATGCAAAACCAACAACCGGCATCATTCTTAATGGAGAGAGGCTGAAAACTTTCCCCTTGAAAACAGGAACAAGACAAGGATTCCCTTTATCACCATTCCTATTTAACATTGTGCTGGAAGTTCTAGCTAGAGCAATAAGGCAAGAAAAAGAAATAAACAGCACCCAAATTGGTAATGAAGAAGTTAAGCTGTCCCTGTTTGTGGATGATACAATACTATACATAGAAAACCCTAAAGACTCCACCAGAAAACTACTGGAACGAACAGAGAGATACAGCAAAGTAGCAGGATACAAGATAAATATACAAAAATCAGTTGGATTCCTATACACCAATAAAGAGAATGATGAAAAAGAAATCGGGAAAACAATACCATTTTTAATAGCTACTAAAAAAAAAAATACTTAGGAATAAATCTAACCAGGGTTGTAAAAGACCTATACAAAGAAAACTACAAAACATTACTGAAAGAAACCAAAAGGGATCTACATAAATGGAAAAACATACCATGCTCATGGATAGGTAGACTCAACATAGTGAAAATGACAATTCTACCCAAAGCAATTTACAAATACAATTCAATCTCGATCCAAATACCAACAACATTCTTTAAAGAGATGGAAAAACTAATCATTAACTTTATATGGAAAGGGAAGAAGCCCCGGATATGTACAGCACTATTGAAGAAGAATAAAGTTGGAGGACTCACACTACCTCACCTCAGAACCTACTATACAGCTATGGTAGTCAAAACAGCCTGGTACTGGTACAACGACAGATACATTGACCAGTGGAACAGAATTGAGAACCTAGATGTAAATCCATCCACCTACAGTCACCTGATCTTCAACAAGGGCCCAAAGTCCATCAAATGGGGATAAGACAGTCTTTTAAAAAATGGTGCTGGCAAAACTGGATGTGCAGCTGCAAAAAAATGAAATAGGACCCAAACCTCACACCATATACAAAAACTAATAAAATGGACCAAAGACCTAAATATAAAGCCAAAAACTATAAAGTTCATAGAAGAAAAAATAGGATCAACGCAAGAGGCCCTAATACACAGTATTAACAGTATACAAACCATAACCAACAACACACAAACTCCAGAAGATAAGCTAGATAACTGGGATCTTCTAAAAATCAAACACCTATGCTCTTCAAAAGACTTCACCAAAAGAGTA
>NW_004443984.1:9883886-9886277 GCF_000243295.1 Trichechus manatus latirostris
CGGGGAACATCTAGCTCAATTGGCATAACACAGTTTATAAAGACAATGTTCTACATTCTACCTTGGTGAGTAGCGTCTGGGGTCTTAAAAGCCTGTGCGCAGCAATCTAAGATACTCCACTGGTCTCACCCCTTCAGGAGCAAGGGAGAATGAAGAGAACAGGATACAAGAAAAAGATTAGTCCAAAGGACTAATAGACCACGGCTACCAAGACCTCAACCAGACTGAATCCAGTACAGCTAGATGGTGCCCGGCTAGCACCACTGACTGCTCTGACCGGGATCACAGAGGGTGATCCAGAGGGTCCTGGACAGAGCTGGAGAAGGATGTAGAACAAAATTCTAACACAAAAAGAGACCAGATTTACTGGCCTAGGAGACTGGAGAAACCCCAAGAGTATGGCCCCCAGACACCCTTTTAGCTCAGCTGTGAAGTCACTACTGAGGTTCAGCTCAGCTGGGGATTGGACAGCCCCATAAAACAAAACAGGACTAATGAGGCACAGCAGTCCAGGGACAAGGATTAGAAGACAGGAGGGGACAGGAAAGCTGGTGATAGGGAATCCAAGGTTGAGAAACGACAGTGTTGACATGTCTTGGGGTTGTTAACCATTTTCATAGGGCAATATGTGTACTAACTGTTTAATGAGAAACTATTTTGTTCTGTAAACCGTCATCTAAAGTACCAAAAAAAAAAAAGAATTATCTATGTGAGATCAAATTGACAACAGCAACTCAAAAGTTTTGATGGGAATTCTAGGGGACAGTGAGTTGAAAACAATGGTGATGGAATAATTTGGAAAAGGATAGTGAGAATAGCAGCACAACTGGAAGAACGTAATACATGTCACTGAATTGTACATGTAGAAATTTTTGAAATGGTGTATCTTTGGCTATGTATATTTTCACCAAAAAAAGAAAAAAAGAAAAGGTCCTCCAAGGTAAAGAAGAGAGATTGTTGACATGTCATGGGGATGTTAATCAATGTCATAAAACAATATGTGTACTGACTGTGTAATGAGAACTATTTGTTCTGTAAACCTTCACCTAAAGTACAATAAAAAATAAATAAAACGAAACACATAAACATCGATATCCTAGGCATTAGTGAGCTGAAATGGATCAGTACGGGCCACTTTGAATTGGACAATCATATGGTCTACTATGCTAGGAATGACAAATTGAAGAGGAATGGCATTACATTCATTGCCAAAAAGAACATTTCAAGATCCATCATGAAGAGAGGCGGGGCCAAGATGGCAGAGTAGTCAGACACTTCCAGTGGACCCTCTTAAAACAAAGACCCGGAAAAACAAGTGAATCGATTAAATATGACAATCTAGGAGCCCTGAACATCAAAAGCAAAGTTGAGGAACTGGACTGAGTGGCAGGGGAAGGGAGAGACAGTTTGGAAGCAGTGAGGAGTTGCCAGACCTGACCCAGGGAGAGCCTGAGCCCTTCAGGCCTGAGCAGCTCATGGGTGAGCAGTGAGGCAGGCAAGCAGCGGTGCTCTGGAGGTGCATTTTCCACACCGGAAGAGACCCAGCCACTGAGAGTCTATTCGGCCACCCAGAACCAGTGAGAAGCAGCTCTCGATCGGCGAAAGATAAATACTTGCGTACAGCCTACAGTGTGGATCAAAAACACCCTGCTTAGGGAAAAACCTCTCTCCCATTTACCTCCCCACTCCCTGCTCTGCACTGGGTCTCAGACCATCTTCAGCAATTGCCAAGTCCCCTGGGCCAGAAGTAGGATCCGTCACATGCCATGAGCCATTCTCCCTGTCTTGGAGAGTGAACAAATTAACAAACAGGGGAAAAAATAAACTTCTGGCTCCCCTAAGCCAGGAACCCAGGGTAGGCACAGCTCCTTTGCCTAGGCACAGGGATAAGGGATCCACGGACTTTGAGTGCCTTTCCCCCTGCAGAGACTTGTGTGGGCCCATTTCAACAGCATAGGCCCTCATTACTGAAGTACAATAGGGTATATACCTGAAGTCTAATTTGAACTGTTTCAGCTGTGAAGTGGCAGGTTCATGACGTTTGACACTGCTCTGCCCATTAAGCGGGGTCTTCTCCTACCCACGTCAGGAGCCTGAGGACTGGTGGCTCCACCCACGCCACCTAGCCACCTGCAATAGGGGCCCAAGAATAAGAGGCGCCCCCCAGTCCTTACAGCCAACAGTATTGGGTGCTCATAGTCCGGCTGCAAAACCCACCCGCCTACGTGCTCTAGGGAACAGGGACATGCCTTCCTCCTGGACACTCTGGGGCAGCCATCAGCCCCCTGCCTTGCTCAGAGTGTGTCCCCCTGCTGCATCCAGATGCCTGTGCCTACACCAATCACCCATACCTGTCTAGGACTGTAAGTGAGAGCCTGCACCACACACTTG